>NC_142130.1:18119540-18432249 GCF_024610735.1 Ursus americanus | reverse complement strand
GATGTGTCATGAAAAAAGTTGCTGTAGCTGGTATCAAAGAGGTTGCAGCCTATGTTCTCCTCTATGATTTTGATGGATTCCTGTCTCACATCGAGGTCTTTCATCCATTTGGAGTTTATCTTTGTGTATGGTGTGAGAGAGTGGTCAAGTTTCATTCTTTTGCATATAGCTGTCCAATTTTCCCAGCACCGTTTACTGAAGAGACTGTCCTTTTTTCACTGGATGTTTTTCCTGCTTTGTCAAAGATTAGTTGCCCAAAGAGCCAAGGGTCCATTTCTGGGTTCTCTATTCTGTTCCATTGGTCTATGTGTCTGTTTTTGTGCCACTACCATGCAAGTTGGTACAGCCACTTTGGAAAACAGTGTGGAGGTCCCTTAAAAAGTTAAAAATAGAGCTACCCTATGATCCAGCAATTGCACTATTTACCCCAAAGATACAGACGTAGTGAAGAGAAGGGCGATATGCACCCCAATGTTCACAGCAGCTAAATTGTGGAAGGAGTCGAGATGCCCTTCAACAGATGACTGGATTAAGAAGATGTGGTCCAATGGAATATTACTCAGCCATCAGAAAGAACGATTATACAACATTTGCAGCAACATGGATAGGACTGGAGGAGATAATGCTAAATGAAATAAGTCAAGCAGAGAAAGACAATTATCATATGGTTTCACTCATTTATGGAACATAGGAAATAGGAAGATCAGTAGGAGAAGGCAGGGAAGAATGAAGGGTGGGTAAACAGAAGGGGGAATGAACCATGAGCTACTGTGGACTCTGGGAAACAAACTGAGAGCTTCAGAGGGGAGGGGGAGTGGGGGATTGGGATATGCTGGTGATGGGTATTAAGGAGGGCACATATTGCATGGTGCACTGGGTGTTATATGCAAATAATGAATCATGGAACACTGCATCAAACACTGGGGATGTACTGTATGGTGACTAATATAACAAAATACAAATTATTTAAAAAAACAATAATAAAAATAAAATAAAATAAAATTAATATTCCAAATCTATCTTGATGACTCCTAATAGAATATAAGCTCTCTGAGGGCAGAGCCTTTTTCTTTTTTATTCACTACTATATCCCCAGAGCCTAAAACAGGGCCTAAAACATAGTAGTATCTGGCATGTGAATTACTAATGAACAAATCAACTCATAATTCCTGCTACATGACTTCAGTGCCCATGTTTGTGTCACATTCACATGGCACTAAGCTGTAATGCTTCTATTGTTAAAAGCTAAAGAGAAAAAGGGAAAGGTAGATTAAGTAAGTGAATTATATGTTTGTACTTAGTTGAGGCCAAATAATATCCCAGTTTGCTGTGCAAATAAATAAAAGAAATTGGTTAAACAGTTGAGTCATGACATGGCACTATGAATTAGATATGCCAAATTCAAAGAAACCTACCCCATAACAGACAGGATCAAACACAACTTTCAACAGATGATTTGGTTTCAGCAAAAAAAAAATCATCCAATTTATCCAATTAAATTTTTAGGACTGTTTATGCTTAATGTATTGATTCCCTTCAATTCCATAGAAGCTACAAGCGTAACAAATTTATGCCTAATTTTATGTTCTTAAAAATTTACATATTTTACAATAAATAATTTATGTCAACATCATAAGTCTAAAATATTATTTCCTCTAAAAGTTGTCTTTATATTACTCAAGTTTTAAACCAATAAAGCAGGGTAAGTTTGGATCAAAAATTAGGAATTCACATCAATTTCATAAAAGCCTTATTATATAACCCTGAGTTCTAATACCACTGTGGTTCCATTTTTATTCATAAAAGTGGGATTAACTTAAAAAGTATTCAGCAGGGGCGCCTGGGTGGCACAGCGGTTGGGCGTCTGCCTTCGGCTCAGGGTGTGATCCCGGCGTTACCGGATCGAGCCCCACATCAGGCTCCTCTGCTATGAGCCTGCTTCTTCCTCTCCCACTCCCCCTGCTTGTGTTCCCTATCTCGCTGGCTGTCTCTATCTCTGTCAAATGAATAAATAAAACCTTTAAAAAAAAGTATTCAGCAGAATAATTTTATTAATCATAAATTTAAGAATCTAAAATAACCTGGTAAAATATCCAGTTCAACCCCTCATTTTACCCATGAGGAATCTCAGAGGCATTAGAGTGACTTGCCCAAGGTCACCTAATAAGTCATGGTAGTACTGGGGCAGGAATCTAGATCTAATCATTGCATCTACTGAAAAATGCCAAGCATTGTAAAAATGCCTCTTAATGATAATGATGCTTTAACTCAACAGCCTATTGTTCTTAAATTGATTCCTGGGCCCTGTTCTTGTTACATTCTTTAAGTACAAAGAAAAGCAGCATACTGTTCTGGATTTATACAATCAGATTTCAGGGCTGACATTATTGTAATTGCTTGGTCCTTGAGTCAACTGGCAGTGCATCAACCATTAAAATCAAAAGCATGTAAAAAAGCAGGAAGATCCTGGCAATGTATAAATGCACTTAGAAAGAAAAGTCAAATTTGAACCTATCAACCTTGGCAGTTTTCCTTTAAGAGAGCACAGAAAAGCCACAGTGGCCATGGAAATTAAAACTGCGTCTTAAATGAATGAGAGATGCTGAAAATATGAGAAGCTGAGGAAAGAATAATAACCATGTGAAGCCTCTATACACCAATCAGGGTTTTTAAGATACATTTGGGATTCCATGTAATAGATGAAGCATTGGAGTGAATAATAAGACCAAACTATAAGAATAATTCTCTTCTCCTTATCCTAGACTCAGACCAATCAGTGTGATAGTGCACAATTTATATTTAAATGTAAATTTCAAAACTAATTATGATTTCCAAATAGCAGATGGTAATTCAGTTAGAAACATAATCAAAAGAAAGATTCATTTAGTTTCTTAAAAGGCTTTAGCAAACAGGATGAAAAACAAAGTCCATACTGGTCATGAGTTCCAGAAAGTGGAAGCTGTGGACATCCCATGGATATTATAATCATTTCCATTTCATCAAGGTCCTAATTGAACCAGAAGCCTCTGGTCTTTTTGCTGAAGTTGTTCTGAAGACTTACAGAAAATCCAGTATCAACCCATTCCTACAGGGGTTTCTCTTTAGCAACAATTCAGTCAGTAGACATCCTGGTTTTCTTTGCCAGGCATTTTAGGCCTGTCCTTCTGAGATACTACATACTATATCATATAACCTAGATTTGCTCAAATGGTCTCAATATCAATTTTTTGTATCCCATTATCAGAATCACGTGTCCCAATATTTGGCTAAAGAAATATGACCTCCATGACTTGGCACAAAAGTGAACCAACAAGGCCCCCGTAGGGGTACTCTCAAATATTCAAAGCATGCCTAGAATTTGGTATTAAGGGTGAGTTCCTGGTTACCATCATATGGAAGCTAGTTTCTTAGAAACAGGACCAATGGGAGGAGGAGTTAAGATGGCGGAGGAGTAGGAGACACCGTTTTCAGCCGGTCCTCCGAGTCGAGCTGGATAGGTACCAGACCAGCCTAAACAACCACGGAACCAGCCTGAGACGCAGGAAGACGCATCTGGATCTCTACAAATGAACATCTCCAGCGCTGAGTATTGAGGTACGAAGCGGGGAGCCATGAAACCGCGCACAGATATCGGAAGATAAACGGAAGGGGGAGGGAGCCGCCGCGTTCGGGCGCCGGGAAGCGGCAGCCACTTGCACGGGGAGCGGGCGGGCTCGTGGTCGGCACCCACAAAACAGCAGACTGAGACCATGAGCTGGGTGCGCGCGCCACCAGGCATCTCGAGGAACACCGGAATCCCGGTGCGCTCACTGGATCCAGACTGAGACCGGGAGCTTCCCGGAGCGCGCGCGGGGCGGCTGGCAAAGGACAAAGGACAGAGACGCGCCGGCCCTGGAAGTGAGGGCTGGGACGCCGGGTGTGGGGCGCACATCCCGGGACGCTGCAGGGTTGAGCAGCACCAACAGTAACAGAGTTAAAGTGACCAGAACATTAGTAGAGAACGGGCCGCAATCCCTCTGTTCTGTGACAGAGGCTGAAATTCGGCCGCTGCTGCTCTGACTCTCAGAAGAGGCACAGCAAACCGCCAGGGAAAGCCGCCAGAGAACAAAAGCCTGGAAATACCGGCTCAGGGAGTGCCCATCCCCATCCCCCCTCGCAGGGGACACGGAGACTCTACCCAAACAGGGTTGCCTGAGTATCGGCGCGGCAGGCCCCTCCCCCAGAACACAGAAGGCAGGCTGAAAAATCAAGAAGCCCACAACCCGGGCGCCTGGGTGGCGCAGTCATCGAGCACCTGTCCTTGGCTTAGGGAGTGATCCCGGCGTTCCGGAAAGGAGTCCCTCATCGGGCTCCTCCGCTGGGAGCCTGCTTCTTCCTCTCCCACTCCCCTGCTTCTGTTCCCTCTCTCGCTAGTTGGCTGCCACATAAATAAATAAATAAATAAAATCTTTAAAGAAGAAGCCCACATCCCTAAGATCCCTATAAAACAAGGGGCACGGCCTGGGACCCAGTCAATAATTTGGGCTCTGGAAACCCCGCAACCTCTCCTCATCAGAATGACAAGAAGGAGAAGCCCCCCCCAGCAAAGAAAAGACAGTGAGTCTGTGGCCTCTGCCACAGAAATAATGGATATGGATGTAACCAAATTATCAGAAATGGAATTCAGAGTAACGATGGTCAAAATGATGACTAGAATTGAAAAAAGTATTAACGAAAAGGTTACTGAGAATATAGAATCCCTAAGGACAGAAATGAGAGCAAATCTGACAGAAATTAAAAATTCTATGAGCCAAATGCAGGCAAAACTAGAGGCTCTGACGGCCAGGGTCGCAGAAGCAGAGGAACGGGTTAGTGAATTGGAGGATGGGTTAATAGAGGAAAAGATGAAAATAGAAGATGGTCTTAAAAAAATCCACGCCCACGAATGTAGGTTACGGGAGATTACTGACTCAATGAAACGATCCAATGTTAGAATCATCGGCATCCCCGATGGGGTGGAGAAAAACAGAGGTCTAGAAGAGATATTTGAACAAACTGTAGCTGAAAACTTCCCTAATCTAGCGAGGGAAACAAACATTCGTGTCCAAGAGGCAGAGAGGACCCCTCCCAAGCTCAACCACGACAAACCTACGCCACGTCACGTCATAGTGCATTTCACAAATATTAGATGCAAGGATACAGTATTGAAAGCGGCCAGGGCAAAGAAATTTCTCACGTACCAAGGCAAAAGCATCAGAATTACGTCAGACCTGTCTACACAGACCTGGAATGAGAGAAAGGGTTTGGGGGAGCATATTTAAAGCTCTTTCAGAGAAAAACATGCAGCCAAGGATCCTTTATCCAGCAAGGCTGTCATTCAGAATTGATGGAGAAATGAAGACATTTCAGAATCTCCAGTCACTAACCAATTTTGTAACCACGAAACCAGCCCTACAGGAGATATTACGGGGGGTTCTATAAAAGTAAAAAGGCCCCAAGAGTGATACAGAACAGAAAGTCACAGCCAATACAAACAAAGACTTTACTGGCAACATGGCATTATTAAAATCATATCTCTCAGTAATCAGTCTTAATGTAAATGGTTTGAACCATCCCATAAAACACCACAGGGTTGCAGATTGGATAAAAAGAAATGACCCATCCATTTGCTGTCTACAAGAGACTCATTTCGAACCCAAAGATGCATTCAGACTGAGAGTAAGGGGATGGAGTACCATCTTCCACGCAAATGGACCTCAAAAGAAAGCTGGGGTAGCAATTCTCATAGCAGATAAAGTGGATTTTAAACTACAGACTATAGTTAGAGACACAGAAGGGCACTATATTATTCTTAAGGGAAGTATTCAACAAGTGGATATGACAATTATAAATATATATGCCCCCAACAGGGGAGCAGCAAGACACACAAGCCAACTCTTAACCAGAATAAAGAGACATATAAATAAAAATACATTAATAGTGGGGGACCTCAACACTCCACTATCAGAAATAGAACACCCTGGCAAAAACTAAGCAAAGAATCAAAGGCTTTGAATGCCATACTCGATGAGTTGGACCTCATAGATATATATAGAACACTACACCCCAGAACCAAAGAATACTCATTCTATTCTAATGCCCATGGAACATTCTCAAGAATAGACCATGTTCTGGGACACAAAACAGGTCTCAACCGATACCAAAAGATTGAAATTATCCCCTGCATATTCTCAGACCACAACACTCTGAAATTGGAACTCAACCACAAGGAAAAATTTGGAAGAAACTCAAACACTTGGAGACTAAGAACCATCCTGCTCAGGAATGACTCGATAAACCAGGAAATCAAAAATCAAATTAAACAATTTATGGAGACCAATGAGAATGAAAATACAACAGTCCAAAACCTATGGGATACTGCAAAGGCAGTCCTAAGGGGGAAATACATAGCCATCCAAGCCTCACTCAAAAGAATAGAAAAATCTAAAATGCAGTTTTTATATTCTCACCTCAAGAAGCTGGAACAGCAACAGAGGGACAGGCCTAATCCACGCACGAGGAAGCAGCTGACCAAAATTAAAGCTGAAATCAATCAAGCAGAAACCAGAAGTACAGTAGAGCAGATCAACAGGACTAGAAGCTGGTTCTTGGAGAGAATCAATAAAATTGACAGACCACTGGCAAGACTTATCCAAAAGAAAAGAGAAAGGACCCAGATTATTAAAATTATGAATGAAAAAGGAGAGGTCACGACAAGCACCATTGAAATTGGAAGGATTATTAGAAATTTTTATCAACAGCTATATGCCAATAAACTAAGCAATCTGGAAGAGATGGAATCCTTCCTGGAAACCTATAAACTACTAAGATTGAAACCGGAAGAAATTGATTCCTTAAACAGGCCAATTAATTATGAAGAAATTGAGTCAGTGATAAACAACCTTCCAAATAACAAAACTCCAGGTCCGGACGGTTTTCCTGGGGAATTCTACCAAACATTCAAAGAAGAAATAATACCTATTCTCCTAAAGCTATTTCAAAAAATAGAAACAGAAGGAAAGCTACCAAACTCATTCTATGAGGCCAATATTACCTTGATCCCCAAACCAGGCAAAGACCCCCTCAAAAAGGAGAATTACAGACCGATTTCCCTAATGAATATGGACGCCAAAATCCTCAACAAGATACTTGCTAATAGAATCCAACAGTACATTAAAAGGATTATCCATCACGATCAAGTGGGATTCATACCTGGGATGCAAGCGTGGTTCAATATTCGCAAATCAATCAGCGTGATACATCATATCAACAAGAAAAGACTCAGGAACCATATGATCCTCTCAATCGATGCCGAAAAAGCATTTGACAAAATACAGCATCCTTTCCTGATTAAGACCCTTCAGAGTGTAGGAATAGAAGGTACATTTCTCAATCTCATAAAAGCCATCTATGAAAAGCCTACTGCAAATATTATTCTCAATGGGGAAAAGCTGGAAGCCTTTCCCTTAAGATCAGGAACTCGACAAGGATGCCCACTCTCGCCACTATTATTCAACATAGTACTAGAAGTCCTTGCAACACCAATCAGACGACAAAAAGGGATCAAAGGTATTCAAATTGGCAAAGAAGAAGTCAAAATGTCTCTCTTTGCAGATGACATGATACTCTATACGGAAAACCCGAAAGAAGCCACTCCCAAACTATTAGAAGTTATAGAGCAATTCAGTAACGTGGCGGGATACAAAATCAATGCTCAGAAATCAGTTGCATTTCTGTACACGAATAACGAGACCGAAGAAAGAGAAATTAGGGAATCCATCCCATTTACAATAGCACCAAAAACCATACGTTACCTTGGAATTAACTTAACCAGAGACGTAAAGGACCTATATTCTAGAAACTATAAATCACTCTTGAAAGACATTGAGGAAGACATAAAAAGATGGAAAGATATTCCATGCTCATGGATCGGAAGAATTAACATAGTTAAAATGTCCATGCTACCCAGAGCAATCTACACTTTCAATGCTATCCCGATCAAAATACCGATGACATTTTTCAAAGAACTGGAACAAACAGTCCTTAAATTTGTATGGAACCAGAAAAGGCCCTGAATCGCCAAGGAACTGTTGAAAAGGAAAAACAAAGCTGGGGGCATCACAATGCCGGATTTCGAGCTGTACTACAAAGCTGTGATCACAAAGACAGCATGGTACTGGCACAAAAACAGACACATAGACCAATGGAACAGAATAGAGAGCCCAGAAATGGACCTTCGGCTCTTTGGGCAACTAATCTTTGATAAAGCAGGAAAAAACATCCGGTGGGAAAAAGACAGTCTCTTCAATAAATGGTGCTGGGAAAATTGGACAGCTACATGCAAGAGAATGAAACTTGACCACTATCTCCCACCATACACAAAAATAAACTCCAAATGGATGAAAGACCTCGATGTGAGACAGGAATCCATCAAAATTCTAGAGGAGAACATAGGCAACAACCTCTACGACATCGGCCAAAGCAACCTTTTTCATGACACATCCCCAAAGGCAAGAGAAACAAAAGATAAAATGAATTTATGGGACTTCATCAAGATTAAAAGTTTCTGCACAGCCAAGGAAACAGTCAGAAAAACTAAGAGGCGGCCCACAGAATGGGAGAAGATATTTGCAAATGACACTACAGATAAAGGACTGGTATCCAAGATCTACAAAGAACTTCTCAAGCTCAATACACGAGAAACAAATAAACAAATCAAAAAATGGGCAGAAGATATGAACAGACACTTTTCCAATAAAGACATACAAATGGCTAACAGACACATGAAAAAATGTTCAAAATCATTAGCCATCAAGGAAATTCAAATCAAAACCACACTGAGATACCACCTTATGCCAGTTAGAATGGCAAAAATAGACAAGGCAAGAAACAACAATTGTTGGAGAGGATGTGGAGAAAGGGGATCCCTCCTACATTGTTGGTGGGAATGCAGGTTGGTACAGCCACTCTGGAAAACAGTGTGGAGGTCCCTTAAAAAGTTAAAAATTGAGCTACCCTATGATCCAGCCATTGCACTACTGGGTGTTTACCCCAAAGATACAGACGTAGTGAAGAGAAGGGCCATATGCACCCCAATGTTCATAGCAGCAATGTCCACAATAGCTAAATCGTGGAAGGAGCCGAGATGCCCTTCAACAGATGACTGGATTAAGAAGTTGTGGTCCATATATACAATGGAATATTACTCAGCTATCAGAAAGAACGAGTTCTCAACATTTGCTACAACATGGACGGCACTGGAGGAGATAATGCTAAGTGAAATAAGTCAAGCAGAGAAAGACAACTATCATATGATTTCTCTCATTTATGGAACATAAGAACTAAGATGATCGGTAGGGGAAGAAAGGGATAAAGAAAGGGGGGTAATCAGAAGGGGGAATGAAACATGAGAGACTATGGACTATGAGAAACAAACTGAGGACTTCAGAGGGGAGGGGGGTGGGGGAATGGGATAGACCGGTGATGGGTAGTAAGGAGGGCACGTATTGCATGGTGCACTGGGTGTTATACACAACTAATGAATCATCGAGCCTTACATCCGAAACCGGGGATGTACTGTATGGTGACTAACATAATATAATAAAAAATCATTAAATAAATAAATAAATAAATAAATAAATAAATAAATAAATAAAACAGGACCAATGGACAGTTCAGATAGCATTTTGCTATGAATTTAGTGACCATGGACTGGTAAGTCAAGAGTATACTCCCATTCTGAAAATATTTATATAACTACATATACCAGCCACAACATGACACTGCTCAAACCACTGTCTGAAATATTTGTGTTCAAAGAACATTCTCCAACTGAGGCACTATGTGCATCCAGAAGCACCAACTAAAAGGAAACTGGTATTTATAGAACAATTTAAATTCTCTTTATAAAATAACTCCTAAGCATTCTGGATTCTGCATTGCTAACAGAACTTTTATTTGTTCTACTTAGGGAGAGAGGAAAAAGTATCTGTGAACTTTAACTTTTGTTATTTCTCCTTTGCTTTTAAAGAGGACTCATGGGAGGCTGGGAAGATGGCAGAATAGTACACTAAGTTTGCTTTGGTCCATGAATACAACTAAATAACACTCACGTCACTGTAAATAACCCACAAAACAACCTGAAGACTGGCAGGGGAAAAGTCCACAATTAAAGGTAGAGAAGAGGGTACATCTAAGAAGATAGGAAGGGTGGAGATGTGGTTTAGGAGCAAAATGGACTGTGGTCATCCAGGGTCAAGAGGAAGCAGAGAAGGGTGAGAAATAAACTATCATACCAGGGAGCCCACATGGAGAAGACAAATCCCCATAGCATTTGGCTTTAAAAGCAAGAGGGGCAAAATTTCATGAGCTCTTAAAACCAGCAGAATTTAGGGGCACCTGGGTGGCTCATTCAGTTAAGCAGTTGCCTTCAGCTCAGGTCATGATCCCTGGATCCTGGGATCATGCCCCGCATCAGGTTTCCTGCTCAGCAGGAAGCCTGCTTCCCCCTCTCCCACTTCCCCTGTTTGTGCTTGCTCTCTCTCTCTCTCTGTCAAATAAATAAAATCTTAAAAAAAAAAAAAACAGCAGAACTTAAAGCCTGGAATTTTAAAAATCAGTGGGCTCAACACTGGGAGAGCCCAGACAGCATTAGGAGCTGAGTTCACACCCATAAAGACATAGCAGAGTTACAGCATAGAAGCCCCAGTTTGAAAAAATGCCTGGGGCACATGGGAGGGAGGTATAAACTCATTTCGGAGCATGGACCAAGATGCAGAGATCCCAGGGAGACCTTTCCAGGAACAAAGAAGATGGCTGGTGCAATTTCCCTTCCCTACCCCACAACATAAACATGCAACCATCTGCAGGGACCAGCACCACACCAAGACTCTCTCCCTAACTTGGTTATATCAACCCTGCCCCCACATGCTTCAGTGGATCTGCCCATTTCAGTCATGCTTGCCTCAATCCTGGTGCTGCAGGTCCCCTTGCCCAGAAGACTGCCACAAACCCCACCAACATGGCGTCTCCCAACCCGGGGCATTGGTTACAGAGGAAGCTGCTCATTTCATAAGTAGACCAGAATTTGTTAAAATATGCCCCACATAGCTGGGGACCAACCATGGCTATAAAAGGCAAAGAGAGCCTTGCAGACACCTGGATTGAAGGAAAAAGCAGCCAGGATTCAACAGTAAGACACACGCAGCACACATATAGGAGGCAGGCACCTGAGGTGCCAGGTCCTAGGGAACAGGAGACACTGCACTGCAGGACACTACAGGGCCTCTTCTTCATAAAGCCATTGCCTTCAAGAGCAGGAGATGTAACTGACTTTCCTAACAGAAATAGACACAGAGAGTTAGACAAAATGAAGAGACACAGGAATATGTCCCACATGAAAGAATAGGACAAAACCACAGCAAGAGACCTAGGCAAAATGGATTGAGTAATATGCCTAATAGAGAATTTAAAGTAATGGTCATAAATATACTCACTGGACTTGAGAAAAGAGTGGATGACATCAATGAGACCATTAACAAAGAAATAAAAAAGTTACCAAAGATGAGGAACACAATAAATGAATTTTAAAATACACTAGATAGAATAAATAGTAGGCCAGATGAAGCAGAAGAACCAATTAATGACCTGGAAGACAGAGTAATGGAAAGTAATCAAGCTTAACAAATGAGGGAAAAAAATTTGCAAAATGAGAACAGACTTAGGGAACTCCATGACTCCACCAAGCATAACAGTATTCACATTATAGGGATTCCAGAAGAAGAGAGAGCAAAGGGGGCAGAAAATTTATTTGAAGCAATAATAGCTGCAAACTTCCCTAACTTGGGGAAGGAAACAGATATTCAGATCCAGGAGGCACAATGATTACCACAAAAAAATCAACCCAAGGAGGTCCACACCAAGACACATAGTAATTAAAATGGTTTTAAAAAAAAGTGACAAAGAAAAATATTTTAAAACAGCAAAAGAAAAGAAAAGAAGACCATTGTGTCCATTTGTCAAGGAAATTGTGTCCATACAAGGAAAACCCCCATAAGGCTATCCACAGATTTTTCAGCAGAAACTTTACAGGCCAGAAAGGAGTGAAATGATATATTCAAAGTGCTGAAAGGGATTCATTTCAGAACTAAAGACACCTGCAGATTAAAACTGAGGGGATGGAGACTTTCTTATCATGCAAATGGATGTCAAAAGAAAGCCAGCATAGCAATACTTATATTGGTATATTAAAACAAAGATTGTAACAGGAGACAAAAAAGGACACTATATAATAACAAATGGGACAGGGCACTTGGCTGGCTCAGTTGTTGGAGCATGCAACTCTTGATTTCAGGGTTGTGGGTTCCAGCCCCATGCTGGATGTACTTTAAAATATTTTACAAATACTACCACTAATAATAAAGGGAAATATCTAATAAGAATATATAACAATTGTAAATATTTATGCACCAAACATGGGAGCATCCAAATACATAAAACAGTTAATAACAAACATAAAGGAACATAAGGAACATAAAGGAACTAATCAATAGTACTTAGTAATAGTAGGGACTTTAACACTGCACTTACATCAATGGACAGATCATCCAAACAGAAAATCAACAAGGTAACAGGGGCTTTGGATGACACAGTGGACCAGATGGATTTAACAGATATATTTAGAAAATTCCATCCTAAAACAGCAGAATACACATTCTTTTCAAGTGTACATGCAACACTCTCCAGAATAAATCACATATTACCACAAAACAAGTCTCAACAAATTCAAAAAGACCAAAGTCTTACCATGCATTCTTTCCAACCACAAAGCTGTGAAACTAGAAGTCAACCACAAGAAACAATCTGGAAAGAGCATAAATACTTAGAGGCTAAATAACATGCTACTAAACAAGAATGGGTCAACCAAGAAATCAAAGAAGAAATCAAAAATTAAATTAATGGAAGCAAATGAAAATGAAACAAAACAGTCCAAAATCTTTGGGATGCAGCAAAAGTGGTTCTAAGAGGAATGTTTATAGCAATACAGGCCTATCTCAACAAGCAAGAAAATTTTCAAATAAACAACCTGCCTTTAGACCTAAAGGAGCTAGAAAAAGAAGAACAAACAAACCCAAAACCCAGGAGAAGGAAGGAAATAATAAAGATTAGAACAGAAATAAATAATGTAGAGACTAAAAAAAAATAAAAACAAAATAAAAGAAAAACAACAGAACAGATCAATGAAACCAGGAGCTGGTTCTTTGGAAAGATCAACAAAATTTGTAAACCTCTAGCAATACTCACAAAGAGAGAGAGAGAAAGAGAGAGAGGACTCAAATAAAATCAGAATTGAAAGAGGAGTAATAACAACCAACATCACAGAAATACAAAAGATTGTAAGAGAATATTATGAAAAATTATATGCCAACAAATTGGACAACCTGGAAGAAATGGATAATTTCCCATAAACATATACCCACCAAAACTGAAGCAGAAAGAAATGGAAAATTTAAGCGGACTGACTACCAGAAATAAAACTGAATCAGTAATCAAAAAACCCTCAAAAAACAAAAGTCCAGGACCACATGGCTGGCTTCACAAGCAAATTCTACCAAACATTTATTTCTTTTAAAGATTGTATTTATTTATTTGACAGAGAGAGAGAGAAAGGGAACACAAGCAGGGAGAGTGGGAGAGGGAGAAGCAGGTTTCCCACTGAGCAGGGAGCCCGATGCAGGGCTCAATCCCAGCACCCTGGGATCATGACCTGAGCTGAAGGCAGACATTTAACGACTGAGCCACCCATGTGCCCCAACTACCAAACATTTAAAGAAGAGTAATACCAGAGATTTTCCAAGATGGCAGAGGAGTAGGAGACCTTAGTTTTGTCTGGTCCCAGGAATTCAGCTGGATAGCTATCAAATCATTCTAAACACCTGTGAACTTAACCAGAGATCTAAGAAAAGAAATGCTGCAATTCTACAAATAGATAAGTGACCACTTTCTGCAAGGTAGGAGGTGCAGAGAAGTGAATCCAAGACGATATATTGGAAAATAAACTGTCGGGGGAGGAAGCCTCCATAAACTGGCTACCAGAAAGTGATACAGCAGCCGAGTGCAAAATCAGAACTTTTAGAAGTCTGCTCTGGTGAGGGATGTCCCTGCCTGAAAGATGCTCACGTGGTGAAGCGGGGCAGAATCCTAGGTGGGATAGTGTGGTCTCAGGATACCTGGGGTCACAGAAAGAATGGGGGTGCCTGAGTGCGGCAAAGTTCCTAGGGATCAGAGCAGGGAAGCAGTTGCAGTCAGCAAGCCCAGGAGTGGGCTTTCAGTTTGGTGTTGCTATAAACCACGAACTGCTCTCCAAGCAGGGGCCGAGCAAGTGGTAGAACCACGTTGAGACCCCACTCCCTTCCCCAGGAGGAGTGGCATGGGTATAGGCTGCAGGAATCTGCAGGGTTTGGAGACTTGAAGCGGGGTTACATGCTTAAGATAGAAACGCTCCATCACAGGCTGAGTGAGTACAGAGTGCAGATGGAGACCAGGGAGACAGGAGTGAAAGGACTACTTTTCCCTGAGGGCACATTGAGGAGCGGGGGGGGGGGGGGGGGGGGGGGGGGATGCAAGCTTTCGGCTCTGGGGCTGGAGATTGGGAGGCTGCCGTTTCATTCTCATGCTTTAGACCCACTTATTTAGCCTACACCACCCCCACCCCCAAGGGCAGTGCAGTTCCACCTGGGGCACCTGCATATTTTTCAGATGACAATGCTCTGAAACCGGAACTCAATCACAAGAGGAAATTTGGAAAGAACTCAAATACATGGAGGTTAAACAGCATCCCACTAAAGAATGAATGGGTCAACCAGGAAATTAAAGAAGAATTTTAAAAATTCATGGAAACAAATGAAAATGAAAACACAACTATTCGAAACCTTTGGGATGCAGCAAAGGTGGTCCTAAGAGAATTAATAAAGAATTAATAATTTAATAAAGATTAGAACAGAAATCAATGAAATAGAAACCAAAAGAACAGTAGACTAGATCAATGAAACTTGGAGCTGGTTCTTTGAAAGAATTAATAAGATCGATAAACCCCTGGCCAGATTTATGAAAAAGAAAAGAGAAAGGACACAAATAAATAAAATCATGAATGAAAGAGGAGAGATCATAACCAACATTAAAGAAACACAAACAATTATAAGAACATATTATGAGCAACTATATGCCAACAAATTAGACAATCTGGAAGAAATAGATGAATTCCTAGAGATGTATAAACTACCAAAACTGAACCAGAAAGAAATAGAAAACCTGAACAGACCCATAACCAGCAAGGAAATTGAAGCAGCAATCAAACATCTTCCAAAAAACAAGAGCCCAAGGCCAGATGGCTTCCTAGGGGAATTCTACCAAACATTTAAAGAAGAATTAATACCTATTCTTCTGAAGCTGTTTCAAAAATAGAAATGGAAGGAAAACTTCCAAACTCTTTCTATGAGGCCAACATTACCTTGATCCCAAAACCAGATAAAGACCCTACCAGAAAGGAGAATTACAGACCAATATCCCTGATGAACACGGATGCAAAAAGTCTCACCAAGATACTAGCCAATAGGACCCAACAGTACATTAAAAGGATTATTCACCACAACAAAGTGGGATTTATTCCTGAGCTGCAAAGGGTGGTTCAACATTCGCAAATCAATCAATGTGATACACTACATTAGTAAAAGAAAAGACAAGAACCATATGATCCTCTCAATAGATGCAGAAAAAGCATTTGACAAAGTACAGCATCCGCTCTTGACTAAAAATCTTCACAGTGTAGGGATAGAGGGAACATACTCCAACATCATAAAAGCCATATGCAAAAAGCCCAGAGTGAATACCATTCTCAATGGGGAAGAACTGAGAACTTTTCCCCTAAGGTCAGGAACATGACAGGGATGTTCACTCGCACCACTGCTGTTCAACATAGTATTAGAAGTCCTAGCCTCAGCAATTGGACAACAAAAAGAAATAAAAGGCATCCGAATAGACAAAGAAGTCAAACTGTCACTCTTCACAGGTGACATGATACTCTGTGTGGAAACCCCAAAAGACTCCACTTCAAAATTGCTAGAATTCATACAGGAATTCAGCAAAATGGCAGGATATAAAATCAATGCACAGAAATCAGTTGCATTTCTATACACTTAACAATGAGACACAAGAAAGAGAAATTAAGGAGTTGATCCCATTTACCATTGCACCAAAACTCGTAAGATACCTAGGAATAAACCTAACCAAAGAGGCAAAGGAACTGTACTCAGAAAACTATAGAACACTCGTGAAAGAAATTGAGGAAGACACAAAGAAACAGAATAACATTCAATGCTCATGGATTGGAAAAACAAATATTATTAAAATGTCTATGCTACCTAGAGCAATCTATACATTCAATGGAATCCCTATCAAAGACCAAATCAGAGAGGGAGACAAACCATAAGAGACTCTTAATCATAGGAAACAAACGGAGGGTTGCTAGAGGGGAGGGGGGTGGTGGGATGGGGTAACTGGTGATGGGCATTAAGGAGGGCATGTGATGTAATGAGCACTGGGTATTACGTAAGACTGAGGAATCACTGAACTCTACTCCTGAAACTAATAATGTGTATTATTATATGTTATGTGTATTACTATATATGCAATTATTATATATGTATATATTATACATGTGTATATTATATATGTACTATATGTGTAATATATAATTATTATATATGTAATATATATGTAATGTGTATTATTATATGTAACACTATATGTTAATTAATTTAATTTAAATTTTAAAAAATGAAAGAAAAAAAAGAAGAGTAATACCTATCTTCTCAAACTATTCCAAAAAATAGAAGAGGAAGTAAAACTTTCAAATTCATTTTATGAGGCCAGCATGATCCTGATACCAAAACCTGATAAAGACACCAAAAAAAAGAGAATTACAAACCAATATCTCTAATGAACACAGATGCAAAAATCCTCAACAAAATACTAGCAAACTCAATTCAACAATACATTAAAAAAAATCATTCACCACATCAAGTGGGATTTATTCCCAGGACGCAAGAGTGGTTCAATATTTGCAAATCAACCAACATGATACACTATGCTGTACACCTGAAATTAATATAACACTGTATGTTAACTATACTGGAATTAAAATTAAAAACATAATAAGTTAATATATAGGACTAGTAATTAGTTGGAAATACTCAGATAATTCCTCCTATAAGAGAAGCTTTTGTTTTCACTAGCAGGAAAATAAAGGAATGTTCTGGTATTCAATTGTTGCCCAGCCATCTAGGAGTGGCCAGTGACACCACAATTCAGATATTTTCTTTGGAAAACTGATTTTGAATTTTTCACTTTTTTATTTTTAAATTTTATATGCTTGCCTCAGAGGAACAAACACAGCTCTCCTTTATCTCAGTTATGTTATGAGACTAAGAAGATGCTGCTATGGACTGAAATGTGTCCCTCCAAATTTATATGTTGTAGCCCTAACCGCCACTGTGGCTACATTTGGAGATAGGACCTTTAAAGAGGTGATTAAGGATAAATGAGGTTATACAAGTGAGGCCCTGATCCAGTAAAACAGGTGTCATTATAAAAAGAGGGAGAAGTATCAGGGGTCTTCTATGCATGTACAGAGAAAAAGCCATGTGAGGATACACCAAAAAGGTGGCCATCTGCAACCAAACAAGAAAGGCATCAACCAAACCTGCTCACACACTGGTGTTAGACTTTTAGGTTTCAGAATAGTAAGAAATAAATTTCTGTTGGTTAAGTCGCCCATTCTGGGGTATTTTGTTATGGCAGATCTAGAAGACTGATACAGATACCAAATCCCTAATATAACTTCCCCTATTACATGGTGCCTGAAGCTTCACCGTAAATAGTCCTCTTAAATTATTTAAAAGCTCAGAACCAAGGACCAAGTACATGACATTTGGGACACTAAAAACTAGATAGAAACACAGTCTTACAAGTTTGACATGTTAAGGAAACACTCCAAGGTAACCACATCTGGGGGGGAAAAAAGGACACCCCAGGAAGAAGAGAGCCAGAAAAGAGTGTCCCAAGTTCTGTGTATAATCTGTGCTCAAATCTCTGGCTAACTCTTGAACCATGTTTGCACAGGGCAAACTACAATCAGCCTAGATAAGTCTAAAGGAAATAAAATGAAACTTCAGCTACTGCTCTCTTGAGGGAAAAACCAAATTTTCCATTTGAGCTCAGCCAAACTGACAAAAGAAATCAGTATCTTCAAAAAAATAACAAGTGACATTACCAAAAATGGCAGAGTAGAGAACTCCAAACCTTCATCCCCCCATTAAAGCAATCAACAAGCTTACCAAAAAAAAGTCAGAATCAACTTTTTCAGAACTCTGGAATCAAATCAAAGACTTAAAACATCCAAGAGAACACTTAATAAAGAAAGAAACTACTGAATTTTGGTAAGAGAGGACTGTGGCATTTATCTTATGCACTTAAAATTCCCCACCATCCACCTCCAGATCAGGTGGCAACCATGAAGATGGTGGCCCAGATTCCTGATGCAGCTTGCTAGTGACAAGAGTGAGCAATATGAACCCTGTTCTTAAACAACAGTGGTTGTGTTTTTGACCTATCTGGAAGCCCACTGAGGGATCAGCTCGGGGGCTTCTCTACTCCCTCTCTATCCCCACACACTTTGGAGCTTTCTCATGCCCAAGGGGTGGTAGGAATATAAAACTGTGCAGTTTCTTTGGAAAACAGTTTAGTGTTTCCTCAAAAATTCAAGCAGAGAATTCCAATCACAGCTATATATACAAAAGAATTAAAAACGGGTGTTCAAATAAAAACTTATATATGAATGTTTCTAGCAGCACTATTCACAATAGCTAAAAGGTAGAAACAACCCAAATGTCCATCAACTGGTGAATGGATAAAAAATCTGTAGCATATCTATATGACGGAATATTATACAGCCATAAAAAGGAATGAAATACTCAAAACATACAACAACACGCATTAACCTTAAAAACATACTGCTAAGTGAAAGGAGCCAGACACATGTATATTTACATGAAATATACAGAGTAGGCAAATCCATAAGAAAGAATGCAGATTAGTGATTTCCAGGGGGTGGGCGAGGAGAGAATGAGAAGTGAGTAATCAACTGGCACAGGTCTCCTTTTAGAAGATGAAAATGTTCTGGGACTAGATAGTGGTGACAGTAACACAATATTGTGAATATACTAAATGCTAGTAAACTGTACACTTTTAAAATGGTTAAAATGTTGGATTTTATGTTTTATGAATTTTATAATTCATTTATTAGAACTAATGTTGGAGGATACAAAATCATTATACAAAAATCTGCTGCATCTCTATACCCTAATAACAAACTATCAGAAAGAGAAACTAAGAAAATAATCCACCTATAATTGCATTAAAAAGAATAAAATACCTAGAAATAAATTTAACCAGGGAGGTGAAAGACTTATATACTGAAAACTACAAGACATTAAGGTAAGAAATTAAAGTAGATACAAAAAAATGTAAAAATATTCTGTGATCATGGATTGGAAAAATTAATATTGTCAAAATACCCATACTACCCAAAGCATTCTACAGATTCAATGCAATCCTTATCAAAATTCCAATGGTATTTTTCACAGAAATAGAAAAACAATCTTAAAATTTGTCTGGAATCGCAAAACACCCCAAATTCCCAAAGCAATCTTGAGAAAAAAAGAACAAAGCTGAAGACATCGCATTCCCTGATTTCGAACTCTATTACAAAGCTATGATAATTAAAAACAGTATAGTATTGGCATAAAAACACACAAATTAATCAATGGAAAAGAATAGTGAGCCCAGAAATAAATGCTTACATATATTTACAAGAAAGACAGTCTCTTCAATACACAGTGCTGGGAAAACTAGACATGCACATGCAAAAGAATGAAACTGGGCTTTCTTATACCATATATAAAAATTAACTCAAACGGATTAAAGATATGAATGTAATACCTGAAACCATAAAAGTTCTAGAAGAAAACATAGGCGGTAAGCTCCTTAACATAAGTTTTGACAATGATTTTTTGAATCTGACACTAAAAATAAAAACAAAAGCAAAAATATCAAGTAGGACTATATGAAACTAAAAAGCTTCTGCACAACATAGGAAACAATCAACAAGATAAAAAGTTAATCTACTGAATGGGAAAAGACATTTGCAGATCATAGATCTGGTAAAGGGTTAATATCCAAAATATATAAAGAAGTCATACAATCCAATAGCAAAAACACAAATAATCTTATTTAAAAATTGAGAGATCTGAATAGACCTTTTTCCGAAGACATACAAATGGCCAACAAATACTGAAAAGATGCTCAACATCATTAATCTTCAGGAAAATGAGGGGCACCTGGGTACCTCAGTTGGTTAAGCGTCTGCCTTTGGCTCAGGTCATGATCCCAGGGTCTTGGGATTGAGCCCCACGTCAGGCACCCTGCTTGGTGGGGAGCCTACTTTTCCCTCTCCCTCTGCTGCTCCCCCTGTTTGTGATTGCTCTCTCTCTCTCTCTCTCTCTCTCAGTCAAATAAATAAATACAATATTTTTTTTAAAATCTTCAGGAAAATGAAAAATCTCACCAGAGTGAGATATCACCTCACACCTAGTGAGGCTACTAGAATGGATAATATCAAAAAGACAAGAAAAAGTTTGGGTCGGAAAAAAAGGAACCCTTGTGCACTTTTGGTGGGAATGAAAATTGGTGCAGCAACCACGGAAAAAAGTATGGAGGTCTCTCATAAAATTAAAAATAGAATTATCAGTATGATTCAGCAATTTCACTTCTGGGTATTTACAGGAAGACAATGAAAACACTAACTTGAAAAGATTTATGCATCCCCATACTCACTGTAGCACCCTTTACAACAGGAAAGATATGGAAACAATCTAAGTGTCCAATGATAGATGAATGGGTAATGAAATTATGGTATATATATACATGGAATATTCTTCAGATATAACAAGGAATGAAATCTTGTCATTTGCGACAACATGGGTGGACCTCAAGACTTGAGGGTTTTATGCTAAGTGAAATAAGTCAGACACATGGAAAAACAAAGAATGTATGATCTCACCTTTATTTGCAATCTTTAAAAAAGAAAAAAAAAAACAAGATCATAGATACAAAAACCAGATTAGTGGTTGCCAGAGGCAAAAAGTAGAGGGTGAAAGAAATGGGTGAATGGGGTCAAAAGGTAAAAAAAAAAAAAAAAAAAAAAAAAAGTCTTTAATTAAAAATTACCTTAAACAAATTTTTTTTAAGTATAATGGAATCCAGAGTCTCCAGTCTCCAGTATTTTTCAAAATGTCCAGGATGCAATCCATAATCACTTAACATATGAAAAAAAAAGAACAAACAGAAAAAAACATGATTTATACTCAAAAGAAAGGACAGGAAAGTATGGCCTCAGGATGATCCGGACATTAGCAGACAATGATTTTAAAGCAGCTATAAAACTATGCTTAAGGACACAAAGGAAAATATGTTTGTAACAAATGAAAATATGATAAATGTCAGTAGAGAAATAAAAACTATATAAAAGAAACAAATAGAAACCATTGAGTTAAAAAATGAAATATCTGGGTAGATATTTCATGCTCATGAATAGGAAAATTCAATATTGATAAGCTGTCAATTCTTCCAAATTTGATCTATAAATCCAATGCAATCATAATCAAAATAACAGAAAATTATTTCGTGGATATTGACAAACTGATTTGAAAGTTCATAAGGAAACACAAAAGACCAAGAATAGCCTTATACAATAATGAATAATAGAGAGAGAAGAGCAAAGTCAAAGGACTGACACTACCTAACTTCAAGACTCACAATAAAGTTATAGTAATTAAGACAGTGCACTATTGGTGAAAGAATAGACAAGTAGATCAATGGAACAGATTAGAGAGCCCAGAAATATATCCACACTTATATAGTTAACTGATTTTAACAAAAAAGCAAAGGCAATTCAATGAAGAAAGAATATTCTTTTGAGGAATGGTGGGAGAATAACCGTACATCAAAAAAAAATTGTACATGCAAAAGAAAAGAAAAAAGAAACCTAGACACAGACTTTCCACCTTTCAAAAAAAATTAACTCAAAACAGCTCATAGACCTAAATGTAAAACACAAAGTGATATATAAAATATAATATAGGAGAATATAATATAGGAAAAAAGGTAGGTGACCATGGGTTTGACTGATTTTTTAGATACAAAACCCAAAGCAAAATCCATGAAAGAAAAAATCAGTAAGTTGGATGTCGTTGAAATTTAAATCTTCTGCTCTGTGAAGGACGCTGTTAAAAGAGTGAAAAGACAAGCCCAAGACTTTTTATTTTTTTAAAGATTTATTTATTTATTTGACAGGAAGAGAGAGCACACAAGCAGGGCGAACAGTAGAGGGAGAAGCAGGCCCCCACTGAGCAGGTAGCCCAATGCGGGGCTCAATCCCAGGACCCTGGGATCACAACCTGAGCCAAAGGCAGACTCTTAACAATTTGAGCCACCCAGGCACCCCAAGACAAGCCCAAGACTTAAAAAAAATATCAGCAAAACATATATTTGAAATACGACTTTTATCCAACATATACCAAGAATTCCTAAATTCAACAGTAAAAAATAACAACTAAAAATAAGGAGACTCATGAGATTCTTTGATGGACTATATTCTACTACCAGTGCCACCATTCCATCACCAAAATTGTTCTAAAAAAACTGAATGACCCATTGGGGAAAACCAGTGCTATTAGTGTGGGTGATGCTGTGGGCCATGTCATACATGAACTGTTTATTACGTTGAGGTATATTTCCTCTATGCCCAGTTTGAGTTTTTACCATGAAAGGATGTTGAATTATATCAAATGTTATGTCTACATCTATTGAGATATTCATATGACTCTTATCCTTCATTCCTTTAACATGTATCACACTTATTAATGTATGTATGTTGAACCATCCTTGCATCTCAGGGATAAATCCTTCATGACCATGGGGTATAATCCTTTTAATATGCTGTTAAATTCAGTCTGCTAGTATTTTGTGAGTGCCAGTACCACATAATGATGTTTTCTTATTCCAGGTATTCAGGGTCCTCTAACACATTGTATGGTCCCCTCACACTGAGCTCCCAGTCAATCTCCATTTTCCTTCATTTCCAACCAAGTATAGGCAGGTAAAAATCATCAGATATTTGCAAGAAATCTACAGCACGAAAGAGAAAAATTGCCTCTGGATGAAAAAGCAAGAATTCAGAGAAACAAAGAAAACAATTTTAAAAATATGCCCTGATTGAAGTAGACTTTGCTGAACCAAATATTTTAAACTTGTCTCTTCTTTGATACACTTTGACACTTTGGAACAATACACCATGATAAGATTTGGAGTGGATAAAAGCTATGCTCTTCTTGAATTCTCATAAAAAAATCATGGCCTACAGACCCTTAGGAACATTGTTATATATCCTCAGAGATAAAAGTCCTCTAAAGACTGCTGTTATACTCAACTCTAAACTATTAAAAAATTTAGATGACATGTTTGATTGTTATAAAAGAAAAAATTAACAAAAGTGACTAAAAAAGAAGTAAGCTACTGAATAGAATAAATTGAAGTGGCAAAGATCTACATTTCCAGTTTTCACCAATGAATGAAAGAAAGAGAAGGAAAAAGAAACCAGGCCCAAAGAAACTTTACTTGTTAATCTTCTACAAAATCATCAAATAACAATTATTAAGTTATTTAAATTTTATAAGTGGTATTTTTGTTTTTATTAATCTCACAGTATTTTCTAATTTCCTTTCTGATTTCTTTTGACCCGTTGGTTATTTTGGAGCATGTTGTATAATTTCCCTAATTTCCTTCTGTTATTGATTTCTACTTTCATTCTATTGTCATCAGAGAATATACTTTGTATGATTTCAATTCCTTAAATTAATGAGAATTGTTTTACAGACTAACATTAAAATGTTAATGGTAATCCCCAAATCAACCACTGAAGAAAATGACTTTAAGATACATAGTAAAAGAACTGACAACTGATATTTTCTGTACTAGAAAATCTCTATTTAACACACAAAAAAGGAATAATGGAGGATTGGAGGATCAAAAGAAAGACATAAGATATATTAAAAACAGCAAAATGGCACATGTAATTCCTACCTTATTAGTAATTATATTAAATGTGGGGGCGCCTGGATGGCACAGCAGTTAAGCGTCTGCCTTCGGCTCAGGGCGTGATCCTGGCGTTATGGGATCGAGCCCCACAGCAGGCTCCTCCGCTATGAGCCTGCTTCTTCCTCTCCCACTCCCCCTGCTTGTGTTCCCTCTCTCGCTGGCTGTCTCTCTCTCTGTCAAATAAATAAATAAAATCTTTAAAAAAAAAAAAGTACTTATATTAAATGTAAAGAGATTAAAATCTCCAATTAGAAGGCAGAAATTGTCAAAACAAACAAAGAAACATGATCCAGTTATATGCTTTATACAATAGACACATTTCAGATTCAAAGACACAAATAGGTTGAAAGAGAATGGAAAAAGATATACCATGCAAAAGGAATGAAAAGAGCTGGAGTAATAATATTAATATCAAACAAAACAGAATTTAAGACAAAAATTATTATTAGAGACAGAGAATGACATTTTATAATAATAAAAAATGTCAACCGAGAGGATATAACATTTGTAAATCCATAAGCATCTAACAAGAGAGCCCCAAAATGCAAAACTGACAGTATTAAATAAAGAAACGGATAATTCAACAGCAACAGTTGGAAATTCCAATACCCTCATTCTCAATAATGGACAGAACAGCTAGACAGAAAATCAGTAAGGAAACAGAAGCCTTAAACAACTCTATAGACCAACCAGAACGAACAGGCATCTATAGAATACTCCATTCTGTAACAGAAAAACACATATTCCACTCAAGTACACATGGAATATTCTCTAAAACAGACCACATGTTAGTCCATAGAACACTTCTCATTAATTTAAGGAACTGAAATCATACAAAGTATATTCTCTGACAACAATGGAAGGAAACTAGAAATCAATAACAGAAGGAAATTAGGGAAATTAAATAACATACTCCCAAACAACCAATGGGTCAAAAGAAATCAGAAAGGAAATGAGAAAATACTGTGAGATTAATAAAAACAAAAATACCACTTATAAAAACATGGAATTGAGTCAAAGCATGACTTAGAGGGAAATTTATAGTTGTAAATGCCTACATTAAAAAGGAAGTATGACTCTGCATATCTCTACACCTTCCCCTTCAGTGACTCCACTCTGATCATCTTAAAACAGCATTTGAAACATTTAAAAGCCTTCTCTAATACATGACCATTTCTTGACTACTGCATTTCCATGCAAAGAGTATATATTTTCACCATTCACATATAAGACAGGACTGGAAACTCTGTCCCCTTCCTACCTTTGTCCCACCTGATCTTCACCAGAAGGGTAGGACAGGATTCTCTCTCCCCTTTATCTCTCTCATCCCACCCCATGCTCACAACAAGTGGAAAGGAGAAATTTACCATAATAATAAATTAACTGTACCAGGAAAGGTTTGTTTGTTCTATAGGTCTGCAGTGTGGAGAATGTGAACATCCAGGACAAGCCGGGAGCCTGGTAAAGGGAGGGCTAGAATGGGAAGAAGACAGGAGAAAAAGAGGGAAACAGACTTCCTAGTGCCCCAGGTAGTGAATTCTCAACTGTCTGAAAGGTGACCTGAGGAAAAAAGAGAAGTTCACAGATATCATTCAACTGCAAATTTATCCTTAATTCTGTCTGAATGCTTTCTGGTATCTGAGACTGAGCCCTTACATCTTTCTAATTATGGCAGTTAATTTATTATAAACTACATTCCAGTTTATAGAGAATAAATGATTCTGTTCTGAATTCCATTTTTCTGTGCATTTCTTTAACCCTCGCTAAGCCCTCATCTACAAGCTAATCCTACTCTGCTAACTGACAGACTCCTTTCAATGGCATCACTGTTTCACTGTTCTTTATGTTCCTTTTACAAAACCCTTCAACTTTGAATGATCTAATCATCTCAACTCAGGGATATGTCAAGAATAAAGAAATGCAAGCATAAATGAACTGTGTCTTTAAAATAAAAATTTTTTACAGTTTATATAGCATCACTATTTTTAACAATATCCTTGTTTCTGAGAGTACTGATCTCACCTCTAGGCTAATGACTGCCAAATTTGATTTTTCCATACTAAATTCTAACTCACACTCCATAACATAATTCCAGTTGCCTATTGAACTTTCATTAGATGTCTCATTGTCACAGCACCAAACTACTTAAATGGCACTTGATTCCCACAGAGTTCCCAGTGCCAAACCCTCTCATGGCCATTCTGTGTCTCAGTTGTCACTGGGAATTAGAACAGCTTTGCTGATGCCCTCATTTCAATAAGCCCATCATTAAAGCAACAACTTCAGCTTCGGCCTGAAGTTCCCCTCTCCGCAGGGCTCAGCCTCAAATCCAAAGTACCACCGCTCTCCATCTCCCCATTTCCAGTCACATCCAACCACAATCCTTATGCAATTAAACTCCATGACAGTTTATCCCACGGGCCTACATATTAATCTGTTTAGGCTTGCAGTAATATCACTGCAAACTAGTTTGTTCTCTCTCTTTCTCTCTCTACCCTCCTCTCTCCCTCTCTATCTCTTTCCTCCCTCCTATCAACTAAGTTCAATATGCCACATAAGCTTGTCCGTTCCATTTATAGTCTATGTTATAAGAGCTCCCAAGGAAAATTGTATACATGATGCCAGAGATCCCTCACTACCATTCAACTCTGTTCCTCCTCATTGGAAGTAAATGGGATAACTATCATTTGTGCTTTCACGCAAGGTATGGAAGATTTTCTATGTCCATTTCCAGAAGATGAGCAATATTTTTGCAATGAAGGAAAAACTTGTAATTTCTTCATATTTTTTATTAAGAGCCTTTATTTGTTTATAATCAGATCTTGCTAGTTTCTTATATTGCTATAAAGAACAGAGAGACTTTGGATTTCAGTGATGGTGGCCAAAGTGATTCAGATCATCCTACCTACAAAGGAAAATTGGAAAGAATAGATAACATACATAAAACATTGACCTGGATGGGTCAGGAGAGCTAACAAAATTTAAGAATAACTTATCTGAGATATTGGAGAAGTCAGAGATTCAGGGAGGTTAGCCTAACATTGCCTCTTTTGCCTTGATGGCTTTTGTCAATCTGGGGTGAGGTGAGTAAGATACTGAAGAACACTTTTTAGCCCGAAGGATGACAAAATTGATTCCAGGCTTCCCAATGACAGGAGCCCCAGCAAACCATCCATCTTTATATTAGGACTCCCAAAGAGCTGTACTCTGTGATCTGGGAGAACCAGAATGAAACCCCAGCTTCAAGTCATCTGAGTGGTTCAGAAAATATAAGTTGGATTAAAGTAATCCCAAAGGTAGGAGTTTGTAGACTCTTGGAAGAAGAGGAAAAAATCTCCTATGGAAGAAATTAACATCTCTCAAGTTCCAACTAATTTCTACAAATAATTTTTCAAATGAAATATCCAGCAGAAAATCAAGTATAAGCAAACATGAGAATTCAAGACAACACAAACAAGAAAAAGTATAAACAACAAACACCTCCAGATTTGAACTGATCAGCTATGAACTTAAAATAGCCATGCTTTTTTTTCACTGAAAAGATTAAAAATTTTGTCGATGAGATAGAAACTATACCCAGTGACCAGAAAGTTTATAAAAAGACAAATAGAAATTCTAGAATTGAAAAAGAACCAAAATTAAGAACTCAACTGATATGTTTAACAGCATATTAAACTCAGCTAATGAGAGAATCTGTAAACTGAAAGATAGATCAGAAAAAAATCCTTTAAGAATAAAGCACAGAAATAGAAAAGAATGGACAAAACAGAATTCAGAGTGTACGGTAGGGTAGGGTTTTTTTTTTCTTTCAAGATTTTATTTAAATTTATTTAAATTCAAGTTAGTTAACATGTAACGTAGTATTAGTTTCAGGGGTAGAATTCAGTGATTTATCACTTCCATATAACACCCAGTGCTCATTACAACAAGTGTCCTTCTTACAGAGTGTGGTGGTTTTAAGATATATTTAAAAATTATTTGGCATTTGTCCTCTCAAAAGGTAGAGCTTAATTCCTATCCTCTTGATTGTGGACTGGACTTAATAATTCACTTCTAACAAATGGAATAAGGTGGAAGTAACAGTGTAGGACTTCCAAAATTAGGTCACAGAAGGCATTACAGTCTCTTCCTTGCATTCTCTTTCCTGTTTCACTTAATGTCAGGATAGCCAGATGTCATATTATAAGACACTCAAGCAGCCTTATGAAATATACCATCCATGTGGTAAGGAAATGAGACCTCCTTTCAAGAGCCATAGGAGTAAGCCATCTTAAAAGAGTTCCCTTTGGTCACATAAACCTTTAGATGACTCCAGCTCTGGCCAACATCTCAACTGGAACCTCATGAGAGAGCCTGGGCCAAAATGACAGTTGCTCCACAATTCCTGATCTAAAGGAACCGTGTAATAACTAATATTTGTTGCTTTAAACTATAAATTTTGGGGTGATAGTCATAGGTAACAAATTCATAGAGTAAAAGAAAGCAGATACAGCAAGTTTTTACATGCATCTAACTAAGTTTTCAGAATAAGAGAAAACATTAAACAGGGTAAAAATAATTCCTAAAGAAATATGGTAGAGAATTTTTCAAACTGAAAACAAAAATCCATAGGTTCATGAAGAAAAACTGTCCCCGAGAAATGCAAATTTTAAAAATACCCATATCTAGGCATATTATATTTAAATTGCTGGAAAAAAGATAAAAACTTAAAAGCACATCCCTCCAAAAATGATACAAGTAGAAAACTATACTGAAACCTATCTTCTCACCAGAATACAATGGAGCTGGAGACAATGAAATGGTCTATTTAAAGTGATAAAAGAAATGAGGTATTAATCTACAATTACATACATAGTGAATATATCCTTAAATAAATAAAACAAAATAAAGATATTTCCAAGCAAACAAAAACTGTAGGTCACCAACAGGGCTGCAATAAAGAAATACTAAAAGTATTTCTTCAGGTGGAAGGAATATGATCACAGGAAGACGCATGGAAATGAAGAAAAGAAAAACAAAAAAATAAAGAACAATACAGATGATAACTATATGGGTAAATCTTAGTGAATATTAATGGTATAAAATAAAAATAAAGTTTTCGATATTTAAAATACATGTATAATTAAAATACATGACCACAATACAAAAGGCAGGAAGGGGAAAAGAAATGGCATAAGTATTAACGTACATTAGATTCTAATAAGTTGAAGACTGATGCTGTACTATCAAGGGTAGCCACCACAAGAATTGTAAAAGAGTATGTAACCAACAAGTAATGGAGGAGCAGAAATGAAATGTTTTAAAGACTTTTTATTTATCTATTTATTTATTTGAGAGAGAGCAAGCATGGGGGGGGGGGAAGAAGGCAGAGGGAGAGAAACAGGAAGAAGCAGACTCCCCACTGAGCAGGGAGCTAGATGCGGAGCTCAATTTCAAGACCCTGAGACCATGACCTGAGCCAAAGGCAGACACTTAACCAACCGAGCCACCCAGGAGCCCCAGAAATGGAATTGAAAAAAAAACAAAGCACTTGACTAATCCAAAAGAAGATAAGAAAAGAACACTGTAGCTAAATTCTTTGCTCAGGGTCTCACAATGCTGAAACCAAGGTATCAGCCTGGGCTGCAGTCTCATCTGGGGCTTGGGGGCCTCTTCCCAACTCAGTGAAGTTGTTGGCAGAATTCAGTTCTTGCAGGTGTAGAACTAAAGCCCCATTTTCTCACTGGCTGTCAGCTCCTACGGGTTGTTCTCAGCTCCCATAAGCCACCTTTAGGTCCTAACCATAGGCCTTTTGAAACACAACAGCTTACTTCTTCAAAGCAAGCATGAGAATCTCACTCTGGTCTGCTAGGACATTTTCTTACAAAAAGTAATATAACCACAGGAATGACTATCTAATCACCTTTGCCATATTACCTAATCTAATCACAGGGTGATGAGCCCACTGTGTTAACAGGTCCAGCCCACACCCATAGGGATAAAATCATAGAGTAGGTGAACACCAGCGCCTGGGAATCTTGGGAACCATCTTATAATTTGACTTACCACAGTGAGGACTGTGGGGAGGCAGAGAATATAAAGGAATAGGAAAACCTTGAACGGGCACACAGTAACTGGAAAAGGGAATAAAACAGATTGAGGAATGGTGGCAAGATGAAAAAGAGCCGAGCAAACAGCACTGGGGGGAACTGGGATAGCTAAGAGCTTTGTCTGGCAATGGATTTTGTGGAAGGCAGACAGTAAGGAAGAGATACTATGGAAAAAAAACTTAGGAAATTCTTCTATTAAGAACTTAGTCCCTCTTTAAATATTTTCTTTAGAGATTGCCATAAATATCTTAATTTCTTTCAACAAATTGTATGTGCACTTATTTTTGTTTCTTATTTGTATGTTTTGCTTTACCGTTGCACCTATCAATGCAAATCTGTGCTCAGAATGAAACAACATGAGCCAACATTACTTTGATTACACCGGAAATATCAGGCTTAGGACTCAAACAGACCTTAAATCAAATCTCTAGTCCTTCACTTACTGCCTAAGTTATCTTTTTAAACCACCACTTACTAAGCACTATGTGCCTATGCTAACTGATGTTGCTTACTTTAGTGGGTGATCGAGATACTGCCTATAGTAGACTGATTTATCTCCTGTAATCTGGTTAAGTGACAGCTGTGATCACCAGCCCATCCAGATTGACAACAAAATAACTGAACACGGTTAACTGCTTCATTAAATTCCTTATGGAAAGATTCCTTACGGATAAATTCCTTAATGTCCCTATGGTTGTACATATTAAAGAGGATATCTATTACTGCCTAAACTATATACTAAATGCCAGCTTCCAGTATTATAATTTGTATTATTTCTTCCACCCTGGTAAACCAACCAAGCAGCAAATATTAAGTCGTGATCTGAAAAACAGAAAAGTGCAGTTGAGATATGTCAGGAAGGCAGCTCATATTGAGATCACGCTTCCCAGCTGAGACTGCAAAAGCACCACAGGGCTGAGGTTGCCGTCTATCTTGTTCATTGATATTTTCTCAGAGCTTTGCACATAAGTGCTCAATGAATACAATATCTAATAAATGAAAACAATATTCTATGTCTAAATACCAGTTGTATTTATGATGCACAGTGGCCTTATTAAGGGTGGTCCAGCTTCAGAGTAGAGGTGGAAGACCTACCTAGACTATATGTGGCCCACGAAGCCTAATTTTACTATCTGTTCCTTTACACAACGTTTGCAGACACCTGTTCACAATGAACAAAGAAGAACAAACAAAGACAGCTTCACAGAAGGTACATTTGATCTGGGCCTTTCACTGATGGACAGAGATGAGACTGGGAAAGGGCACTTGGAATAGAGAGAATGACTTGAGTAAAAGCCCAGGGGCAGCGAACTTCAAGGCACATCTGGAGAATGACGGTGATGCATCCTATTTGGCAGGACAATGAGGTTTATGAAGGGAGAAGTGGAAGAGTCTGGAATGACTGTCTGTGGTGGGTGGGCTGAGGAAGTTGACTATGCAGTAACCAAGGACATCACACTCCATATATCATGGAGTTTTTGGAATGGCCTCTCTTCGAGGACTCTAATGATAAGAGTAAAGCTGATTTTTCACAATAGAGCACTATAGTAATGAGATTTTTATGACAATTAGCCAGAAACAAATCCTATGCTTCATTCTTGCCACCAAATAAGACGGCAACATGTACTCTCCTAACTTCAGCCTAGGTCAAATTGAAACTCCCAAACAGAAGCCTAAAGACACCTTGCTTTATTACATCTCCTCTCCTCCATCATCTACCTCCCTGAAAATGTGATTTAAAATGGGACTTCAGACAGACCCTTGAGCGTAGCTTTGTTTCACATGACACTATGTTATTAATGCATGACACTATATTATTAATAATATTCACCAAGAAGTCTCAGACCCACTATTTCACCCTCATTTAGAGGCAATCTCCTGCAATCAAATAATTGTGCTTGTCTGTCTGGCCCGAGCACAAGATGCACTTACACAGGCTGTTCTGTTGGTCAGTTCCATTTGCTGACAGCTCAGCAGGGAGGACTCGATTTATTCAATGCGTAAAGCTGCTACATACAAGTGGAACCCTGGCTAGGGAAGGGGGAAAAAGAACGGAGAAATGCAACAGAAAAAGACATGCAAAGATGGAATGAAATGGAGGATTGACTGGAAAATCTCCATTTGCAAAAAGGCGCGGCGGCTACCCCAATTTCCAAGTCCCCTGAAATCCTGAGTGCCTCAATTTTCCTTCCTCAGAGACTGAGAGTGGAGCCTTTATCCACAAATGCAGTCCTGTCACTTGGGTCAAGCATATTTCAGTTCTCTGAAATCCACATCCTGGAGCAGCTTAACCGCCACAAGGAGCTGGCCCCGCTCAAGTACCGGGCCCTGGAGGAAAAGCTCCACAAGGACCCACGCCTGGTGGAGTTCCTCAGTCTTCGCTTGACACCCGGCGTGGGGCCTCAGCCGAAGCTGCCAGAACAAGAAACCACCCCCACGGGCTGGCCCCTGTGCTCCCTACAGCCAGCACATCATGACCGTCCCCTGGGGCGCCCGACCTCACTGCCACACCACCTCCCTGCAGCCGCGTCTGCTCCTGCTTCTCAGGACTTTCCTGTAAATAAACACACTTTTCTTTCTTTTATTATGTTCAGTTAAAAAAAAAAACAAAAAAACAAAAAACAAATGCAGTGAGGAAAAAATGAAATAACTTGAGAAAAGGAGGGAGAAAAATCACAGGAGAAATAGTTATAAATTATTTTATAATAGCCACGGGGCAGGGTGGGCTCAGCTGACTGGGTGCAGATGAGGCTGACTGGAGTGGAGTGGCTGGACCTTGGGCCCTTCCTTCTGGCTTCGCAGAATTCCCTCCACTTCCCTGTTGCCCTAGGTCTTCATATGATTCCTACCTGGGCCTGTCCTTGGTCCCTCTTACTCGAAGTCTCTTCTTTCTTCCTTCCCTTCTGTACCCCATTAAAGTATTCCTTTACTAGTTATAACCCCAAAAGGATCTCTTAAAACACTTCACAGAGGAGCTGTTTGACCACAGTTCAGTGTGATCATCTACCAAGAATATTCATACCCAAACAGGAGACAACAGGATGAATTCCCAATGGTAGATTATCAGGTCATAGCAGGACCATTGGAGGAAAGGAGAGAAGGAATAGGATAATCAGAGGTGGAATGAAGAAGGAAAGGAAGAAAATATTTACTGAGTGCCATTTAGTTTTACATACAGCATGTGTGAGCACCTGCCCAGAAAAGACTCCCTAGACTAAATGGCTGCTAGTCAGGAACTTCAACTCCATTAATCCAGATCTGAGATAATTCCGAAAAACAATGGTCAAGAAATACAGGGAAAGGCAATTCTGGGACCCCCTCATCTCTCATCTTATGATCCTAACATTATATACATCTGGAAAGTGGACAATAAGGGTGAGAGGTACTGGACTCTGCCAGGGCTTTAGAAGTCGTCGGTCAACCACTCTGAAGCTCTGTGTTCTGATTAATAAAGCAAAGCTGTTGGGGAGAAAAGGTCTCTACACTTTCTTCTCTTTCTTAAATTATATAATTTATTAATATTATATTACCTAATTAATATTATTAAAATTATTGAATTAAAGTATTAATATTAACTATATGATTAAATTATGTGATTCAATGAATTTTGTCAAATCCTCCCCTCTTTAAAGTCATTCCTAGAGCAGATAATAGGCTTTTATTTCTTCCATCTTAAAACAAAAACAAAAAAAACCTTCTCCTTACATTGCTTCTCCCTCTGGGTACTGTTCTATTTCTCAAATTCCTTTCTCAGCAAAATTCCTTGGAAGAGATGTCTTATAATCCATATCTCTACTCTTTCTATTCCCATCCTCTCTTAAATACACTCCAATCAAACTTCTGTCCCCATCACAGAACAGAAACTCTTCACATAAATGTCACCAGTGACCTCTAGTAGTCAATTCTCAGTTGTTCTTTTATTTGACTATCAGCCAACATTTTACACAGTTTCTCCACTGAACACTTTCTTCATTTGGCTTCCAGGACACCACACTCACCTCGTTTCTGGTCACCCCTTTTCAGTCTAATTTTCTGGTTCTTCCTTATCTCCCTGAATTCCAAATATGGAAGAGTCCACAAGACAGCCCTTATTCCTTTTCTTTCTCTCTCCACTCAGACAGTGGTTGATTTCATCTGTTCCATGGCCTTGAAGACTATCTCTGGGCTGATGACTCCCAGACCTCTCTCTTGACATCAGACTTGTACATCCAAATGCTTATGTGAAAACGCTCTTTGGATACCTAGTTAAGTTCAAATTTAACATGACGAAAGTTCCCCAGCTTGTTCTTCCTGAAGTCCTTCCAGTCCCAGTAAGTGGCAACTCCATCCTTCCAGCTGCTCAAGCCTACAGCTTTGGAGTCACTTTTGAATCTTCTCTTTTTCTCACACACTACATTTCGTCCATCAGTAAATTCTATTGGTTCTTTCTTCAACACATAAGCAGGAGTGCAGCCCTTCTTTCCATTTCCACTGTTACCATCAACTCCTAGTTGATTTCATCCATCTGCAAATTCTATTGGTTCTTTCAACACATAAGCAGGAATCCAGCCCTCCTTTCCATTTCCACTGTTACCATCAACTCCTAGTTGAATTATTGCAGTACCTTCCTACAATAGTCACCATCCATGCTAGAAACAGATGTAAACTATACCCAAATAGAATAACTGAGGAGAATTTAATAAAGGGACTATTTACAAAGGCACACAAGATTGAGATAAATTCACGAATGATGGTCAAGTGTCCTGAGTATGGTAAGGCCGCTGGGGCCAAAGAAGTCATTACTATTCTTAGACCTGAAGGAGCAAGGAGTGGGAATAATTACCTGAACACACACGCAACAGAAACTGTATTCTTCAATGGACAAACTCAATCGGCCTGTGGCAACCACCAGGAATGAAGATGGAGAAATGAACATCATTAACTCAATGTCCTCCTACCTTCTGATATTCTGATCATGGACATAACTGAATCCCAAGCCAGAAGAAGAGAGGGGCTCCTAACCTTGTGTGTTCCTCTGGGATATAGAGCAGAACGGAAAATGACAGAGAAGGGATCTGGAGGGAAAAATAAATACATCCAGCAAAATATCTTCATCTGCAAAACAAGAAATAAGGATTACTGTCATGGAATAAAGTGAAATAATCTACATAAAGAATACAGCACAATGTCTGGCACATAATTTTTAGGGAAAAAAAACAACTCTGATTTGCCTGGCATCATATTTCCAAGTGTGGAATCTTATGGCATGATGCTTTCCATACTTCCAATCATGACTAATTAATGGTCTGTGAATTTTAGTGGGTTTCCCAGGATTTTTTTTAAGAAATAGGAATGACCAGCATATGTCTCATGAAGTAAGGACAAGTATTGTCTCAAAAACATTCATTTCAATTAAATTCAATTTAAATACACATAAAATTCAAACTTCAAATATGACCCAAGACCCAGAATGCCTCTTCTCCTTCTATTCCAGAGCTACTGAAGCCTTGGCTATCTCTCCCCTCATGTAACTCGTGGCCACTACTACCTTGAAATGCTCTGTTCTAATCTATGATTCTGCTAGCAAAACTCCTTTGGTTCAAATGAAATTCAAACTAGGAGGTACTGCCCTTGCTTAGGGACCCCGGACTGGTAGGTACACTGGAACACAGATTATTGTAGGATTCAAATATGGAGTTGTTCAAATTCTTGAGCTTTATGATCCAAAAGGGCTTATAATTTTGCAGGACAGAAGAAAATTTCAAATGCAAATAGTCATTTGAAACAGGTTTTCAAATCCCATACTGTTTGTGTTACTGTTTTAGCTTAGGAACATGATGGAGAAATTCTAACCACAGGGAGTAAAGACCAAACTATCTTCTTCTTTGAGGTAGAAAAGGATTATAAGCCAATCGACTATATTATATAATATGGACCTGTTTGCCAGTTAACATAGTCTTCAATCTCCCACCCTGAAAGTACATTACTGATTATCTGTGAGAATGGCTATGTTCTTGAAACTCCATTTCCAACTATAAAGGAGCAAAAGGGGGGCGCCTGGGTGGCTCAGTCAGTTAAGCGTCTGCCTTTAGCTCAGGTCATGATCCCGGGGTCCTGGGATCGAGTCCCGTTGGGATCAAGTCCTGTGTCCCACTCCCTGCTCAGTGGGGAGTCTGCTTCTCCCTTCCCCTCCCCCTTCCCCCTGCTCATGCTCTCTCTCACTTGCTCAGGCTTGCTCTCTCTCACAAATAAATAAATAAAATCTTTAAGAAAAAAAAAAAAAAACAAAGGAGGAAGAGTAAGATCATGATGTAGTCTCCTATAAAATCAAAGACATGTGCATAAAATGTTGCCATTTCTCAAGTGTCAAATCTAAGATTCTGAGATTAATAGAAATAGAAAAGAGAAAGAAACAAAAGGAGTCAAAGGAGAAGGCAGGAGGAAGAGGCTAGCAGCAGAGATGGGAGAAGATGGAGAAAAGGAATTCCAGGGTGAAGAGGAGGTAGAGGAGCCATTACCGGAAATCTTTATTCCATCGGTTCCCCGTCATGTCCTCTGTGGATTTTATTCTGAGCCAAAGAAGTTCTGGGTTTCTTTCAGTGGCTATGATTCTGGCTTTCTGTATCACTGTGAGTTCCCCCATATGACAAAAGCAGTGATATCACAGAAAAGAAGGATGAACCGTCTGACTTTCCTCTTGAAGATACAGAGGATAATCCCATCCAAACTATCACTTTCAGCATTAACCAAGACTGATCTTTTGCGGAATGCAAAATGGAGAAATTCCAGTCTTAGTATCCTAAGCCAGAGTAATCCTTCATTGATGAATATGGTAGACTACTGGCACTTCAATATGCATGCCAATAATTATGGATGGATTAAAGGCATCTATCCTAGCTTTGATGACCATTTCTTGGTGACTACTGGAACAGGTATTAATATTTTGTTTTCAACACTTTTTCTGAATTTGAGCTAAACAAAGCCATCAAAGTCAAAGTGCTGTCTCCCAAGATGGTAACTGAAGCAGAGCCAATTCCAGAAGATATGGAAGATCCCAAAGCCTACAGTATTGACAATGCCAGAAGAAAAAGAGAACGTGATAAATTAATGAAAGAAGTGGAAGAATAAAGGCTGGGAAGAGAGAACAAGTCAAAACTTTATGAAATAAATTTTGGAAGCTTCTAGAAATGAAGAATTACCAAAGCATATGCAGTTTAAATGAACAGATATTGATCTAGATTCCAAAAGTCATGCTCTGGCTGGCAGAAAAACAGCTTATAAAATTCAACAAGTAGAAAAGGAATTAGCTTGGGAAGAAGAGAAATATCAACTAGGCCTCATGAAGCTACAGAATAAATTTCATGATTCATTGGAAAGTGATACTGTTGTGGTTCATGCCATCCAAAGTGATCACAAGATACCCTCCTATAAGGTTGTGAAGCCCTCTAAGTACTCCAAGTCCAAATGAGCAAGTCAATCAGAGAGAAGAACAAGCAATTTGGAGAGGACTGAAAAAGAGGAAGCTGGAAGAAAGGATAGCAAGAAAGATACAGGTAGGAAGAAGAAGAATCAATTATAGAAAAAGGGAAGAAATTTCCTAAATTTCTAAGAGAAATTTAAAACCCTAAGAGAAATTATGGTGGAAAATCAAATTGAGAAAAGGAAGAAACATATTAAAAGCTGAAAGGGGCCCAACTTAAAATTCAGCAGTGGAAAAAAAAAAAAGAATGGAAGGAACTGTACAAGAGTAAACCTGATGGTGACTATGAAGATCCCAAAGATGCTGAAGCCATCAAAGAGACCCAGTTGTATATGGGAGACTTCAATCTGAGACAGCCTTAGACTATAAGATACCTCAGCATGTGAGAATAAATGCTACCAAGAAGAAAGAGAAACTGGGACACCTAGACCCCATGGCCCATTCAAAGAAAATGCACATGAACAGTTGCATCCTCTCTCTTCAAGACCTCACAGTGGCTGCCATCAAGGAAACACAGTGCCTGGTACAAGGACTGAAGAGCATTCAGTTGATTCTTCACATATCCAGGCATATCCCTATTCCCCAAATCCCCCAGATATACCGAGGAGAATTGCCAGAAAAGAGACTTCAGTATGATGAAGAAACTCTCCTAGTTTTAAGCAACAGCAGATGAAAAGGCAGGGTCTTGCAGGCTCGGATGGAGGATTCCTCAGACTCTCTTCTGGAAAGGACAGTGATCTGGCGACAAGAGATTCATCACCTAGATCATCAAAGGACACTCAGACTAGGTACTCCAGAGTTAATGGAATTTAAAAAAGCAGATCCAACCGATGTGAAGCTGGAGATTACGAAAAGAGATGAGGTTAAACACTTGTACGTGCCAACAGTATTTGTCCAACAGGGTCAAAGAACTGTTGCTTTTGATGCTATCTCCCAAGACATTAGAAACTAAAACTAGATACTTAAATGAAATGATCTGACCTGCACCATGTCACATTATTTCAAGAAACACTTCTCCTCGAGAATTTTGAAAAATAGGAGAACGTACTTCAAGAGCATGTTAATTCACTAGACAGAGAAGAACCAGACATGCAACGGAAAATAAATGAGACTCTTAAAGAGATGGAAGAGAAAAAGAATGAAATTGCCAAACTCCAGAACCAAGAAAAGGCACTCTATATGGGCTTCCAAGCTGCCATTGGAGAAAACAATAAATTTGCTAATTTCCTCATGAAGGTCTGAAAAAGTATTAAATGGATGAAGAAAAAGGAGTTTGAAGGAGATGCTGATAAAGTTGAGGATAGTGATGAATCCAGTGAAGAAGAATCTGCTGGGACAGTGATGAGGATGAATATGAATCTCATGATGAGGTTTTTGATGATTATATTTGCCCAACAGATGGTGACATGGGTCTTTTTTTTTTAAAGATTTTATTTATTTATTTGATAGAGATAGAGACAGCCAGCGAGAGAGGGAACACAAGCAGGGGGTGTGGGAGAGGAAGAAGCAGGCTCATAGCAGAGGAGCCTGATGTGAGGCTCGATCCCATAATGCCGGGATCACGTCCTGAGCTGAAGGCAGACGCCCAACCACTGTGCCACCCAGGCACCCCATGACATGGGTCTTTTTGAACTGGCCCTTCAACTCTGGGAGAAAAGGCTGGATATTGAGGAGGTCTTAGTTGAAGAAAAGAAAATTCCTCAAAAAGGAATATGATACACTATCCAAAAAAGTAAAAATTGTGGCAATTAACCTGAATTCAGTGAAGGAGGCCCTAGAGGTTTACCAATGAGAGACGCAGCAGTAGCAGAATGAACCAGTAGCTGGTTGTGATTCCACTCAAGCTCCACCGGATAGAGCACGTAGTATTTGGAGAAATACCTAATGATCTTTCTGGAACCTTGGTCTTTTCTAACCATTCCTTGTGATGGCCACAAGAACAAATCATACAACTCCACGAGAAAAATTCCAAGCAACAAAAACTTAACAAAGAATGCTGGAAGAGGTGTAAATTAGCTTATCTGAGAAGAGAGAGAGAGACAGTAAAAAGGATAAGCAAAATGGAAGAAACAGTTCATCAACTAATGACCAGCAAGTCTGGCTGTGGGAAAGACCTAGAAACCCTTCAGACAGTTTCTGTGAGTACAATGTTTGAAGAGCTAAAGATCAAGAAACTTTGAAAGGAATTAAAGGAAGACGTGGTAGGAAAAGCTTGCTCAAGTGCAATGGGAACTGATGACAAAGACAGAGGAATACACCAAAAGCTTCCTTAGATGAATGATTAATGTTCAAAAAGAGGAAACTTGATTCTCGGTTGAACACACTCCAAAACGAGCAGGGCAATGGCTTCCAGGGCCCAAGGAAAGCAGATATTGTGGCAAGAGAGAAGGTCACAGAACCGATCCAAGTCCAGACAGAAAAGAGGAAGAGGTTGTTCATTGGCATCAGAAAGTTGGCCTTACCCTCTCACCCAGTCAGCATGTGCAAAAGAATAAGATGAAGCCCATGCACAGGCCTTTAAGTCAGCTTTTTTCCCAAATCCATCCAAGATTTCTGACATATAACTTATCAAAGTTCTGTTTCCTTGCCACCTGCAACAATCCTATTATTTTAAAGTGAACTTACCTAAAAGTCTAAGACCAGATCCAGTCATAGAGTTTTAATAATTTTTCTCCAATTTGGTTATCTTAGAACTGACTGTAGCACCCAACATCTATTTCCGATTAACTGAACCATTTTAGATCCGTTTGGAACCCACTGGATTGAATATGGAATCTGAGAAGGCTGTATCTCAAAACTGCAAGAAAGCATCTGTAATATATCATGTTTTAAGAAATTTGGCTCTTGGTTATCTAAATGTTTAGTCATTGGTAAGATAAATTATCATTTATCAATCTGTGAGAAAAATTGGCTTTTTTAATCCTTGAAAAATAAACTCTGATGTTAAGTATTCTCTGAAAGGACAAAAAAGAAAAGCACAATCCCAAGGGAGAGGAAGTGAATGAAAACTGAACAAAGTAGCCATCAAAAGAGAAAGGGACAAACCAGGGGTGTAGGCCAAGCAGCCCTAATTCTTGAGAGTTGGTAATTTGTGGCTGAAGATGGATTTAGGGCCATCAGAGAGACATACCGAACACCTACAAAACAATGCAGCAGAACTCATCTTTGTGAGAAATAAGACACAGAGGAATACATTTCCTTGGTATCTATGGCTGACAGAATAACCTCATCTCATTGGAGCCTAAAAACTGAAAGACTAGCATGCCCTATATTCTCAGTGAATAGAAATTAAGAAATGCTATATAAAGAATATATATAAATACTCAAGTCTCAGTGTTAAAAGAAAGTAACTACATTGTAAAAGTGCTGACGGTAAGATAGTAAAATGGAAACTAATTTTTATCAACTGAAACATTGACTTTATTTCAATAGCTTCTAGACCTTTTTTTTAAAAATATTTTTTATTATATTATGTTAGTCAGCATACAGTACATCCCTGGTTTTTGATGTAAAGTTCGATGATTCATTACTTGCGTATAACACCCAGTGCACCATGCAATACGTGCCCTCCTTAATATCCATCACCAGCCTATCCCATTCCCCCAATCCCCTCCCTTCTGAAGCCCTCAGTTTGTTTCTCAGAGTCCATAGTCTCTCATGCTTCATTCCCCCTTCTGATTACCCCCCCTTTCTTTATCCCTTTCTTCTCCTACCAATCTTCCTAGTTCTTATGTTCCATAGATGAGAGAAACGATATAATTGTCTTTCTCTGCTTGACTTATTTCACTTAGCATTATCTCCTCCAGTGCAGTCCATGTTAGACCTTCTGAGTCTAATGCATAACAGAGAAAGAGTTAGAAGCATAAATGTATTAGCAAATAAAACTATGCATGGTTTAAAAAAAAAAACTGAAAGACTAATGAGACTCTCTGGAATTGTGGGGCCAGGTTAGAGAACTTTGACCTGAGCTGGAAAGGGTTAAATTAGAGAATGCAGGGTTGAGGAGATAAGCTGAAGTAAAAATAATATGCTCTCTGAGCAGTTATTTATATACTATATGCTTTACATATATTATCTAACTTAATTCTTAAAACAATGCAATGAAGTACTATATTATGTCGACTTTACAGAGGAGGAAACAAATTACGTAACTATTCTATTGTTGAACATTTGTTCCGTTTTTTCCTATGCTGAATTAAACATTCATTTCATATTCTTGAAAAGCACAAACAATTCTGCCAACAATATCTTAGAACAAGAAATGCAAATTAGAATTCTGACATTGTTAACTTTGCAGAGCAGTTATTTGAGGGCTCACGATGTAAGACATGCAGACAGACAGAGCAGTTTGCTTTAGACTGGCAGAAAGCAGGAGACTACCCAGTTCCCTGAATCACCTCTGGTTTCAGCAAACTCCTCAGCTCTGAATGGAGCAGAGGAGTGTGTTTTAACAAAATGGTCCGTAAGGAGGCTTTTCTCTGAAGACGTTTGAAGCTTTACTGGTATTCTAACTATTGCCATAGTTTTTCATGTCCTATGTCATTTTCTTTCAGGTTCTAGTCCAGTCATTTGCTGTTTTTATTTTTTTTTAAGATTTTTTTTTTTTATTTGACAGAGAGAGAGAGAGCAAGTACAAGCAGGGGAAGTGGCAGAAGGAGAGAAGCAGACTCCCCGCTGATCAGGGAGCCTGACACAGGGCTGGATCCCTGGATCCCAGAACTCCAGGATCATGACCTGAGCCGAAGACAGGCACTTAACAGACTGAACCACCCAGGCGCTCCTCATTTGCTTTTTTAATATAGATCTAGAAGTAATGACAGGTTACATCACTCTGAGAGATCATCTCTAACAATCACTTTTGATTGTGAATTAACATTTTAAACTAATTTGAGAGTGTCGTTTTCATTTCAGGGTAAGTGGACGTGGGAATTCATGGCTTTACCCACCTAAGAATGATCTCACTGATACTTGGATTCCTGTTAGTAACAGAACATAGCACTTTAGATTCAGAGCTCTATGGGTACATATTAATGAGCTACTCCACTGAGCTGTCCCAGAATATAAACTGATTACTGAGAAGGAAAGATGAAGAAGGCAATATAGCATCAATATAGAAAGTGACTCAGCAATGTCAAGTCTTCCTAACCTGATGAGGCTGCTGATCTAGCCCCTAAATTATATAGGATTTTTTCCTTTCAAAGATTTTTTCATATTCCTATTTAAGAGGTCTGAAAAGTTTGTACCTATTACTATAAACCTCTGGTGTAGTAGCTTCTCTATGGTAGAACCTTTACCACTTTCTCTGCTATATGCTCTAAACTATGTTTGCCTTTCAAGCACTTAAAAAATGTGCTAGTCATAGAAAGTAATAATAAATAAATAAATACACATTAAATTCAATGTGTATCTGTGTGTGCATATGTGTGTGTTTCTGTATCTATGTGTCCAAGTATGTATTTGTTCTGTGGATCACAATGTAAAATGTATATCTTACTAAGAGTCACAGTTAAAAAGTATTTGAAAGGTACAATCAAGAACACTTCTCTCACTCACTTATTCTTCCCCAATAAGTGACTTACCTGACGGGCAAACTTGGGAGAAGAAATTGAGCAGAGTCCTTTCCCGTTCTCTTGTCCCTACAAGTCCTCTCTTTTGTCTTTTCTTACTCTAATAGACTAAATAATGGCCCCCAAAGATATCAGGCCCTAAAATCAGGAACCTGTAAATGGTACCTTATATAGCAAAGTCTTTGTACCTATGATTAAGTTAAGGATTTTGAGATGGGGAGATTATCCTGGACTATAGGATTGGACCCTAAATGCAATTATATGCATCCTTTAAAAGGGAGGAAGCAGAGATTCTACACACAAAGAAATCCAATGTGAAGACAGAGTAGAGAGTGATTTCAAGATACTGACCTTCCTTGAAAACTGAAGTGATGCAGTCACAAGTCAAGGAATGCTGACAGTCATCAGAAGCTAGAAGAAGCAAGGAATCATTATCCATTCACCAGTTGATGGAAATTTCAAAAGATTACTTTTATAGCTGCTTTCCATGTCCTTAATGGGAAGGGAAAAGATTACCAGACTCACATCCATGAGTGAGGTATCATGAGAATTGGGAGGGCCTCTGCACACCAATTTGTACTTCAACATGCCTCATAATAATAATTGCCAACACACTGAGTGCTAATTACATGCAGAGCATACCATGTACATAATTCTCTATCCTCACAAAAATTTGGTGAGGTAGTCATCGTTCTCCTTGTTTTACAAATGAGAAAACTCAGAGTCAGAAATAACTTATCCAAAGTCATACAGCTAGTGACAGAATGAGGTTGTACATCGACTTTGACATGCCTCCAGAAACAGAGCCTTGTCCACTTCATATCTCCCTACATTACCCATCCTTGGTTTCCTGAGACTGGGCCTCTCTAATGTTAACCTGTTCCTCAAGCAAGCTATTTGCTCTAGTTTGTACATATGCAATATGCAAATAATAAAAAATTCCTTACATAACATGTAAGACATTTTGGTTGACAATATATTACATCACAAAAATCTCAGGACTATTAGAATTCTTAAAGATCCAAACACAGAATCTTTTTACAGATGGGGAAAACAAGGCCAACAAATCTGCATACTTGTCTAATATGCAACCAGCTCATCAAACCAGAATTTCATTGCAATGTAAACCGATTTCTAATACTTTATAAGTTTTAAGGGGGAAAGTAACTCCAAACTTACTTGATCATCCAAACATTGTAAAACTTCCATTAATGTCTCCATTACTTTCCTCTTCTCAAGCATTTATGGAGGGATATATGAAGCTGATGCCCTGTAATGGCAAAACCAAACCCTAGTTTTTGAGGAGAGGAAGAGAAATTTTAAGTAGCATATTTCAGTTGTGGGGATTTGGGGGTCCCATGATCAGAATATTAACTGACTTTGAAGTGATTATTCCATTCCACAAAACAAAACCCCAAATATTTTCACAAGGTCAAGTCACAAATTAAAATTCTGAAGTAGGGATACCTGGGTGGCTCAGTCAGTTAAGCAGCTGCCTTTGGTTCAGTTTATGATCCCAGCGTCCTGGAATCAAGTCCCGCATGGGGCTCCTTGCTCAGTGGGGAGCCTGCTTCTCCCTCTGCCTACAGCTTCCCCTGCTTGTGCATGCGCTCTCTTGCTCTCTCTCTGACAAATAAATAAATAACATCTTTTTTTAAATAAATAAATAAATAAAATTCTTTTAAGTAAGAGAATGCTACCGAGCACCCCTGAAACACAATTGTTGTTTTGGTTTTCTGGGACATATTCTCGTTTGCCATCCTGTCTTGCTACATATTTATTTGGCTTCACCGTGAAACTGTTATGGCATTTCTAAGGATATTCATTACTCTTGACTGGTAAAACAAAAGGCGAATGCACGTGCTGAAAAGGGGGGGCAGGGGGAGCGCGTTCTGAGAAAGGCTACACAGTTTTGTTCTCGACCTTCTGCACCAGTACCTTTCCCCATGGGAATTTCCAAATACCTTCTGCCCGGTAGCGAAGGGCAAAACACAGAAGCCCCAGCTCTGAGCCCAAGCAAGGAGAAGATCCGCCCACCCACCAACCAATCTGAAGTCGTGTTGTGCACCTGCCCACTGCTTGAGCGACCTTTCCCCTCTGGCCCACTGCGTCCCCCTTTTACGACAGTTTTCCGACCTATTTGCGGCCGCTATCGCCGTATTTCCTTGGGCGCCTGTATCTGGGCCGTTTGTGTCTGCCGGTGGTGGCCGTGCCGCTGTTTGGTAGAGAGGAGTGGGAACTGGTGGCTGCGGCCTTTGGGCTGGTATGAACCGCGCTCTCGGTGGAGGCCGGGGAGCCAAGCCAGAGCCATGGTGAGTGCGGCCTTCTGGTCTCCTTAGCGATCTCGGGCCCAGACCGCAATCTCAAGTGGCGACCTCGGAGGAGGGGAGCCGAGGTTGTCTCCCCATTGCGACTCTGGGCTGGAGATGTAGGCCCCAGAGAGCCACACTCTCCAGGACACAAAGCTGTTGGCTCAACCCTCATACGTTCTCGTATGGCCATTCTGCAGGGGTCTTCAGTCCCTGGTTCGTCGTCCCCGAGGCTCAGTGATTAGTGGAAACGCATTTGATTATACCTGCTCTTCCCCTGGTAAAGCCTCACAGTACCTTCTTTACTTTGCTGTATCCTCCCCCTTGGCTTTTGCCGACACATCTTTTTTCGATTCCTGAATATATTTGGGCCTCTGTAGAGTGACCGTGAGACGCCACAGTGCCGAAGGTGCTGTGAAAAGCTAGTCTTCTAGTTAAGCCCACGTTTACGGTTGAAACGTGTTGTCAAAATTCTATAGACTTTAAATAGTTCTTTCTCTAGCAGAAACTTTCATTGTTCTTGATTGAACAGTAATGTGGCTTTATTTGCCTGGAGGTGAAAGAGGTTTTCAAAGGGAGGGTAATCATCTTTTTGACTGTTGTAAATTAAGCAAATCCCCTCACTCTTATCTTTCACAGTAAAAATCCCATACCTTTTTACAGTGAATTGGAGATAAAAGTTGAAGTCCTTTTAAAGGATCATGGGCAGACTATTTTCTTCCTAAAGTTGCTTCTCCTTTGAAAGTAAAACTTGCAAGGAGTTTGGGATGGGACAATGGGTACAATAGGGAAGGTTGAGAATTCGAGAAGTAAATTTTTTACTCTGCTTCCCTTTACCAGGCCAGTACAGTGGTAGCAGTTGGACTGACCATTGCTGCTGCAGGATTTGCAGGTTTGTTTATGGTTTGGGAGTGGAAGTGAAGTAGGGGAGGTTGGAGATTTTTTAATTATTCTGTTGCTTTTATTTTTAGGCCGTTATGTTTTGCAAGCCATGAAACACATGGAGCCTCAAGTAAAACAAGTTTTTCAGAGTCTACCAAAATCTGTAAGACTTGCTAAACATTTTTGCTAATTTCTATGCTGCCTGTGTATGAAGCTTAGAGTCACACTTGAAGAGGGTTAATTTCCAAACATCTGTGAAGTTCTAAGAGCTTGCTTTGGGCCCCTTGTCTTTCTTCCCACAAAGAGGGTTTAGAAGTTCTGAGCTTTGTAATGTTGTTACCCTAAAAAATCAAATGCTTTGTATGACAGAATTGGGGTATTAACACAATCGTATTATTAACACAATTCTAGTATCATGAAAGTTAATAGCACTTTATTGTTTAGATACTATTAACTTCATCATTTGTCCAAATTCTTGCCTTCCCTTATCTGCTCTGCATGACAAACACAGATCTAGGGATCTGAAGTGATCCATTCTTAACTGTGTGGCCCTGGCATTGCCCTAGTAAGATTCTTGGGTAGCACTGGAGTTAATTAGGCTATAGAGTATGAGTGGATGTGATGTTTGGCTGTGACAGCTTGTTCAGTACTTATTTTTATTGTTGTGATTGAATGTGACACAAAAGGATGATGGTAAATTTTACCAATATGATCTCCGATTTACAAGTTCAGGGGACCTGGAAGCCTGATTTTCTGAATACATATCTTAAAGTCTTGTTTTAGTAGTTACCTTTACCCTCAAAATGCCCTTGAACCTGAAAAGATCTCCAAATCTTTTTCTTAAAGCACTGTTTTTCTAACATATAATCATATTCTTAGATCAAATTTTTTTAAATTATACTTTAAATACTTTGAGAGAGGGAGCACACAAGATGGGGTGGAGGGTCAGAGGGAGAAGCAGACTCCCCGCTGAGCGGGGAACCTGATGCAGGGCTCCGTACTGGGCCTCGGGGATCATGACCTGAGCTGAAGGCAGATGCTTAACCAACTGAGCCACCCAGGCACCTCTTAGATCAAATTTTTATCTGTAACACAACTAACTTGGAATAATCTTTCCTTTATTCCCAGAAGAACTGGCTTTGAGGCACTGTTCTTTTATATTTTTAAGATAGTTTTTCTGGGGGGGAAAAATGGATGTTTAATGATCATTAAAATATTCGTTGCTACTCATAAAGCTAAAATGTCGTAAGTGTTGCAGTTAAGGTTCTCTGAAATGTCTTAACTTTTCTGTTAGGAAAATTTTCAACATTTTTTTAGCAATTTTCAGTTTATTTTAATCTATTTTTATGAATGCATTTCCTCTTTCAGGCCTTCAGTGGTGGCTATTATAGAGGTGGGTTTGAACCCAAAATGACAAAACGAGAAGCAGCATTAATACTAGGTGTAAGGTAAATAATTTCTAAATTTTTCTACAACTCTAGAGCTATGAACAAATGTAAAAAGACCTTTTATTAAGAGATATAGTAGTGTTACATACATTCTAAGATCTAAACACTCTGCAAAAGTCCAGTGAGAAGGCACACTAGCACATAAGCACTTTTTAATTCATTGAAAGATAGGCTTTTAAACCAACAATTGAAGTGCTCAGTGTTGTTCTCTGTAACATTTTTTGTAGTGATATTCTCCCTTCATTTCTAGATACTTAAACATGCTTTCCCTTTCAATAAATGGACTTTTATAATGATTATAAAGTTCAACTAATTTTTTAATATTTGAGACAGAGCACGTGCATGGGTTGGGGGGGAGGAGCAGAGGGAGAGGGAGAAGCAGACACCATGCTTAGCTCAGAGCCCAATGTGAGGCTCTGTCCTAGGACCCCAAGATCGTGACCTGAACCAAAATCAAGAGTCAGATGCTTAACCTACTGAGCCACCCGGGTGTGCCTCAACTAACTTTTTTAGAATGACTGATCTGGGGCACCTGGGTAGCTCAGTCGGTTAAGCATCTGACTGAGGCTTAGGTCCTGGGATCAAGCCCCATGTCAGGCTCCCGGCTCGGCGGGGAGTCTGCTTCTCCTCCTTCCTCTGCTCCTCCCCCTCACTCCCACTTGTGCTCTCTCTTGCTCTCAAATTAAAATCTTAAAAAAAAAAAAAAATCTGTTTTCCTAAGGAGCTTTTTAGTTCTGATTCAGAAGATTCATCATCCTTGTATGTTAGACGTTCCTAAACCACTTTCCATATTGTTGTGTTGACTGGACCCATTTCACGAGATCTTTAATTGGGCTTTATTACAATTTTTTGATGTGATCTAGAAGTAAACTACCTTTTTCTTTTTAAATTAGCCCTACTGCCAATAAAGGAAAAATAAGAGATGCTCATCGACGAATTATGCTTTTAAATCACCCAGACAAGGGTAAGTAGTCATTAAATTCTTCTTGTACATATTTTTCAGTGACTAATTGTTATTAGTGGAATAATTTCATATTTAATTCTTGGCTGTTTCAAGGGAGATGCCTAAATGTTTGTGTGAGCACTGTTGCCCAGGCTGGATCCATCCATTTTCCAGTATCTTCAAAGAATAAATCCTGAGTGAAAAATTTATAGAATAAGCTTATCTAGTAACTACTGTAATTTGAAAGTGATAAGCATTACCATTTTCAGATCTGCAATAGTGATAAAATGTGACTTCTAATCGAAATACTATCAATACTGCTGTTTTTGGTGGGGGAGGGGTCTATATTATGAAAAGAAATGCTAAGTTTCAGTTAAGGAAATTAAAAATTTTAATTTTTCTATCCATTTAGACCTTTGAACTAGAGGTTACCTAGTTAGAAACCTGTAAGATTTGTTTCTGATACATTTCTAAACAGAGTTGGCTGTGTTGAAAGCAAATAATTATGAGGAATACCAAAATATAGACCCCAAAATCCACATTCCACTGCTCAAAACAGGATAGGCCCTTCATTAAGAATGTTTTGAGTTTAAACAGGTCTGTGATTGTTTGGTATCTGACTGCAGTAGCCTCCTCTACAAAATTTAGCTTCTATTATTGGAAGGCTTCTGATTCATTAAGCGTAGTATGGAGCTTATAAAGGTGTATTTTCTTATTGGGATGTTGATGCTTGCAGCTCTGAGAACTACATTTTGAGAATCAGTGCTCCAGCGTAGGAGGAAAGCACCCCTAGGTAATTATCATGAAGGCACAATAAATAACAGGAAAAGAGAAAAACTGTGAGGACAGAAAAAGAGTACAAATCATAGTGGGGTCTTTCCAACAAAGCTCAGAAACCTCTGAGCACATGTTTTCAAAGTAACATAGTACAATAAATTCATGTTCATTTATGACTTGTAATCATCATAAATAGTAACTTATACTATTTCAAGGTCACATATGTGGGGGGTTTTTTAATCCTATTTCTATCAGTTTAAGGTTCCCCCCCCACCACCACCAGCAAAAACAAGTTCATTTAGGAACCGCAGAGAATGGCATTCAGCACCCACAACTAAGGGGAAAACGATAGGCAAATCTCCAGTTTAAGTTTTTAAAGGTGCTGTTTTTGTGGAAATCTTAATATGAATTACTTTATTTCCCTTTGGTCAAATATGTTACATTTGGTTATCTGGTTGCTGTGTCAAAGTTATTTTAAAAAGTCAAAATACCGTTTTTGCTAATTCCACCTCTCAGATAAGCAATAGGGATCCCTGAAACAAGAGAATAGGTTTTCATCAAGCCCAAATTGAGAAACCATATTGTAACTATTCCTTTTTTCTTTCTTCCTATAGGAGGATCTCCTTATATAGCAGCCAAAATCAATGAAGCTAAAGATTTACTAGAAGGTCAAGCTAAAAAATGAAGTAAATGTGTGATGAATTTTAAGTTCTTGTTGGTTTATGTATACAAGTGCTAGCTTTTTATAATAAAATGCCTCAAAGTTACAAATTTTAAAAATGATTTAGCACAAACTAAACCAAAGCTTTGGTAGAAGTTTCTTCTTTGAATGTGAGGATTTTAATCAGATTATAGAATATTTTGAGATTTAGCATCAGTAATTATAGGTAGATACCACTTGAATAGAAATAGGCCACAATCTAATGGGATACTGAAAAATCGGTAATTAAAATACAATGTGGTATTACGATGGAATTTGCACAAGTTGTTATAGGAGGAAGTCATCTTACTGGGAGAAAAGTCTGCTCAGAGTTGAGAAAACCAGCCCCACTGCTTGGAACCTTAAATTTTAAAAGTGAGTTTAGCCACAACTTTGACCTAAGAAATAACATCTAACTATATACACATATATATATAATTGACAGAATTTAGATTTCATACATTAGAAACTGTTGACAGTGTAAGATTTACAGTAGAGGTCTTGTTTTTAATCAAGAAATATTTACACTGTATTGAACTAGCCAATGAAAGAAACTGAAAAGTTTATAAATTACTGGGTTTTTATGTAATAAGTTTTTGCATTTGTTATGACCAAGCTTAAAACACAGTTAGCAAAACTAAAAACTGAAATGCTCTCATTTATGGAAAATACTCAGCATGGACTATTGGAGAATTTATGAACTCATATTTAAATGACATGTATGGGTAAATGGCTAGTAGTCGAACATGAAATATAGAAGGATCTTAACCCAAGGATCTGTAAAAACACCTGAAGTAGAAGTCTGTGGCCACCAGCAGGAATATTATCATTAGCTCTAAGATGATAAATTATACTACCTATCATTTAAACTTTACATCATCCTAAAAGTTCTTATTAATGGAGAACACAAGACTTTCAAGGTCAATTAAGATCCAAATAGTGGTGGTGATCCTGTTTGGTGTTGGTATGTGTTTACCGACACTTCAGATTTGGATTATATCTGCTTTTTATTTTTCCACCATTTCCTTAAAATCTGATCAAGTCTACTTGTTATGATTTAGAATAGGAGAAAGCAGCAGCTTAAGGCAGCCGTGGGTTTTACGTAGGATAAATCTCTTTAGTTATTTCTGGGGAAAAGGGGTATGAAGGTACACTTGTTATTCAAAGTAGTAATGTGCTATGAAGTTACGGAGAACACTGAAATTCGCAAATACTGAATCATGTGTTCATAGGGGAAATAAAGGTTCCTCTGAACCTCTGGGTCATGTTTTTATCAACCAGTCAATATATAACCTTGTTTTATGTGTGTTTCTATTTAAAGACACCTTATGCTGTTGATTCATTAACGTTAAGTTTGCAGCCAACACTAACTCCTGTCGTTACAGCACAGCCTTCTTGTGTTCAGGAGCATTAGGCAGCATTTCACTAGGCTTGAGGGTCATCTTAAACAGGAAAATCACCAAGAAGCACAAAAATGTGAAAAACTTAGCATTAACTGGACCACAGAAGGGACGTTTACAGTATGGTAACTGAAACAAGGCAAGCATCACTTTGGGCACTGGGTGATTTAAATTTTTCACCACTCTGCATGTCCATGAACGAGCAGGAAGTATCTTGAGTATTGATTTTGGGGTTACAAATAAATTTTAGCAAGTAGGTGAATTTGCAAACAAGGAATCTGCTAATAATGAGGATCAACTATTTTTACTAACATTTTGTTTCAGTCTTTTGGACTAACCAAAAGTTTCCTTAAGAGAGATTATCAATTAAAACTTAAAAGCAAATTTTTGAAGGACAAATAGGAAATATGAGCTAATATGCCCAGAGATAATCAAGCACTGACCCTAAAAGAGAAAACTTTGTGTAGTGGGTATACTTTCAAGTGTTTAATGCAAATGGCACACCTGTTTTAAGGTGACTATTAAGACAATGAAAAATGCTTTAAAATGACACTAAGGAGCACAACAGAGCACGTTTTTCTTTCATAGTAATCAGTTTTATTTCCTCTAGGCTTACCGTTTAAGTAGAAGAATCCACATTTCATTGTAGATTATGAACCAGACCTACCATTTTTCTTGGGAAAAAGTCACCTGTGTGAGGGCTCCAGATCATAGTGGGTAACTGGTAACAAGTGTATGAGCGCCTTCCATCTTTTAATGTTTAACAAAATACTTGATGTGTAATGTTACCATTTCTTGACTACTCACAGTGTACTAGCATTGTGCTAAGTATTTAAGTATGTTTTACAAGTACAGAAACAACAGTGAAGTTAAGTAATGCCCAAAACAGTATTCTGGGTGAGCAGGCCATGCTGTTAACCTGCACTGATACCTGTCACAAATTTGATAACCAGGGATGTTTTCCTTGGTGGTAATGAAATTTGAGTGAGAGTTGTCATTACACCTTTAGTGTGGGGCCTTTTTATCAGCAGGTACTCAGACTTCTTTCTTCTTCAAGGGGGAGGAAGGTATGCATGAACACTGAGATAGGAGGTGCAGGTTTCGAGTCAAACTTGGGCAGTAATAGCCAGGCACTTACTTTGTGCCAGTGTACTCTGAGTACACTACCTACATGGTTAACGCCTCCCCATCTGTTTAAAAAAGAAAAAAAAAGTGAGGGTTCCTCCACATTTTATGGGTAGGGAAACAAAAAAAGCAAATTACTTCAGAGGTTACACAGCTAATGAAACTGTAAGCAAGCCCTGGGGGATCTTCTCCAATTTACTGTGTTCATTTGTAACATGGTTCTCTATTAGTCCTGAATAGGTAGGTTATGGGGAATTCCTATGCACAGCCTTAATGTTACATCTGGCATACCACAGATTTAGTTCCCCTACTTTGTCCCTTCCATTCTGACTTCACTGCCTCTGGGTTGACATTACTATGAGACCTATGCTGCTTTGTGAAAACTGCTTTGCTGGTGATAAAAGTGGGCTATAATGAGTGGTCCTAGAAGTTAAATCTTTTCCCACTCTTAGAATTTTAGGAAAATTCGCTTGCCTTCAAGTATTTTCCAAATGATGGGAATACCTATGGAAGCATTAAAAAAAAAAAAAAAAAGTCTAGTGATACAAATCAGTATCCCAGAACACCCAAACCACTGAAGAAACAATTGAGAACTTGCATGAAAACAGGTGGAATACTCATATATTCTAATTCTAGAAGCTTGATTATAAGGTTTTCTCTGCTGACCTTAATTTATAACAAAAGCAAAAAGGGTGAAAGGCAGCTAGAAAACCACTAATCGGAAAATATTAGTTAACTAACATCTTAACACAAGTAAAACCCTAAGCATGTTGAACTATGCCACACTAAAAAGCTATATTCAGCATATTGAAAATGTATGCCCTACCTTAAAACCTTGCATCAGAAATAATTCTTTAAAAAATTCACTCAGGCAGAATGCTTCATAAAGAGTTGACAAGTCAAGTTTTAAGTTTCCACACTTCTGGCTAGAATACAGAATTGTTTCAACGTGAACAATAGGATAGAAAAAAATTAAAATTTGAGGTAAAGTACAAAAACACTATTTAAAATGCTAGAGTGGGTTTTGGTTATTAAAAGAATCCTGAATTGGTCCACAGTCCAGTGTTAAGGTATAAACTGGAATATGTTAGCACTTGCTGTTACTTTAGTACAGTTACAATTAACAGAATTTCAAACATAATGTTTACATTCTTCTTTACAACCCGAAAACGGCAGGTTGAAAAATTTCATTGGACTAAAGTAATTTTACTATCAAAGTCAAAAGGAGCTCAGTTGGTTAATATCCTTTAACTTAAAAGGTTAATGCTATATAGCTTCTTAATGTTTTTACAGCATTGAAGCAGATCATTTTAACCTTGAGTACTAGGAAACTTAAATGACCTAAGCTCTACTTTGTGATTTTGGAACTGTTCTGGGTAGTGTGCCTCCTTACAGCTAACTCTTGCCTTAGCAACAGGATATAGGAAGAGCTTCTATCCAGGGGCCCCTGGGTTGCTCAGTTAGGCATCCGACTCTTGGCTTCAGCTCAAGTCATGATCTCATGGGTTGTAGGTCAAACCCCATGCTCAGCAGGGAGTCTGGTTAAAGATTCTCTCCGTCTCACCCCCCCCCTCAGATAAATAAATCTTTAAAAAAAAAAAAAAAGAGCGAGCGAGCTTCTACCCAATGTTACCAATTATTCCTGACCCAATGACAAGGTCCACGGTCTAGTGTGAAGGTATAATCTGGAATATGTTAGCACTTGCTGTTACTTTAGTACAGTTAAAATTCATGGAATTTCAAACGTGTTTACATTCTTCTTTACAACCAGAAAAATGAAACTCAACCAGGCTGAGACGTAAGCTCGAGGCAACATGACAAATTGGTTTATCTACAAAAACGATGGGAAATTTTTTGTAATAGTCCCCAACCCCCAAATAAAAAAATCAGTAGCTGCTTTTGACAGTCCAAGTAAAAGAGGTACAAAATATCCCTGTAATTTCACCCCAAGAAAAACATACCAGTCACTGAAACACAAATTTAAGAAGCTATTCACTAGGGGTGCCTGGGTGGCTCAGTCGTTAGGCATCTGCCTTTGGCTCAGGGCATGATCCCGACATTCTGGGATGGAGCCCCACATCAGGCTCCTCTGCTGGGAATCCGCTTCTTCCTCTCCCACTCCCCCTGCTTGTGTTCCCTCTCTCGGTGGCTGTCTGTCAAATAAATAAAATCTTAAAAAAAAAAACAGCAACTATTCACTAGTGGGACTTTAAGACTGTCAGTGAAAAATAATCTTGCCCTTTTTTTCTGTCTTTAGATTGCATACAGCATAGCTGGAAATGTCTGGGTTAGGTACACTGAAACTCCCAATTCTGTACACCTATACCTATAATTTTCAAATTATCAAAGGAAGAAAGCAGCAAGCCAAATGGACTGATAGAAATCCTCTTATGAAGACTATAGCCTGCATTATAGCCTATATCTTATTTGAGTACTTGAAGTAGTAATATAGAAGGTACAGATGATTCTGAATCTAAAGGAATCTGATAATAAACCCTTCTTACAAAATTAATATATTTCCTTATTTACATCCCTCATGGAGAAAAATCATAAGGGATTTTCTGGATGATTAGGCTCTTGCTTGGATTCTAGAGTAAATGATCATACTTAAAAATGTACTTAGGTTGAGCCATAGGAAACTGCCACTTTTGTGGGTCAGAAATGGTCAACTATTGGCAATTTCATATGACTCAACGTAAGTGACCTATTTTCAGTCAACAGTTGAGTGCAACTTCAAATTACTACCACTTGCCAAAGTTTAACTATTACAGACTGTGATTGTTGCTTTATTGCAGATCCTGAAATAAAACCCAAATGTTATCAAAGGTGGTAACTACTATCAAGAACACTTCTAATAAAGAAAAATTTTTAAAAAGTCATCAAATTCACTATACCAGATATCCTCATAAAAGATATTGGGGATCCAAACCATAACAGAAAAGGTAGGAAACTGAGTGAGGATTCTCACCAAACATCTTTCAGCCTTTTGGAATTTTGTCAAACACACAGATCCGGTTCAAATAAAGTTCCTTGAGGCTTTCTAGAAGGAAATCCAAGTGTAAAGTTTCCTTTACCCTCATTCCAATAACCACCACCCAACACAGGACTTACTGCAGTATAGCTGATTTTCCATTTCCAAGACTAAGCTTACTGTAGGCACAGCCTATGAGAAAACTAGACTGGTTTCAACCTCAAAAAAGTGCAATCTGTGTGAAGACAAATGGTACAATTTCCCAGTCTAACTGCAACATTCAGTTTATATGCCAACTCTGCAGAGACCTTTATCAAGTTACACATTCGACTCACAGAAAACAATACCTACAAAAAACACCTGTGACTTAGCATGAAGGTGATGGATCCCAGCTACAAAAGAATGGCTGACATGGAGACCTGGAAAAAAATACCAACTACCTCTTCCTCACTAGCTTAGTGTTATCTGTCCTTAGGTTACTTTACTTGACTACATATACCTGCATTTTTTGTTTTTTTGGCAAAATCATTTAAGTGACCTCCCTCTGCCTGGTTCTAAGAATGCCTCTTAGGTTTTCATGAACTCACCAGTTTCATGTGCTGCTTCTCAATTCTACATTAAAATAAACAACTACTTAAAAATTGGTGTAGCCCTACTATAATTATACCAGTAGTGACTGAGCTATCAATAAAGACCCATTTACACCATTCCGCAAAAGTTTTAGGGCCACTGAAGGCTTTAAAAAGGTGATGCCAGGGGTGCCTGGCTGGCTCAGTCAGAACATGTGACTCGATCTCAGAGTTGAGAGTGAGTCTATACATTGGGTACAGACACTACTTAAAAATAAAATCTATAAAAATAAATACTAAGCTTCCCAAGATTTCAGGAAAAGATTATTTTTGCCCCCATGTAATCTTAATAAGCTTCCTTGTGTGATTTCACATAAGTACACTGAAACAATGTGAAGGCTGCACAAGACCTTTCTTTCTTTTTTCTTTTTTTTTTTTTGCTTGAGTGTCTTTCAGCATGTCCTAACTTACCATTAAGTTTTCCCACAGCAACATCTTATCTAACTGGTGTGGTAGTAGCCAAAAAAGATGCACCCCTCTCAAAACAATTTGGAAGGCTACCTGAATCAACAATGGTTACTACCTTTGGGGAGTGGGCCTTTTAACTTCTAAATCAGAGTATATTGTATTTACCCCAACAAAAGTCTATTATGGGGGTGTCTGGGTGCTCAGTTAAGCATCTGACTCAATTTCAGCTGAAGATTATGAGATCAAACCATTAGGCTCTGTGCTGTGTGAAGCCTGCTTAAGATTCTCTCTTCCATTCTCTCTCTGCTCCACCCTCCCCCCCTTCTCTCTCTTTCTCAAGGAAAAAAAAAAAAAGCCTTATGATTCTACAATACACAAGGCATTAGGTTTAGTCACTTGTAAATAATGAAACCTTGATATTTATTTCCAAGAATATGGTTATTCATATGCTTGCACTATTAAATGGTTTTATGTTACTTTCTCAATGAAACAATCTTTATGGAAGAAGGATCTTAGTGAATCTATTCTACATGAAAGAAAACGAAAAATCATTTTTTATTTATACCGTATTTACCAATTTGGGAATTAATGAAAATTCTCATACCTTGTAATTAATCTGTAACCCTGTTACTGAAGAGAGCAAAGAAAAAAATGCCAACAATTTTACATCTTTCTAACCTTTGATGGTTAAAAAAGATGTTTGTGGGTTAAGTTTTTAAAAATCTGGGTATGAAATTATTTGATACTTAAAATACAAGGATTGCCCTCTTCATACCACATCTTACTTATAAATTCTGTTACTAGGGTTTTAGGAAAAAGCATTTAATACCATCACATCTTAACTTCAGTGATAATAAATTTGAGGTCTGGGGTTATATGGACACCTGACAAATATTACATTTTTAGCAGTACCTTGAATTGTCTTTCAGTCATTATAAATTAACTAAAATCACTTAACAGTTTTATGCACATAAAAAACACTTTTCAAACACCAAATGACAAAGGGCTGTCTTTCTTGTTCAGTGGTCTATGTGCTTCTATTGGGGGGAGGCAGGGAACCTCCAGTAAATCCACATTTGATATGACCTCACATATATCTGCATAATTATTTTATCACTGTTACTTTGAACACTTAATGCGAAATCTTTATCTTCCTAAAATTAAGCCATGTGGCTAAAGTACATACAAAAAAATACAATCATTAATGACAACCTTCAAAATTATTTCCTTGAGAATCAAAAACCAAGTTAATGGTCTATTTCTTATTTAAAAATTGCTCACCATACTTCTTTATAAAAATAATTCTCAAAGGCCAAAGCAAAATTCTGGATTTTACCCCATTGCCTTCCAAAAGTTGCCTTTGATATAAAGACTTTACTAGTATCAAATGTATGATCAATTCCCTAAGCCAATCTAGTCTAACAGACTAAATTTTAAGTGCTAAGGTTTCAGAGGATTCATTACAAAATGATTAACCAATTAATATTTTAATACTATTTATGAGCAAATATAAATGCTTTTTAAAAAGCAATCAAGTTAACTATTCTAGGCCTATTACTAGCTCCAACTACTTTGCTACAATTGGTATAAAAAGTAGAAAGTTAAAAATCAGCAAATGGAAGATCAAAGTTTATTTACTACCTGCATACAAAAACATATTGCACATCAAACAACCAAAATCAAAAAGAAAAGAAAAGAAAAGAAAAAAGAAAAAAGAAAAAAGGAAAGAGATTCTACTGAAGACTACATGTACTTTTATACAGAATAAACCTCCTGGAAATTGATCTTTTCAGTAGTTCAGGTTATGTCTGAAATGGACATGACTAATTCAGCTTAGTGTTTTAACTAAAGCTATGTTTGATTTTTAAATACTGTACACTTTAATAAATAAACCAAACAAAGCCTCAATGTAGAACAGTCACTGCCAATATCACCCAGTGTCCCTGCAGATGAGAGTTTAACAAAATGTATTCCAGTGGTCTGCAGATTTTCCTCTACATACAGCATTTAAAAAACACATTAAAACAGACCAGTTTCCAGACTAAACTAATGGAGAAATTACAATTCAGTGCAAAATATTTTAGACTGCATTTCATTCTAGTTTTCCTCAGGTGAAGAAGTGGTTGCATATTATTAAAAATGTAACAAAAGCAGCTAATGCTTTTCATAAAGAATATTACGTTAGGGATCCCACCCCACCCACCTCCCCCCATCTCTGCCATATTTTGAAAACAAAATAACATTTCCTATAGCCAGCAACTTTTTTTAATGTTACATATACTATTCTCAAGGCACATCTGATGATATATTTTATAACACAGTAGGTGTCAAAGTATGTTTAACATATGGTTTCTTCAGGATCCCTCCCCTTTCTGAATTCCAAATGGAGGAACTGAAAGTGCGATGTAAAGACTGGCGATCCATATTCTATCTTTGGCAAGCTTGTACAAGCACTATTGTAAAATGTAAAAGAACTGTAAACTAGGAACTTCTTCAGTTTATGAAACACCATTCAGGACTGCTGCTTCTTGAGTGTTTTCTTCTTTTAAGGTATTAATCTTTTCTTCTCCTGGAGTACGCTGTAGCTTAGAAATTTCATCGCCAGAAGCACTAGTTGGGCCATTTATTGCCTTTTCTGAAGGACCATGCTCTTCAATCACATCTTTTGCCTGCCAAAGGGAGACAACTTTTTCAACTTCTTTATAAATGAAATCTACAGCTGAGGAGGAAAACAGCTATATAAACATTAATTAGCTAATAAATCATTTTAGTTTTATAACCACATTGGATCAAAGAATTAAAATGTTCTTAAGTTTTCAAAGCATATACCAATGTACTCCACCTCTATTGGTCTTTCAAATCTATCTCTAGTACCTAGCAGTGCTATATCACATTAGAATCTGAAAACTTGAACCTAATTTTAACCACTGGAAAGATCACCATGTAAAAGATACAAAGTTAACACCCTAAGCAAATAAACACCTAATTTACTCACCTTTTTTTTTGAAACTCATTTACATTTCAAATCCCTTAAAGCATTTAAAGAATTGAAACTTAAAGGTCTACATCCATCACTGAGAAGAGGTATATAGCCTACTGCTCCCCAAATTAAGCCAACAATCTCCATGCCCAATATCTTTGGGCAGACTGAATTTTACAAATGCTATTTGGAATTCTAAATGAAAAGTATTCCAGGCTCAAGCATGCATATCTTCAATTACCTGGTGCCAAGAACAAAATCAAGAGTAGTCTTTAAAATATTATTTGTCTAGTTGGGGAAACAAGTGATCGATCATACAGTAAGTTAAGAAGTAAAAATAAAGCTAAACCATACCAAAACAGAAAAAAACAAAAAACAAAAAAAACAAAACAAAACAAAACCAAAAAAAAAAAAAAAAAAAAACCCAAAAAACAAAAACAACAAAACCTACAGGTTAAATTCTCCTTACCATTTCTTTCTTGTTTTTAGCCAAAGTTTCCCTTGGGAGGTTTCTTTGTCTGCTCTGAGACTCAGCTCTAGAAATATAATCTGCAACTGTGACTGTTGAAGATGAGAAAAAAATTACAGGTGTTGAAAAAAATATTTCTAAAGTTTAATTATGGATAAAGAGTAATTTTACTTTTAAAATAAACTGATGGTGGGTAACCCAATTTCAAAATTTTAAGCTGGGTACCACCTCCAACCAAAAACAAAACTTGAAAAATGTGCCTGTGATTTAGTGCGGACAATATAAATTCCAAGCTGGAGATCCAAGGAAGCCTAGATTTAAGTCTGCTTTCACAGGAATCCAGCCACTGCTTCTGACTGACTATAGTTGTGGGATAAAGTTTGATACAGAAATCCACAACTAAGAATAGGAAATGCAGGATTCTAAGCCCAGTGTTTGCAACTCTCTGGGGAAAAAACGGGGCATATTTGGTGCAAATCACGGTGTGCTATATATACTTCAATATGAAAATTTCATCAGATATAGAAGATTTACTCAAATATTTGTTTTTGTCGTTCTTTTTTTCTCTTTTTAAGCGCAAATAAGATATCCAAGTGTGGTATTTTATGGTTCCTTTTTCACAAACCATTCTGACTGGTCTAAAATAAAAAACTACAAGCCAACTAAAGATGGCAGAACACCACCCTAAAAATGTGGACAATGATACGGTGGGAAAAGGGCCACCACTAATCCAGTAACCACCTCTTCCCCGCTTTGACAATCTTTTAAGGGACTGATTGAAGTGTATGTGTGTTTGCAAGGAAGTGGATGGCAATAGTGACATAAGAATAAGACTAAAGCAACCTAACACCCTTCTGCCAACCCAAGTGCAACATCTCTGTTCTACAGGTACTCTGGCCTCAATTTACACCTCAATCCTTTCTCTTTAGGACTTACGACGGAGAATTTATTGATTTGAAGAAATACCAAATAATCGCTCTCTTTCAAAGAATCATTTTCTACCAGAAACTGGGGAGGAAAATCTCTGATTATATGAAATATAGTGTATTTTAATTTACGGGATGAGAGCAAGTTAATATAAAGAATGAAAACTCAAGTAAATTTTAAATTATTTATTAAAAGTCACTAGGGGAGAAATGGTCCATCAGGTTCAAATGATATGAAAATAAGTCATTTTGATAAAGAAGCTGGACAGTATTTACAATTTATCTTTTGTGTCCACGAATTAACATAGTACTTCTGTAAGAGCCAAGAATTTTCTGAAACTACTAAATGAATCTTAAATCTCAAAGAAACCACTTAATTCAGAATACATATCATTTCTAAGAAACAGCACTAAATAAAGATGTTTCCTATCTAAAACTGCCTTGTTTCCAAATTCTAAGAAACTTGGGGTATTCATTTTGGAGCTTTTAAAAAATCATTTAAATCCACCCTTCATTTATAAATACATTTAGTAATCGTTTTCAAAACTGAAGAGAAGAATACTGTCAAATCCATTTCATTATTATATAGTCTACATACATGGTGGCAAAACCATTCTAGAAATGATTCTAGTTTGGGGAGCACCTTAATGAATTCATTCTGTTTCCACAGTTCAGACCTCAGTGACACCTGGAAGAACTCTGCTACTTGGAAACCATGCTGCACAAACATATGGCTAAATCTGAATATGTGACAACTTAGAACCCTTTATCCACTATGTACACTCACAGAATAATAAACTTTGATAAGGGTATCAACTAAATTAAGAGGCACTTAGCTGGAAAGGTAAAAACTTACCAGTGCCCCTCCCCCATAAAGGGAAGTACAACCAAAAACCACCTTAGGTGACTCGAAGCCTATTCAGAGCCAGTCCTTATAATACTAGCCACTTAAAAGGCCATTAAAGATTAATAAATATAATATCTAGAAGAAAAATACAGCGATCTGTGCAGCATAATTTGGACTGTAGAATTTCCTCCTAAGGGGCCCAAGTAAATCAACTGGACACACTGTATAGTCACTTTCTAAGTATAATAAGCAATATTCACTGCTTAATTTACACTAAAGACAACAAATTTTGAGCAAATGAGAACTGAAATGATTGTGTATATAAGGGAATGTTGATATTTTTAGATGATGCTACTTTTCTACAAGTACTGGCAGGGGTAAGGAGAAAATGATGTGTCTGTTCCATCGATGTTATCTTAGGGGGCTTTTAAAAGATTCTAGGGGAAGAACAGGGAAGACAGGCTACGGAAGACAAGGATTTCTAAACAGGAAAAGCAGCAATTCCAAAGAACGGTAAAACAGGAATAAATGCAAGTATGGAACAAATCATCAAATTACTGGACACCCCAAATTACTCAAGTTTCACTTAATATCATACAGAAATCTCTCGGCCTCTTCTTTAACACCACTATGTTTTTTATGTCCATTGACTTGGTAATAAAGCACCATCCACCTAGTTAACAAACTATGTTATTTACCCTATGGTAAGCCCACAACAATAGTTTGAATTTTCTTATTTATAAAGAGCGGTAGAAATTGTATTCATTGCCATGCCAACTTCAAACAATGTAAATATGACCTCTTGGTCTAAAGAACATTTCTAACACTACAGAGAGAGGGAAGAGAAGGGAAAACAGTAAGAAACACTTTCTGGAAGCTTTCTATTTTTGACAATATTTAATTCCTTTTAAATTTACAACTATCTTTAAAACATGAATTTTTCTTCAAGAATGGGAACTAACACCTTTAACCAGTTTTCCCAAATGTCTCTACAACCACTAAACTTAAAATATTAGAGATACTTGAATTTACATTCTTTATTTGGGGAAAACACATCCAAGAATTTGCTTTGGAAAGAATGCAGAAATTGATTAGTTTAAAAGGGGTTTATTTTTGGTGCACACAATTTCTTCATTGTGAATATACACGTGACTCTGTATACAGGATATGGAATTATGTTCAAAATAATATAGACACAGCAAACAAGTTTCTTTGAAGTTACTAAAAATTATGACTACTTAAAATAAACATTCTAAAACAAATAAGTACTATTAATCTGAATAGTTAGTAGGTGTAAGGGAAAAGGCATCACACTACAATAAACAAACAAAACATAACATGCATTCCTCTTATTAGAAAAAAGACACTTTCAAGTATTTTTCTCATTTATACTTTTTTTTTTTTTTTTTTAACTGTGGGTATTAGAATTCCCACAAAAATGAGGTGCTGAATTCAGATATAGTAAGTGGCACCATGCAAAAGTTTGCCTGGTTTTGCCAATCAACCTCAATCACAATCTACAACAAAGTCCCTGGGATGGCAGGCCCAAACTCAAGTATGAAAAATCTGCCAAGTGGACAAAATAATGGTCTTCTCAACAGTATTTCCATGTAAAAAAAAAAATTAAGACACAACATTAGTTCGATTAGGTAAACATTTACGGAGTGAAGGAAGAATGCATTTTCTTAAGAGTAGTAGTCGTATTAGTTGAGTAAACAATTTATGCAATGCACATCTTGAATGTATATGCACACATGTGTACATGTAAGTATAATATATTTAGAAAGCAGACACATGACATTTTTTCATGCTTGTGACCTGGTGTTGTCAACAGGTCCACTCAAGTTACCTGGCTGTCTATCTTCTGCCTGACCCCTGAAACGACGCCTGCGGCTACGATTGCGTCGCTGGGGTTTTTTTTCACTATCATCTGTAATTGCAAAGTTTACCATGAACTATTCCGAGAAAAACAAAAGGCAGAACAAAAAAACTTCTTTCCTTCAAAGATTTAAGAATGTGGAAAGAGAACTTTTTAATTCAACAAGGAAGATAAAACAACATACATTACTGAGACAGGAAAATAATTTTGTAGTTTTAAGCATTTCAAATAGATTAAAAATGGAATTATCATTTGGAAATTAAGAGGGTTTTAAACTCTCAACTGAACAAACTCAACAACTTAATTACCATCATTCAGGAATAAAGTCTTCCTTTCCAATACAATTTAGTTTTTTTAAGCAAAGTTAACAACACTTTAGCCCTTTGGAAGTTAACGCCTACTCAATATACATACCTTCACTAGTGTCATTTATAATAAATTTTAAAGAGGCAAGCTGAAAGCCCAATTTTGGTTTAGGAACAATAAGAGTATTAAGTACCTTGCAGCTGGAATATTCGTACTGATTTAATGGCATCAAAGGGCACTTTAATAAACCTTTCTGGTTTCAAATAATTTAGCTATACAAATCTGAGAACTAGACACTTCAGACAGACACAAAGCTATCTATCTTGTTTGAAGTAAACACCAAGAAAAATTCAATATGCGAATTGCATTACATTTGGGGGTTTGTTTGTTTTTTTGTTTTTGTTTTTTTAAAAAAGCGTCATACATTATTATACAATAATATATCTTTTCCCTAAGTGCTTACATACCTAGCCCATTTTCATTAACTGAAGCTGTATCAGATTCAGTCATCCCATCCATGAGAACAGCATCTTCATCAGTCCTTCGTCTACGAGACCGCCTACGACGGTTAGTACTGTGATGAGATTCGCTGGCATCAGTGTCTGCAGTCTGATCAGATTCTGTATTATCAAGTAAGCTGTATGGATTGCTGTCTGGATCTTTGAGCACTATATGCATGTCAGAGGCAAGAAATATTTGTTTAAGAGAGCTGCAGTTATTAGTAATGTTTTGATCTATATCTATTAATGATAAAGAAACTTCAATTCTCCCCCATACCCTGTATTCAAATGTTTTCTGTATCACTATTTTCCCTGGAAAATAACAAACATGAAAAACTTTAAATGGCAATGAAAAATTAAAGCAGAAAATGAGCAAATACCCTCAGCTACCTACCATTTCTTGGACTTGTTTTGAAAATGTATTAGAAAATAATATATTTTTACATGCTATTTTTGATATTCACATTCTGAGCTAATCCGCCCAGAGGCTAGAGAAATGAAAATGAAGAGAAATATTCAGTTTTGTCCCCTTTATGGAGTTCAAGGTGCTGGCTGCTGCTTTGTGCTAATGTTAATGGACTATTACCAAATAACTCTCAAAACCTGCACTCCACAGCATAATAGAAATGTTACTGAACTGAAGCAATCAAAACAAGTCTACACAAAAAAAAGCAAACTAAAATAAAGGTTCAAATTCTAACTGGTTATAGGAAAATACAGAAATGAATGTTAACTAGTACTCCCATCTCCAGAAACAAAGAGTAAAGGAGGGGTAAGGTGGGGTGAGGGTGGGAAAGGGAAAGTTTTAAGATATAATTCATAAGAAAAAAAATACCCATCTTACCTATGTGCATTTATTGCCTCCACCAACCAAATTATAGAAGAAATTCACCTAATCACGATTTTTCCTTTCTAAGTTTCCTTTGGTAACAGCTAGCAAGCTAGCATCTTTGCAAAAGACACTAAGTTTATCCATTAATCATAAGCACTAGGTAAAGTACATTTATTGCGCAATTCAGCATACTACAATTTTATAAACCTTGGTAATAGCAATGTAATGTAGTAAAATATAAAAACTATTTCCCTAAACGCCTATAAAACTAAACTTAGGGCTCAAAGAATATCACTGGAACTTGAGTACCTTTTTAAAAGCCCCTAAAATTGTGTAATTTGTTCCAGCTTTTTGTAGTTTGTAAACAAGTCTGCTATACAATTATATATAGGTATGTTCTATGACATTTAAAATACTATATAAACTTTCATAGGGCGTATAACATTAAGAGTGGCTTTCTTAAAGTGGTATACAATAAAAATATGTAAAGGTTATATATCTCTGATATAATCTAGTCCACATACTGCTGACAATCCTCCCCCCTAGTCCATTATGCTAAGCAAAAACATTCTCGGAACTCCTATAAAAAGACATGAGTAAAAAGTTGCTTATGCACCTCAGTTCTCAGTCTTCTAAACAGCCTTCTTTACAACTCAATTCCTCAAACAGTAAAAAAAAAAAATTTGATTTCACAATTTTTCCGTTCCCAAAATAGTACACAGTGCAGCAAAAATTCTTCTCAGTTAATTTTCAATATTAAGTATGTAAAGTAACTTAGATCTCTCTGTGCATCAGAATTTTCTGGGTCTGTCTGGCAAACAAATATATAACCCAAATATTGTAAGGAAAAAAACATTCTAATTACATAAGCCCCCAAAAAACCAGAGAGAGAAATCTTGGACCATCAAAACAGAGAATCGGCCAACCAAAATTTCTCTGACCTGAATATTCTAGCTAAACCTTCACTGAGAAACACCCTATAGGGCTTCTCCTTATCTTGCCATATACTCCACTATTTTCCTCAGTGAGAAGACACTTCCCAGAATGGGTGGCCTTGGGAAATGAATTAACTTGTATAAAGTTATACTGTTCACAAAATAAGGATTCTGACATAGTATATAAAAGACTACCAGAACTGATGGAGGATTTGCCACCACGTGGTCCACCACGACCTCGACCCCCTGAAACACTTCTCCCTCTTCCTCCTGGGCGTCTCCTGCTGTCACGCTGATGTCGGCTCTCCCGATCATCTTCTCCTGCCAATGACCAATCACTCAGCTCATCTTTACGCTCAGATTCTGTTTCAGAGGGGTTAGACAGCTCAGAGTTTGTACCTTGGGAAAGAGAACATAAGCCAGTTAGATTCCTATTTTTTTAAAAAAGGGAAAAAAGGAGTGATATCTTTCAAAATTACTTCCTACAAATCATTACGTTAATAACCCTAATTGGCTGATTCAAAGAAAGTTACATAAAAATCAAATGAGTCGAAAATTTATTAATCACGTTAATATTAGACTAGTAATACAGGATCTACTAGTGGGAAATTAGAAATTGGTTTGAATGTGCAGAAATAGAGCCAATAAAATATTACAGAAAACACACAAGACATTACATATACAATATGCAAAACAGTTAATACAGGGAAATTAAAAAAAATTGCCCATTTTTGTTTTAAAAACAAATTAGTATAGTAAAAATAACTGCAATCCAATACTTAAAAGCAAATTTAATATTTAGAAAAACGAGTAGTTTAATTAGTATAGTGTACTCTACCATTTCATTGATTCTAGGAAGCACATTTTTTCACACTTTTAACATCTCTGAAATCGCACTTTTTCTTATAACTGATCGTCTCTTATAAATTGGGAGTGCATTTTTAGTAGCTGTACCTAAAATAATTATGTTTTACGAGCAATAGTGGCTTAAATTAGAATACACTATGTAAAATTACAGAACAAATTTTAAGAATGCTGAGAAGACAACTTTAACCTGACGAGAAAAATTCATTGAGATTCTAAAGGTTGACAGACCATTTCTAAGGTTTCAATGACCTATTTTAATACTGACCTTTTAAAAATTTAAACACTGCAAATATTCTATAAAATACTTGCAGTATCATTACCATATCACGAAGTGCCAGATTTAGAGGACTCAATCACTACAATACTCACTCCCACTTCTATTCTTTAATTCTGGGATGCCACTTCCACCGCTCCTTTTTATCGTATGTCCAAATCTATCTCCTTCAGAGCCCAGTTCAATTTCTAGTTCCAGACCAACTTAACTTTTAAACAGACCTCACTTCTCCTTTTATTTCCTTAAAAGCAATATGAGTCTATCATGCAATGTTGGCATGTGTTCTTTTCCATTTTTTCTCCTTTGGGTTTACATCCCACTTGGTCTATGATATATTTAAATGGTAGAGCTCTTTCTTCTACCTCTAAATGCCCCCAGACACCTAACAATATGCATAACAATTCTCTCTTGATAAATGAATCTGTTGCATGATTTTGAAGTTCCTTTGCTTATCTCCCAAATAAAAGTGATTCTATAAACTACAAGTTCCCTACATTTTAACTCCAGTCATTTGATGATGAAAGTAAAACATAAGAACTCTTCAGATGTACAAAAGTAGATGTATTAAGGTAAATGAAGGAGCCTAACAACTTCCTTTCTCCTTTACAGATAATTCTTCCTTTTTTTTCCACGACCTTAAATATTGAAATAACCACTCAATTATATAAAAATGGATTAAAACGTTGGAACTATCCTTTAGAAAAAACTATAGCCAAGTTTTTAGTATTCACACTTAAAAGTGTTTATTAGGACTGAGAATCCCACAAAAGAGAATCAATCTCCTAAACATTTATTTCTCCAAATAACAAAAAAATATACTAACTGATGTCATGGTTTGTTAGAATAATGGCAATTTATCATTTCATCAGTCAAATATCTTTTGGAATGTGTAAGAATTTCTGAATTTACTGACAAGCCTATACACTGCCTGAAGACAATACCAAAATCTGAAGGTAAGTGAATATCTCATTTTAAAAATTTTTACTTAAGTCCCTATTGAATTTTCTCCAGAAATACATCATAGTATTTAACTCAGTATCACAAGCAAGGAAATTCTTCCTAAACTTTAACCTTAATCTTGTATTCTAAATACTTAAAGGGGGTGATCTAAAACATAGATTTCAGTAGATAAGAGATATTAAAGCCAAAAAGAAAAAGGGCTAATGAACTGGCTAGTGCTCGGGCTTTAGTCATATTAAATAAAGCTTAAATGTTTCTGGGATGGCAAAAGGGACTTTGCAGATGTGATAGGTTAAGGATATTGAAGTGGGGAGATTATCATGGATTATCCAGGTGAGGCGAAACTCATCATATGAATCTCAGCTGCAGAGAACCAAAGAGATAGCAGAACTCTGCAGCTACTGGCTTTAGAAGACTGAAAGAGGGAGTCATATGCAAAAGGGATGAAGATCGTCTCTAGAAGCTGGGAATGTTACAGCATCAAGAAAGGACACACAGCCCTGCTGACAATTTTAGCGCACTGAAGGTGCCTAGGTGGCTCTGCTGGTTAAGCGACTGCCTTCAACTCAAGTCATGATCCCGGAGTCCCAGGATCGAATCCCCGCATCAGGCTCCCTGCTCAGCAGGGAGTCTGCTTCTCCCTCTGACCCTTCCCCCTCTCGTGCTCTTTTCACTTTCTCTCTCAAATAAATAAAATCTTTAAAAAAAAAAAAAAAAAAAAAACTTAGCCCACTGAGACTCATGTTTGACTTATGACCTAGGAAACTATAAGATAATAAATCTGTGTTAAGCCTTTAAGTTTGAGATTCGTTAAAGCATCAAAAGGAAACTAACACTACTAATCATATGAATGCACACCACTGAAATCACTGCACATCACTCTTTTAATTTTGTAAAATATTAAGTTCATGAATCCAAATAAACTTTTTAAATAGCTCTAAAAATGATTCATGAAACTAATCTGATTTTTAATGACTCCAACAAATAAAACCTGTTTTTAACAGAGTTATAAATCAGATTTTCCCCTAACACTTCTAAAATCACTCCTGAAGATACTTCACATCCTTTCCAATGTTCATGTATGCTAAACTTAATAGCTAAAGTACCATATTTTGTCAATTCCAACATGCCACCCATTTATTTTAAGACATATTTTGTGTGCCATTAAAGAAAATGTTGCCCATTAGCTTTAAAACATCATCCATTCTAAGGATCATACCAACTTCAGAGACATTATGAGCAAATGTTTCTTATACAACTTATATATTATCACCTAAATATCCTGATATTAAGTAGGTAAGAGAGTATCTATAACCAAATTCAAATGTTTTTTCTCTCAAGCCCACTTAAATTCAATAGCTATTTCAAGAAATGCAATGCTACTACCAGTCTGCAAAGTTTCAGAGGTAAGAGTGCCATCTACTGAACAACTTGCATAACTTTTCTTCAATCCAGAGGATATTCCTCTAACACTCATAAAAACTTACTAACTCACAAAAATTTTATCTGTCAACAAAGGCATTTTGCAAAAGACTGGCCTCATCAGTTAGTTGACTTCCCACAGAGACTTATAAAAGTCTTCAACTAATTCATCATCCTATCATCCAAAAAGCCAAATCTGATTATCTGTACTAGTAATCTGTGCCTCTAGAATCATTCAATATAATTTCTCTTTAATTACTGGTTAATTGTCCTTTGTATTAAATGTATTTTCAGGAAATACAGTACTTCACAATTTTCTGCCCTTCATATGCTAAACACTCACTTTACTAGAATTTTGCTTTTCAAGTTCCAATAGTTAACTTTAAATAAAAACTATCAAGAAATGAGAACGTGGAAAAATATGAAAGGGAAGGGATAATTAACCTTTCACAGCTCTACAACAAACGAAAGGATAAATTTAACATAATTCTGGCATCATTAGATGATCCTTCAAACATGAAATCTGCACACTGTAAACTTTTATGTTTATCCATTCTCCCTAAATGCCTTCTATTTTGGAAAAGGCTTATGAATTATTTTTCTAAAGCAGTTAGTTAGGGTGAGCATAGAGGAATGGAGAAAAGAGAAGGAAAGGGAAGCGAACGAGGGAAGACAAAAATCAGGTCACTGCTAAGATCCAAGTCCAAATGGAGAAAAATGGAACAACTCCAAAGCTGAAGAAGAATAAGTGAAAATTTAGGATTAGAAAATTGTTGACCACCACCATCCACTGGCCCCTTCCTACATGGGTTAGGGCCCCATCCTCACACTGAAATACATGATTAAATAAATGATGATCATTTATAAAATGTTAATTTGGTTCTAGCTTTTTAAAGCCCTCATTTTAGTGAAATGTTATTTCACAAAATAATTCCAGATGTGAAATATTTATATTCAAAACTGCCAAGTGAGCCAATAAAGTATATTTTATAAAGCTAGTACAGATGTACTATACACAACCTTGGCACACTGATTGGCATTATTTTTCATTTTTATCTTTCCTAGAGAGTAGGCAAAAGATGTTTCCTAGCAGTATAATCACCATTACTACGTTTTGATATGTATACAACACTTTTGTTTACAAATATGTACATACAAATGCCACCTACCTTTATTCTAAACATTTAGAATAAACATGATCATGAACTGCCAACTCAACAAAACCATGTTTGATCTCATTACATAGCTGCTGGAGCATCATATACCTTTTACTGTCATTAATGTAAAGTATGCCTTTGCTACCATAGACATAGCTCAAAATTATCTCCTGCCCCCAAAGCCAGGACAGAGCAATGAACTGAATAATATTAAGCAAAAAGTTTTGAAGTGCCTAAACTAAAATGACTAACAAAAAAAATTGTTTTTTTACCATAACCGGAGGTGTAATTAGGGCCCCGACGACCTCTGCCTCTTCCACTATAAGACCTAGAACCTTGTACAGAAGAGACGGTACTTTCATCAGTGGCATATCCTTTTTCTTTTTCAGGCCCTCTGGTGGAAGAAGGTCTGAAACCCATACCAATCTGTCGAAGCTGTTCATCAATCTGTAGGCGTTCCATTCTTAGCTGTTCTACTTCCTATAAGCCAAACAAAAAAGGGTAAATATTCTATGTTGTACCATTTTTACCTTCTTAAAGCCTACAGTTAAAGCTATACACCCTATCAATGAAAGCTGTGATCTTGGCCAATTATTTGGTAAAATACAACTGCGTACCTAGTAAATACAATTCACAGTATCATTTGCTCACTCAATTCACTGAACATTTACTCAATACCTTAGTGAGCACCAAGTATGCTTAGTGCTACAAGCATACAAAATAGAAAAAGACAAGGACTCTCCACCTTCAAGGGTATGTTTAACAGACAAGCATTAAAATAAACTATCTGTTGGTGCTTACAAGGCAAAATAAATGTTTCTTATGCTAGAGCAATAGTCACAGTTTTAGTTCCTGGCACTAAGAATGAATGAATGAATGAATGAACGAACGAACGAACGATCTGTTTGTTAAATAGCAAATAATTACACATTACCAGATTCAGCCCTCAAGGAATTAAAACTAATAAGTGAGATACAGGTGCCATGTATTAGAGGGACTATTAACCTACTTTTCCATCAAAACGGTGACACCTGAGTTGTAGCCTAGATGAACTAGGAGACTTAGGCATTCAGAAACCAAGGTCATTACAGAATGTGAAGGTAAGGTGACCAGACAAAGCTCCTGGCTAACAGTAGTAGAGTACTGGAAGATAAAGCATGGGCTTTAAAATGCCAGACTGAATTGAGATTTATAAACATGAGTTTTAAAAGAATGACATCATCATGTGTGCTTTCAAAATATTAACATAACAGCAATGATATGAGTGACTAAAAGGAAAACCTACTAGAGACAGAGCTGTTGAGGGTATTAGAAGAGAAACTTAGTAATAAAAGATGAAGTAGAAAATGACAATTGCAACTTTTAATAATTTATGGCCCATTTCTTTTTTAAAATCTTTGCTCTTTATTTATCAACTCAAATAGTTTATCTGAAAAACAATGGTTAAGAATTATCAAACGATGTCTATGGGGTATCGCCTCTGATTCAAATACCACAATTACCAAGAAAGCCCATCTTACTCCCTGCCCTATTTGCATTTAAAACATCAAGGTAAAAACACAATGGTTTCAGTATAGCACATATATATATATACATAAGGTGGTGATAGTCAAATTACAGGAACACAAGTGTGACCATTTCTTAAACAGTACGGAAAGAATATAAAAAGTTCAAAGAAAAAGAGAAACAATGTGCATAAGGCCAATCATTTTATTACGGCAACAGACCTTTTACTCCTAACTTCTCATGTAGGAAAACAGGGTAAATCTGAAGCTGAATCAACAAAAATATTTAATGATTTGAAATTTAATATGAATATAAAATTGATGTAATTTGAAGTTTAACATATGAAGCAACAATATGAATGTGAACAGTATACAAACCTTTAGATAAGCAATATGATACTCTAAAAGAACTTGCACATTTCCGATGCTTTCTTTAGTGCCAACAAATACAAATGGAACCATACCCTGTAAGAAAACACAGCATCCTCAGTAGTTCATATTTTAACAAAGTTCTAACCTAAATTTCACATACCAATATATAATTTGGAAAACTTTTCTAAAACACAGCGATTTACATCTACTAAAATTCAAAATTTAAATACTGAGGTTTTCAAAAACTCATTGTATTTGCCCTACAGTTTAAGTATGCTAAAAATTTAAATTACTTTTATATCAGATTTTTTTTTTCTTTAAAGATTTTATTTATTTTCTTTGAGAGAGAGAGAGGCAGCGAGAAAGGGAACACAAGCAGGGGAGTGGGAGAGGGACAAGCAGGCTTTCCGCTGGGCAGGGAGCCCAATGCAGGGCTCGATCCTAGAACGCCAGGATCATAACCTGAGCTGAAGGCAGACGCCTAACAACTGAGCCACCAGGTGCCCCAGATTTTCTAATTTCTAATTCAGTCTTTCTCCAAATATAAACCACCTTTTAAAGAAATTTTCCTTCAAACTGGTATAAATTTATAGACCAGACAGATCACATTGGTAGTGATAGCTTTAAAAAGGTAAAGCACATTGGGTAGGTTATCCTTAATAAGTGCTCACATAACAGAACTGTCAATGTTGTGCACTGGACTCAGTACTTCCTGACCATTAACAGAAGTGTCACGTACAGAGTACAAACATTTACGCAATGTAAAATAAAGGAATTACTGATATGGGCAAATATTTAGTCACCAATATTAAAGCAAATCAAAGGATTAACTTTGCTGAATTTACAAAGAAATACACTTCTAGCTTCTTACTGGCTAAGGAAAAATTAGTAAAGCATAAATAAACTCCCCCAGTCAGTTTCAGTGTCTCTCATTTTCTTGATTCTACAGATGAGTTCCTAACAGCTCTTTAAACAGATAGGCTTGGGGCACCTGGGTGGCTCAGTCGTTAAGGGTCTGCCTTCGGCTCAGGGCATGATCCCAGGGTCCGGGGATCGAGCCCCGCATCAGGCTCCCTGCTCCACTGAGAGCCTTTTTCTTCCTCTTCCACATCCCCCTGCTTGTGTTCCCTCTCTCGCTGGCTGTCTCTCTGTCAAACAAATAAAATCTTTATAAAAAAAAAAAAGAATAAATAAACAGATAGGCTTAAGAGGGCACGAAAAAAAAGGCTATAACTTAAGCTTAGGAAGTAAGAAGTCTTGCCCCTAACCTCAGGAATTCATGGGCAGATAACAAAGAATGCAAAGTGAATAAAAGATGGAAGAGGGGTGAAAAAAGATCTAAAGTATTTTAAGCACATCCCGTATTTCTAGAAGTATATTATTCTACACCTGTATCTTATTTAATATTCCTTAAAAAGTAACTTTAAGAAATACTCCAATTAAAAAAATACTCCAATTTCAGCTGAGAAAGCAATTTGCCCAAAGTCATACAATTAGCAAATGAGCCAGCCAATTGTATATCCAGTTACCTAATTCCAAGTAACAACCACTTGTTACATGCCCGAATCTACACTAATGAAAAAGGATAAGTAAAACAAAGTCCGTATTCTACAGGCAATCACAGTTTCAGAAAAGATACTAAACATTCCTGCAATAATCCTACTGCAAAGCATTAGTGGTATCAATGAAAAACACAGGAATATTAAGTAGAATGTGGATTATGGCACCCCAGATGTGGAAACTTAGTATGCCACCCCTGATGTGGAAACTTAGGGGAACCCCTAAGAATATTAAAGTAAATGTTAAAAACAATTAGAATTTTACCAAGTAGGTAAAGGGAAAGTCATTCCAGACAGATGATCTGCAAGGAATATAGAGATATACAATGCCCTGACCCTGAATTTGAGATGCTATCACCAATAGTTACCTCCAAAGAAAAGGACAGGTAAGAACACAACCTTAAAGACACATGTTTTACAAAATATTTTAATGGCTACTATACAGCCATAATAAAAAATCTTAAGAGTAAATGATTAATACTGAATATACAAATTCATTTCTATGAGTCATTTCAGTGAAATTTCTAGATTTTTAAAAAATGCTAATAACTGATTTCTTATATTTAGTAGATTGCACTGATACTACCAACTAGCACTTGGGAAAAATAAAGACGGATCACTGCTTTCTCATACCTTACACCCACCCCCCAAAAAAATTCCCACTGGAGTGAAAAATTTACACACTTTTTAAAAACCTGGAGAATGAAATATAAATGGGATCTTTAAATGATCTACATGTAGGAAAGATCTTGCCAAGCAGGACACAGAATGAAAAAGTCTTAAGTCATAAAGCAAAAGTCTAAAAAAAAAAAAAAAAAAAAAATACCAACATACAAAATTTATATTGGGGGAAATAAGGAAAGAGTATTTGCTACAAATATAAAAAGACAAAAGACTAGCTTCCTTAAAATGCAAAAGTTCTAACTACTTAGTAATAAAGGCAAAAAATATACAGAAGACAAGCTGCTTAACAGAAAAATTAAAATGTCTTTTAAGCATATGGAGAGATAGCATATACACCTTCTGGAATGGCACTAATTAAAAGTTTGATAGAACTCTGTATTGGCAAGTATGTGGAAAACAGACCCATTTCCGACACTGGTAGAAAGACTGTGTAGGAAAACTAAGATCTAAAAAATTTAAATGCCTTTTACCCTTTGATCTAAAAAACCTACTTCCAGGAATTTACTCTCCAGTGGTTAAGGGATATTTGCTACAACACTTTTCAGTAGCAAAACAAAGACATGAAAAGGCAACCAACAACAGTCTAAAATCTATTAGACACAATGGAGAGAGGAGAGATACAGACAGGACATTTACTGTTCACACAATACCCTTCTGTGCTATTCTTTTACATAAGTATTTTTTTTTTACAGTGAAAAATTCAAATCCAATCTTAAAAACGGAGTGAAAATACTGAGCAAGCATCTAACTGTACACTTCATTGCCTAGAGAAAAACACAGAATATGGGAAATCAGACTTTATTTCTTGATTTCAGAGTTCATAATGTGGCTTGGTGAGATAACAATATACCGCTGAGAGAAAATCATTAAATACGCAACTACATAGACAGTAATTCCTATGATACACAGGTGGGAAAGGTCATCTCAGGCTAACGGTGGGTCACCAAAGACCAGTAAACAAGTTATAAAGAGTCTGTCAGGGGATTTAGACAGCTTAAATTATGAAATGGTGGCCCCAAATAAGCAAATACCAACCTTCAAATTTGTTTTAACATTCAATGTTCTGAAAATTTTTTAATTTTGTATATTATTACAGGTTTCCAGCTTCTCCGAATATCAAAAGATATAGCAACCAGATTAAAGCTAAGCAGCATCTGCTTCTTTAATAGAAAGAGACCATGTACCCTCATGTCCCTGTCTTGTATATTCCAACCTGCTTCATCATTTAGTATCTGCTTGGGTTTCCATAAGCATTTAAATTTCTTAACCCTGGCACAGAAATGGGGGTAACAATAACTAAAACTACAAATAGTAAAGTACAGTAAAGTTCTTATTTATGAAGAAAGACTTAGAAGAATAAGCTTTGCAACAAGATGTTAAATACTGGAAAGCAATTAGGGATAAATCAAGCCAAGAGAAGAGCAGTTACTTGTAACAAGCTAAGAAATTTATAGTTGACTCAGATAATGGTCCTGACCAATAAACATCCTGATATCCAGACCAATTTTATGGAGTGGTTGTATACCAAATGGATCAACATTCTTTTATACATTAAAATTAGGGGGTATAAAGGGGGAAAGTTGAATTTTAATGACATCTCGATTTTAATCCTCCTCTCAAAGGCAATGGGAGGGAGAGTTGCTTAAAAGTAAAGGTTATTTGAGATTTATAGCAATTCTGGAAGCAATGCAGGATGAAAGCAATCTCAGCCACAAATACTCATTTCTGTAATACTAAGTCATGTGCTTTTTGGTTTTTTGCCTCTACATTCTAATTAAAAGGAATAAAGGAAGAGGCTCTTTAACAGGCATCTTTATAACATCCAATACTTGATGTGAGGTTATCTGAGCTAATCTCACTACAGTTTTCTTTTGTTCTTTTAAAGAAGACACATTCTTTCCAAGAGGCTAAAGAGCTCTCCAAGCAATAATCTATTGTGCAGAACTGAAGCTGTTTCCAGAGAGATAATTTGGGAGAAAATCCTTGCCTTAAATTCATTCGAATGCAGGCACACAAAGTTTAAGCCACTGCAGCCACCAAAGTAAGAGATCCTTAAAGTTATGTATGAGGAGTAAAGAACTGCATTGTAGACTAAACATGAACATGTGAGAAGGGATGGAGAAAGAAATTTCAGAAAGTTCATGTCATAATTAATAGCAATATAAAAGGTTAAAGACTTCAAATAAGAAATGATCGGTGTTTTCAGATTCTAAAAAAGATTAAGTACACGGTTATTTACTAAGAATTCCTTTATAATAAGCTGTTTTGTTAAGTACAAAAAAGAACTTAACAAATTCTCAAACTGAAACCATTTTTACCAAAAATTGGCTTTTAACTAAGTGATGAAAAACTAACCAAGATCCCAAGGCCCACAATTCAAAGATGACTGTTTTCTTAAGCATGGAAAGCAATAGTGTAAGGAAAAAAACTTTTTAAAAAAAGAAAAAAAAATCCACTGCCTCAGACTGTAAGTAGTTCATTAGATACAACTCACCAAAATGATTTCCAAAATAGAAAACAATATAAGTCAGCCAGGAACAGAACACGGTTTTTTTAAAAAAAGAACGAACGAACGAATGAACGAAAGAAAAAGGGCTAATTAAATTACATTTTAAATACTTACATCTTCTCTAGGTAGTTTATTTTCATTGTCTCCTTCAATTCTCACCCGAACCACACCAGATTTGTCCACTATTTCCTGAATAACTTTGCCATTTTTTCCAATTACTTTTCCTTTAATAAGAGAAAAAAATAAAACATTAAGTTAAAACCAATACTGCTATCCTTCCAACACCAGCCCAAATAATTTGACTTGTTATCAAATTAAAAAACCAAGCAAAGTTCCATCTTTTCACTCTCAATATATTCACCCTGAAGACTATGGAGGAATTTTATCCTTGTTCTTAAACTTCCTTCTCTTCAGAATGCCTAAGGCCATATTACCTAGGATTGACAATGCTGCTCACAGGTAGGTCATTTTCCAAGTCCAAAACATTTCTTAAGGTGCTCTGCATGGTTTCTGTATTTTTAAAATACCAATACAACCCATTCCAAAACTTTGGACATATAAATAAAGGCAAAAGAAACGCTTATTTTGGCACTAATCATACCAATTTGTTTTCTTAAGTTAACAAATTCAATCTTGCTTTCATATTCAAGTTGCTATTTGTCCAAAACACACTTATAACTTGAAGATACTTTTAAAATGAATACTCTCTCTTCAATGAAATAAAATGTTTGCATTTAACATTTTTACCAAGTTTTTAAGTACTTCACAGCTATACAAATACATATAGTACATATATGGTATGCTGTCTTCCTAGATATGAAATACGATATATTGACATAAAATCCAAATTATTTACTTTCTCCACACTTAACATTTAAGTGTGTCAAACAACAGTTATTGAGTATCCAATAACTAAAAGAGAAACTAAAAGGGGGGTAGGAAATTCTCTTCCCCTTAGGAACTTTTTCTTACAAAGATAGCAAACGCATAGAATAGCAAAGCAGTACTAGATGGTGTTACCTGGTAACAGAAGTAAATACTCAGGTAACCTTCCCTGTATGAGACAAACATATCCCTTATAAGGGTTATTAAGTCCAGATTCCTCATTCTTTTTTAACTAAGTCAGCAACCTATTTCCAGAATAAATTAATTTCGGTTGAAGGGGGTTAAAATGGATGTTATTCCTATCACATGCTTGACAAAACAGTTTCCATTAAAGAATAAATAAGGGAACAACAGCAAGAGTAAATGGGTCAATACAGCAAAGACACCATTACAGGATTTTCTATTCCTATTCTCAAACCTCCTTCCCTATTAATAACCCTGTTTAAAAGCAGCACAATTGAACAGGTAAAAAAAAAAAAAAAAAAATAGAGGCCAGGGAATTCACATGATGTAGGTCTTCTCTGAGCAGCCCTAGCAGCAGTATATAAAAGCAACCTTCATTGTTAACACAGTGAAGCTCAAGCAGCAACTCCATCCTTGACCCTGCTAAAAATAAGCAAATGTCTTTTCGAAAAAACAAAAATCAGACTGATATTATCATAATCCCTCCCCCAGAATCTTGGCCCCTTCCTTCTATGAACTATACCAGTGGTGAGTGTACATCCATCACCCTTCTGGGGTCTGTGGCAGGGACCTACCTGAAAGTTTTATTTAGTCCCACCAGAGACCGTCAATATTTTAACTGATCATTTCCATTAAATTCCAAAGCATATTGACAAACTGAAGCAGACCTGTAGTATAAATTGAGCACTGAGCATAAATGCTGAAGGGACAGAGTAAAGAAGTGATTAAGGAAAGCTTCCAGGAGGTAAAAAATTTCAATTCATTTTTAAATCAATGTTCACATAATATTTTTCTTTTGACTTAGGAGGCATGAGAATGGTCAGGGTCTACAACTCTTAGAACCTGAATGTGTAAGAGAATTCTCTTGAACTTACCCACCAAGTAGTCCTCATTCCCTTTTACTCCTCTGTCCACTTTTTTCTTTTTCACTTGGACTAAGAGTGTACTATTTTTCAAAAGACTGCTTCACCCATAAAACATTTTGGAGGGAAATGTAGTATTATTATATACAACAACCAAGAAATCATTACACTACCTCTGAGTATTTCACCAACATATAATAGTTGCTGCTAATGTATATTTTCCGAAGAGTCCCAAATAACCCAATCACCAAAGCAAACCAAAACAGAGTATAGGAAAAAAGAGACACGACAAGTACTCACATCAATGCACAGATAAATGAATAAAAAGAAGAACCAGAGAACTACAAACATATCCAACTTCCTTATTTCTAAAATATCAGGAATTTTTACTCAAAATTAACACTACCACAAACTCTGTAAGACCAAGGCCATCTTCTATAGAATTGTTGGGTTGGAAAGAACCCCAATTTCCTTTCACACTCTTATCTCCAAATCAGTTTTACAAGTGAAGAAACCTAAGTTAAATTACGTTCTGTAAAGCAGCAACCACAATGTTAGTACAACAGGTGTCAATAACTGTGATTTAAAGAAAATAACAGGTTCATTTTCAAAAACAGCTTGTCAAAGGTGACTTCATTTGACAATGACATTTGATAATACTCTGTATCTTAATGTTTGTTAGAATTATACAAAAATTCTTCAAGCTTATACTCAATTTTAACATCTCTCCAGCAGTTCAATCTATAGTGAGCAAGAAACAATAAAATGGAGCTTACTTATCTGGCAGTATGTCATACCTATCCAAATGCTTGGGCAAAGTTAAGAGGCAAACTAACAGCTGAAAACCAAGAAACTGTCCAAGTTCTTGTACTGTATATTATTGTCCCAGAGTATACTAACTTGTTACTGGTCAAAACAAACATCTTTTTAAAGTGGAAATTTTGGGGTTTTTTCTATGATTTTTTTTTTTAAACAGGATTTGACAAATAGAACACCTATAGCAAAAAATCATTTCCAAAAGGCAAAACAGGCCTAATTATATATAAATGGGAGCCCAAGACGTGCTGTTTCAAAATGTCAAGAAACTCACGAGACACAGCAGTGGACAAAAACTCAAGCCCCTCCTCCGAAATGTCTCTGCTTTATGTTAATGCTTACTTTTACATTAAAGGTTTAGGATAATCACTATTTACTTAATACATGACCAAAATTTTTCCATTTGTCTCAAACAGCATATAAAAGGACAGATTACACCAACGTAGAGAATATTAATAACAAAGCTATTAAACAACTCAACCCAAGCTATAAAGCTCCTTTAACTACAGCTTCAAACTCAAAATTCTGTCACTTAACTTATAGCCTATGGGTTAATTTCCGTTAGTGGTGTCAGAAACTTAATAGTGAAACCTCCCCTCCTATCATCATCACCATCCTTCTCTCCTGCCCTTGACTTCCTACCTCATTCTATGCCTTTGCAACAACCAATTATTATTTATTCAGGGCCTACTGTGTAGAAGTTTATTACCCTATTGTTAGTCCACTCTTACTTTTTCTTCTGCACTAAAGAAAAAAATATCACAAAACACCTTCTCAAAAAATACTATGACAATTCTGATGGACATACGAGTGACAAAAAGACATTAAGGGAATAAGAAGAGCAAGCCCAAGGGGTGAAATGACTTTTAAAAAACGTTAATGACAAACTGTTATAAAAATCATGGGTCTTATTAGTGAGTCACCCTGTACAGAAGGAAATATCTTCACTTTTTACTACAATAATAATCAGATACAAGTCACATACTACATTACTAAAAAATGAAAACAAGTATGGCTATCAAATGCTCCACGTAACTATAAATAAGATATGGTATCGGACAAGATTAAATTTCAATTAAATTGCTGTATAATTAATAACATTTAACTTATTTAACATTTAGTAGAAATACCTACCAACAAGATTCCTAGGAACCTGAATAAAATCCTCCACAAATTCCAAGAAACCTCTAGCCTTTTTTACAGCATCGGCACTCTACAGAAGGAGAAAATAAAAGTAAAATATAACCCTGAAGAAAACTCCAGTCCAAAAACACAAGCCACGCACACACACACACACAAGAAATGAGAAATCCTGAATTATTATTCTCTAGTACAAGATTCTGCTCAGTCCACTAAAGTGACATTTCAAGTCAAGTAATTCATGAAGTACTTAAAAAAAAAAAAGAATTATTAAAAGGCTAGGGAAAAAACATACTACTAGAACATGTCTAAAGGAAGGGGGGGACCCTAAGTTGAGAAAATACCAAGAATTTAGCTTACTTACGTTAGCCAAATTTTAACCCAATCCTAAATATTTAGTTCATAGTCCCATGTTAAATTTCTCTAGTTGAATGTTAAATACAAATTATTCATATTGTCTACACTGTCCGCAATTGTATTTTCATTCTCAACATAAAATTATTTTAAAAGCTGTTTTTGTGGAGATGCATTTTTTTTTTTGAAGTACCTATCAATAAGATCATTAAAATTCCTAACTTCTAATGGTTATAATTTTAAAAGACTGAAAGACGGGGGAAGGGAGCCTCTCTACCGGGAATCTAGTTCTCAGGAAGTTACCTACCACTTTTACTGTTTGTTCTTTTATAACGACAGATGAAGTGTATTGTGTGCTCACCATAGAACACGGAAAATTTTTCAGTGTATTTAATACTCACAGACTATAACGTAAGCACTATTTTCATTTTAAAATGAGGAAAATTATGCAGGGAAGTTAAGTAACTTTCTCCAAAGCTCACTCCAAGTGGCAGAGACGTTTTCAATCCAGGCAGTGTGGCTCTAAAGCCTTTTGTCTTAACTACTGTATACTGCCCACTTCTAAAGGTTTCAGAAATAAAATTAAAAAAAAAAAAAAAGAAAGAAAATCAGGCTTCTAGTCAGATTCACTATATGACCCAGCTTTTCATGGGAAGAATTACATATGAAAAGTCAAAACTGGGCGCCCGGGTGGCTCAGTCAGTTAAGTGTTGGCCTTCAGCTCAGGTCATGATCCCAGGGTCCTACGATAGACTGGGCTCCCTGCTCAGTAGGGAGTCTGCTTGCCCCTCTCCATCTGCCCCTCTCCCCTTCACTTGTGCTCTTTAACTCACACGCACACACTAATAAATAGTTTTATTTAAAGTTGTTTTTATTGGGGTGCCTGGGTGGCGAGTCGTGAGGCTTCTGCCTTTGGCTCAGGGCGTGATCCCAGGGTCCTGGGATCGAGCCTCGAATCAGGCTCCCTGCTCCACTGGGAGCCTGCTTCTTCCTCTCCCACTCCCTCTGCTTGTGTTCCCTCTCTCGCTGGCTGGCTGTCAAGTAAATATATAAAATCTTTAAAAAATAAATAAATAAAGTTGTTTTTATTTATTTGATAGAAAGAGAGAGGGAGAGCACAGGGAGAGAGTGAGAAGGAGAAGCAGACCCTGCCAAGCAGAGAGCCCAAGGCGGGACTTGATCCCAGGAGCCACCCAGGAGCCCTTCTAATAAATACCTTTAAAAAAAAAAAAAATAGTCAAGACTTGAAATAATCACCCCAAAAACCTCATCCATTTATTCTCATGTGAGGCATGGTCTTGATGAAAAGTCTGAATTATTTTTCAGATGTTATTTTCCAGTCCACACAAATGTCACAATTAACCAGTGACAAAATATTATCCAAATTCAAGCTCTTCAAAAGCTCCTCAATTATATGCTATTTACAACTACCAGTGCCTGACACAGTAAGCACTCAAAAAAAAGCAAATTATTTGTAATGCACATAAAACTGAGTTACAATCCAAAGCAGTTGGTTAAACTTCTGAGAACAGTACACATTAAATACTCAATCTTTTATTGCCCCAATATTATCTTCAATCGACCTGCATACATGTAATGGTTACTGGGGCTGACTGATTAAAACTATTTTACCGGGAAATTGAAATTCCAAATAATACATGATCGAACAATAGTTATAATAAAGTTACTGCAAAAAAACTTTTTTAAATAAAGTTACTAAGATGATGGACAGACAACTTACCTCTCCATAGATTCTAAATGTTCCAGTATCTTCATCTAGCTCAATAGCTGTAACTCCAGGAACCTTCCTAGCTTGCTGTATGTTACTACCATGTGTTCCTATTGCCAGGCCCATCAAATCTTCTCTCACAACAAATTCCTCATGAAAAGCTGCTGCAAGTTGTTTTGTGCACTAGTAAAAGAGATAATTAGAATTTATATTACAAAAGATCGAAAACAAAAAGTTTTTCATATACCCATGTTTCTAGAGTAGTCAAATTTATAGAAACAAAAAGAAGAATGGTGACTGCCTGAAGTGGGGAGAGAGTGGGGGTTTTGGGAAGTTGCTGTCTTATGGATATACTTTCAGTTTTGCAAAATGAAAAGTTCTGGAAATTGGCTGATTAACAACATGAACAGACAACACTACGGAACTGCACACTTAAAAATGATTAAGCGGTAAATTTTATGTTGTATTTTACCATAATTTAAAAAAAAACAAAAAGAATTAAGAAAAAATAAAGGATACTCATTTGGGATCATATAATAGAAGGAGAAAAAAACAGTATAAGGTCTATTTAATCATGATCACAGAAAACAGTTAATTCTAAAACAATTTTCTGGAATTACTGATACAAGGAGTTCTCCATCATCTGAATGACGAATCATCTGAATGATGATTCGTTTCTTAAAACTCACTTATGATATATCCCTTGTTTGGAACTTTTTAAATTAGTAACGGTACTTGCAAATTTGTCCTAAAGATAAACATACCTCAATTTCTCTTAAGATCTGAATGTGGGTGCATGGGGAGGGGGGGGTGTCTCCTAATAGTGTGGCAATGAAGAATAGGAGAAAACAGAGGAGTATCTTAGAATGGGATAGAAAAGCAACAATAGGCTCTTTTTAAAAACCTACATGCTATGTGTCTTCCTCTCCTCTTATGTAAGATTATAGTGAACTAATTAACTAATGGAAGTGTGTCATGAATGACAGCTGACAGGGTAGTAAAAAAGGTTAAGGACAGAGTAAAGAAAAACTAGCAATACAGTTTTACTGGATACTCCTAATGAGTTTCTAAGTTCTTCGGCACCTGTTACTAAGTCCTAACAAAAAACTCAACAGGCATTTAGCAAACGAAGGCTGTCTGGGGAAAGTGACAGACAAAAATAAGTTCGAAGGGCACAATAACTCCTGGTATTAGCCACAAAACAGGTCCCAAGTTGCCTTACCTAATACTCAAGTAGTTTAAGCAAGGAAATTTGAATAATATACTTATGAAACTAAATGAGACACACAAAAAACCTTCTGATAAACTCACTTACTTCTAAATGCTTAGTGGCCTCTTCATTTCTGGACATAAGCATCAACTTTGTACGAATACTTCGCAAATGCATGTCACTTAAAATATTTACTCTCTTCACAGTTGCTTCGCTGGCAGACTATAAACAAACAAGTTAGTCACTCAAAAAATCTTATTTTTCAAGAAAATACAAACAGGAACCTTCCACATAAAGCCTTCCTTGATCCTCATCTCCTACACTTCTCTCCCCACCCATAATTACCCCTCCCACAGGTAATCCCCACTCCCCTTTCTGAATTACCATATTATTTAGTTCTGCTATTCAAATTATGATTGGGGGTGGGGGCAGGGGAGGATCCAGGATCCTACAACTTCAGAATTTCATGTTGTTATGAATGCCATATTAAGTTTTTTTTTTCCTCCTTACTCCACAAAAGATAGAAATTTACATTTTACAGCTGTAAAAAAATTTTTCTTCCATAGGTATTAAGAAATTCACAGCATACCAAGTTAGCTTTTATCTTTTCAAATATTTAATTATAAAATCTGTGAAATATCCATTGGCTACCCTAAAATGTGTGGTTATCTTACCAGTATCATTAGCTGTGTGGTTTCTGGATGGTAAAAAATTCTGCATGCTCCTACTGCTTTCTTAAAATCTTTATGTGCATTTTCATTAGCACACCTAGGGAGAAATTAATTCATATTTAAAACCTAAATAATAGATTAAATTCAGAAGGCAATTATAATGCAAACTAAGTATTTCATTTTGACACTATCCATTAAAACTTTTGTTTACTAAAAAGATTTTCTATCAGAAGTTTTTGATTGGGTGTTTGGGAAAAAAGATTTTTGTAGCACTAAAAAATCCTCTTAATTCACAAAGCAATTCAATAGTAAACAAAATTACTCACGCCTCTCTCAAATCCTCAGGAACATCCACTGTGCATTTAAAGAAGGTGTTTTTTTTGACAGTTTTATTTTGATTGACAGGCCGAAGTCGTTCAAATGTGACTATTTCATTGTAAGTGGCATCACAAGCAGCATATTCAATGACATAAAACTAAAAGACATCAAAATACTTTAAAAATCCCATCTGAACAAAATTAATGAGCTTTAAATGAAGTTCTAATTGCCTTGCTCAGCTTAACCAGTAGACCCTCCCCTTTGTGGCACAAATACTAAGCACAGCTTAGTTATATCAATCTGATTTGCCTAAACTAGATTATAGGCTCTTACAAGCATGAACCTTGGTGGTCCTCACATGCTTGAAGTGCATCCCTGAAGAGAAGCTTTGAGGTTTGCAAATTCAGAAAACAAAAATAAATGGTCTAATGAATTTTTTAAATGTATGATCAACTATTTCCAAATTAGGCAGTTAGAAACAAAACTAAGAATTGAAGTAACATTTACAAAAGCCAAAAGTTGAGGTATTTCCTTGGAAACTAGTCACAAGGCAAGTGTAAACATCACTTACTTCTCCTTTCATCATTCGAACTTTAGCCAACCACCATCCACATGGTTCTTGGTCATTTGCTCTTGAATATACCTGAGAAGAGAAAAAAAGGCCCTTATCCATTCATCCTAAAAGATTTCAACATTATAAATAATGACATACTATGAATGCCGAATCCCATTAAACTCTAGAATCAAAAATGTCACTGCACTAAAAATGATGGGCTAACAATAATTCAATAACAGAGTCGTGCATGCTTAAATTTTACTGTTGAAAAACAAAACTGAACCCTTTTTGGGCAATTTGGCTCTTTGGAAATCTAATTCCAAATTCATGAGGTTTTCCAAACATAAATATTATTTTAAAGAATGCTTTTTACAAGGCAGTTTAACATAGTATAAAACTGAGTTCTTTCACAGTTTCTGTCAATACTGTTCATTTTTAAGCGCAGCATTCTCATGATTCAAGTAACAGACACAAGGATAAGCTAGAAATTACTAAAGACATATTTTAAATCTCGTTAACAATATTTTTAAGATGTTGAAATCAAGAACAGTTTTCAAAAAGAAACCCAAATTTAAAACCTTCGAGGATATGATATTTAGATTCCTTCCTGAAGAACCTAAATCAAATGCACTGAAATTTTCAGCTGAACAATAAAAATTTAAATTATACCCATTTAGTATGGTACATAAGAATCTTACAAACCTCTTCCGTAAAAAAAATTTTTTTTATATGCTCTGTATTTGTAATTGTCAGGTATTTTGTAACACATTAGGAAAGTTTCCTTTGGGGTTAGTTACTTCTTATGGTACAGCATCTTGATATATTTTCAATATGTGGAAAATTGGGGAGGGGGCTCTGGGAAGAGACAACCAAGAAGAACCCCATAAAAATCTTTATTATATGAACTGAGGATGTCTCTGCAGAGGACGACAGAGAAATCTACCAATATATGTTAACACCTATCTTTGGGTTAAATGCAAACAACTATTGATAATAAGCAAATAGTTTTAGAAAGCCTGAAGCCTCACTGAGGCGATCTGAGAGTAATCTTGGAAGTGGGGGAATACTGGAAATGTAACTGAATAAGCCAAAATCATAACCAACTTCACTGTGCACCATGATCAGAAAAAAAGACGACCTACATACCAGTCAGGCTCCGGTGGACTCAATTTTAGCTCTGTATTTCTTTATGAGCAAATCTATTTCATTACTTTTATCCTTTTTACAGTCTCCAAAATAACAATAAATTTTACCTTTTTTTAGAATAAAACAAAATTCATTCTATCTTGCAATTATTTTATGTATCCAGTGGAACCTCTTATAAATCTAAGGGGAAATCTAGTGATCTTGTTTTTTTTCTGTATCTTGAAACACTTTACTATTTCATCATCATTCATCAATTATTCTCAACTGTGCTTTAAAAAAAGGCTAAAAAAAAAAAAGAGAGAAGAATGATGGTATCACCTGGAAGAACACAACAGTGAAATAAAGCATTACTATTGCATCATCCTGTAGTTTATTTACTGCATAGTCTTTCAAGAAAGTGTAAAAAGACTGGAGACATCATTCTTGCAGTCTGCTTTTGGTTTTCACTGAACAGTTAAGAATTGAGAATTTTTAATTTTCCACCCATAACCGCAAAGACAAAATTTACAGAGGAAGGGCTTTCACAATTATTAGAGGAATCAGGACTGATGCAGAGATAGACAACAGCACTCTAGATTCTAATGATGAATGTGAAATTATAAGCAGAATCTCCCACCATGAAGTCTTCAGATGATGAATATTCCCAAATAATATACTTCTAAGGAGAAATGGGAAATTAGTATCCTTACCCAGTTAATCATTCAAACTGGGACTTCATCATACAAAATCCTGCAACAAGACTTGGGACCATTCTGTTTTTCTAAAAGGTCACGTGACCATATTCTTTCATCTTTTATGACTGTACACCAAAAAGTACCCCCATACAGCTCCTAAATGGACAAATGCCAAAGGCAGCTGTGTATGCAAAGATGACTAGAAAGAAACATGATGAAAACATGCAAAAAATTCAGTGGATTAGTCAATGCAACTGGATAGCACAAAGATGACTACACTCTGTTCAATAAAATTAAAAGCCATTAAGAGTTCCAAAATATTCTTGAAGTACTGTATTTCTGATAATCCAAATACAAGATGAACCAGAATGAAATGATAAACTAGAACTTACTAGATGTGTTTTAAATTTGAGATCAGTATTTTTAAGATGAATTTATTCTGCATTTATGCATGATAGCTGATGAGCAGTAGTGTTTAGAGACCTGTACTCATTTTGGGTATATGTATTATCAAAACCAGGAAAATATGGAATAAAAAGTTGTATTTGCTATGCTTTTTTTTTTTTTTTAAGATATATTTATTCCAGAGAGAGAGGGAGAGAGAAAACACATGTGGGGGGGTGGGTAGAGGGAGGAGAAACTCAAGTAGACTCTGCTCTGAGCACAGGCTCTATCCCACCACGAGACCACAAGCTAAGCAAAAACTAAGTCAGATGTTTAACCAACTATGCCAGCGAGGCATCCCTATATTTGCTATGTTTAAATGCTCGTTAGGATACTTAACATTGGCCTTCAGCATCCTTTTATTCTTAACTTCTGTGAAATTATATGTAAACAGACCTAAATTTTTTTTAAATGGCCCACTGGGTCCAAATGGTAAGTGCTGATGACCATTTTCCCTGAGTATGACGCAGATTAAAAGAAAACACGAAGAACAGGAGGGAAAGTGCCCATCCCAAGTACTATCTCAGAAAGGCAGTTCAGCTAAACAGACTGGAGTATCTCTTGGTGATCTAGTGAACAGGTGCCTGAAAGTTTCCTGGGGGGGGGGGGGGGGTGCATCTTTAAATTATCTAAATCCCTTTGCTCTAATTCTACTTTCACCAAAACACAATCTTCTAGGAATGTGGCTTCCTATGTGGGCTTACCACCAAAAAAAGAGAATAAACCATTCTGGACTGCCTTGAGGCTTTATCCTCTCACTGAATATTAAAATGCTCGATTCCATTTTATACTCACACCTACCTCTGTAAGCTTCATTAAAAACTGTACCGCTGAAAGACAAAGTCATTCTCATAAAGCCAACTAAATCCAAGTTCCTGAGCTTGAATCAAACACTCTGAATTTGGCTCCACTTGAGTGCAGTCGGTCAAATCACATTCTTTCCAAAATGAACAGTTTATCTCACACCATAAAAAATCACTTTAATGACACAGCATTAAAATTGTGCCCTAGTATACTGTGTTGATTACTGTATTTATGACTACATCGCTGGAGCAGGGCACCTCACAAAAATTCCCTTTATTCAGACTTTAAATTTCCAAAGTATTCCCAAGGAGCAAATCACACTCTAAAGCAATAGCCCTCATTATTTTAACATTCTAAAGTTCTACAAATCCAAAGAAGAGCTTTAAATAAAAAGACGAAAAAACTACCCGTGAGAGACCTAAAAGCACAACAGTACTCAGTCTGAAGAAGTCTCATTTCATGGAGTGGAGGATGGAACATGAAAAATCAAATTCCAGAATTCTATCTCAGAGCTCTTTCTGCCAAATAACTCCAAGTCAAACCATACAACAAAATGGCCTCTACATTCTAACACACAACCAAACTATTACTTAAATGGAATTCCAGTCTGGATCCTAATGTTATCAACCTTTCAATCAAGTTAATAATGTTTAACTATGCTTTTCAAAGTCACAACCAAATATGAACACCAGAAATAATTTTTTTTTACCAGTTTTCACCAAATTAACTATAAAGAAAATTTCTAAATAACGTTAACCATTAAACTGAATACTTAATCATAACAGCCAGTTTTATAAGTACTATTCCTCTACATTCACTATTTCATCTTGTTACAATCATAACTTATTATGAAGAAATGGAAAATGTACATTAGGAAAGCAAGTTTAACATCTAAACACACTGATGTGATTTATCTACCTATACAATAGTATTTTCTCATTCAAGTATGCTGCTGATACTTTTAACAAATGGGTTTCTTCAGTCTAGAAAATAGCCATTTCCCATATAATAAACAAGAATGTTTACCTCTCCTTTAACATATGCAAATTTCCCAAAGAACTAACAATAAACTTGGCATTATAAGAAAGACTAATTACAGATATGTAAAATTTTCAGACTTGTTCCAAGAATCAAATGGAGACATTTTTTAAAGGTAGAATGGAGGGAAGCCTGGGTGGCCCAGTCGGTAAGCATCAGCCTTCAGCTCAGGTCATGATCCCAGGATTCTGGGATCAAGCCCCGCATCAAGCTCTCTGCTCAGCGGGGAGCCTGCTTCCCCCTCTCCTTCTGCCTGCCACTCTGCCTGCTTGTGCTGTCAAATAAAATCTTTATTTTAAAGGTAGAATGGAAATTACATGTATCTTGCAACTTTTGTATAAAAAAATACTGAATTTTAAAAATTTTAAGGTAAGGGTGGGTGCCCGGGTGGCTCAGTTGGTTAAGCATCCAACTTTTTTTTTTTTTTTTTAAGATTTAATTTATTTATTTGATAGAGCATGCAGGAACACAAGCAAGGGGAGCAGCAGGCAGAGGGAGAAACAGGTTCCCCGCTAAGCAGGGAGCCCAATGCAGGGCTCAATCCCAGGACCCTGGGATCATGACCTGAGCAGAAGGCAGACACTTAACTGACGGAGCCCCCTAGGCGCCCCTAAGCATCTGACTCTTGATTTCAGCTCAGGTCATGCATGATCTCAAGATCATGATAAGACTGAGCCCTGCACTGGGCTCCACGCTCAGCATGGAGTCTGCTTGAGAGTCTCTCTCCCTCCAGCCTATGCCCTGCCCCCCAATTCACATGTGCTCGCAAGCATTCTCCCTCTCCCACTCTCCCCCTCTCGATAAATAAAAAAAGTTTTTCTTAAATTTTCAGGGAACGGAGTCTCATATCTCAAATTATTACCACACTTATTTCTCTCAAGGCATTTATCCCAACATTATAATAACAATATATAGACATAAAACATATGTCTGACAATCCACCATAAAAGATAAAAAAAAGGTTTATTACACCACAAGAACAGAAATTTGCCAATTCTTATCTCAACCAGAAAGCATCACAATTAAAAAAAAAAAAAGTTTTTTAATATATTAAACCCAAGAGGAAAACCTAGAAAACCTTTTAAAATTATATACTGGCTACTATGTCAGGCTTTCTATGGAACGTTTGTGTGTGACCCCATGTACTAACTTGCTGAACAAAGCAGTTATCTATAATAAAAGACAAAACACTTCACATGTGAAATCACTGGGGGAAAAAATATTTTCTATTGAACTTCCAATATCCCAGAATACTATATTATATATCCGGCTTAAGAAAATCTAAAGAAATCATTTTCCCATTACTTCCAATTTCAGAAGGTAAGCATTTTCTTAGCAATCTAAAGTTAGCAAAATCAACCAAGCAAGCAAATACTTACTGAAAAAATTTAATTCCATTAAATGTTAAAGATTTTAAAACATATACCACTTTTTTAAAAAGTCAAAAAAGCCACTAAGGAAAAAAAAAAGCCACTAAGAGGGTTTAAAAATAAGGCTTTGAATTTTAAACCTTTCAAAACCCATCTTTCTCTGATAAGTCATGTATTATTTTCTTGAGGACATTAGACCACGACATTAATTCATGTTCTTAATTCCATGTAAGCCTCGTAAACTGGGAAGATGAACCTCAAGAAGCCAAACATTTTTATAGTAGTAAAATTTTAGGATAAACCATATGAAATTGTCAATATTCAACCATTCCTGACCTACAAGAATGAAACTGTCATGACTGATCTTTAAATAAATGACTGAAGAGCTCAATAAAAAGCTCTCTCCTGTATCTTTTTTGTTCTATATCCATTACTGATGCCCAAATCAAAGTCACCTTTCCCTTCTTAAAAGAGGCAGAGTTCCTAGAGGTGCAAAAGAACAAGAGTTGTCAGTCTGGCACAAAACTGACAACACCGTATGAATACAGCATAATATATTAGAGAGTCACATTCAAGACAAAAACTAGAACTGGTTCTCAGCTTCCCAACCTTCAGGCTACACGACCTTGAAAAGCTTAATAAAGTCACAGAGTTGTAGAAGAGGCCCTGAAGAGACTGTTAGGTCAAACTGAGATAATCCGCTTAAAAAGCCAGTTAGGGGATGCCTGGGTGGCTCAGTCGGTTAAGCATGTTGGCTTTGGCTCAGGTCATGCATGTTCCATGGGTCCTATGATTGAGCCTTTGGCTCAGGTCATGTTCCATGGGTCCTATGATCGAGCCTTGGGTCTGGCTCTCCGCTAAGTAGAGAGTCTGTTTGCCCCTTTTCCTCTGATCCTACCCGCCCAACCCACACCACCTCCTGGCTCCTGCACACATATACTCTCTCAAATAAATAAAATCTTTAAAAAAGCCAGTTATAGATTACATATGTTAGTACCATACAAGCATCAGCTGTTATTACTGCTATATAGCATGTGACTGGCAGAAACAGCGGCTGATGACTTTAATTAATTAATATACTAAAACATACTGTGCAATGAATTACTCTACATTAAAGTATCAAGTCATAATACTCAGGGGTGCCTGGGCGACTCAGGTGGCTGAGTGTCTGGCTCTTGATTTCAACTCAGGTCCTCATCTCATTGTCATGGAATGAAGCCCCACAACGGGCTCCACGCTCAGCAGGGAGCCGGTTTGGGATTCTCTCTGTCCCACTCTCCCTCTGCCCCTCACCAACATGCACACCACTCTCTCTCTCAAAAATAAATCTTTAAAAAAAAGCAACAACAGGGGCGCCTGGGTGGCACAGCGGTTAGGCATCTGCCTTCGGCTCAGGGAGTGATCCCGGCGTTATGGGATCGAGTCCCACATCGGGCTCCTCTGCTATGAGCCTGCTTCTTCCTCTCCCGCTCCCCATGCTTGTGTTCCCTCTCTCGCTGACTGTCTCTATCTGTCGAATAAATAAATAAAATCTTTTTTAAAAAAATTAAAATTAAAAAAATTTAAAAAGCAACAAAAAAAACTACACTCCTTAAAACAAAAAAGATCACACCTGTAGAAATACTGAAAAAAGTATCTTGAAGAGCACACCAAAAAAAACTAACAGATTGGAATAAATTAAACTTCATGGGAAAAGCCATTAAATACACTTTTTAATTGCCTAGGAGAAAGCACAACAGATAAAAAATTATCCATAAAATACAAAGATTTCCTCCATCAAAATCTACATAGACCAAAAAAACTCAGAAAATTCACAGAACAAAGGGCTAACAGCCAATAAACTAATTTAAAAGATACTCCATATCACTAGTGATCAAGGAAATAAACACTCCGAAGACATCAGCTTCCTTTTGTCAGGTTTATAAAACTTTACAGCTTAATAACCCAGCCAATCTATGAGAAAACAAACGCCTTCATGTGTTAGAAGTATGAAGTAGTAAATCAAAATGCATTTTTGGAGGACAAAATTGGTACATTTAGGTACCATCAAAATTTTAAATATACATGCCTCCAATTTAAGCAAGTGAAACACTTAGATTCCATACTACCAGAATATGGTTTACATAAGAACATTAACTCTGGGTTTTATTTTTTGGCAATAGCAAAAAATATCTGCCAATAATTTTAATTTCTAATTATGATACATCTGTACTAAAAAATATTATGGGGTAGTTAGAAAGAATCAGGTAAATATGTGCAGCATGAAAATGTCTATTATATCCCAACAGACTGAATACAGAAATCACAAATATGTAACCTATTCCCAATTTATGTAACTTAAAAAAAATATTCTTTAAAGATCCAAAAAAACCCCACAACTCTGGTGAAATGAGATTTAAGCTAGAGTGTACAGACAAGCGTACCTACACTAAGAGGGAAAGTTCACTTTTTATTTTATATAATTCTGTATCATTTCATCTTTTACAATGAACTTTATTTGAATTTAAAGGGGGAGGAGATTAAAAAGAGAACTACCCTAAAACCCAGTAATCACACCACTGGGTATTTACCCAAAGAATACAAAAACACTAATTCGAAGGGATATATGCACCCCTAGTTTACTGCAGGATTATTTACAGTAGCCAAACTATGGAAGCAGCCCAAGTGTGCATTAATAAATGAATACACACACACACACACACACACACACACACAAAGGATTATTATTCAGCCATAAAAAAGAATGAAATCTTGCCATTTGCAATGACATGGATGGAGCTAGAGAGAACAATGTTAAGCAAAATAAGCTGGTCCGAGAAAGGCAAATGCCATGACTTCACTCATGTGGAATTTAAGAAATAAAACAAAGGGGAAAAAAGAGAGACAAACCAAAGTACAAACTTAACTACAGAGAACAGATGGTTACCAGACGGGAAGTGGGGGTTGACTGGGGGGGGGGGGCAATGGGTGAAATAAAATAGGTGATGGGGATTTTTGAGTACACTTATCTTGATAATGCACTGAGGAATATGTATGAACCTATTCAATCACTATATTGTATACTTGAAACTAATCAAACACTGTGTTAACTACAGTAGAATTAACATTTTAAAAAATTTTAAAATTTTAAAAAACGGTAAGGAGTTTTCAAAAATTTATTTGGTTCAAAATTTAACAACCATAATTCCTAAACATTCCAGGTCATACAGATTCCTAACGGTGGCCAAAAGAAGAAAAAAGGACCCAAAAAAAGCCAGTAAATCCGTGGGTAGCAAGTTCAATTTGAAACTTAAATGTGAATTTCCAATCTTCCAAAAGTGGGGAAAAATGACACCTTAATATCAGATAATGATTCTCACAATTTAAGCAGTAAATTTCACCAAGACTGAACCATAAAACACAATGTGAAAGATAACACTCTGCAATCATCAATTTTCAAATCATTCCATCTCTTACACCAGTATTTTGTACACAGCTAGGGGAGAGGGCAAAAAGATGGTCCAGGAACTTCTTAGTCTGAGACAGGGGAAAGCACAATGTAACAACACCATGAGCACACCAAGTTTGTCCTTTAATCTGAGACTTTACACTATCATCTGGACAATTTAAAAAGTATGAAAAACACTAGTCTCAAAATTGACCACCACACATTTCTAATTCTACATTTCCAAAACGAAGTCATTCTTTGCTTGACCTGACCCATCATGAGAATTCCAGAAGAAAAAACTTCTAAAACAGAAATAAATTTTGAAAAATGAAAACAAATCAAGCTCTTTTACCCATCCGTACTACAAAAAAGATGCTGATTAGAAAAGGATTTAACATTGAGAAAAACATTTTCACTGGAGTCTAAAGTCCCAAGTGAACAAGTACAGTACTAATCAGCGGCATCACAGATACAGTTCATAGTACCCACCAGTACTCTATTTCACACTCCTTAATTTACAGCAAACACTTTGCCACTTTGTTTCCCTGTGTCTTCCCATACCATCTATGACATTTCCCTGAAGGACACAAATACACACCACACCTAGACTAGTTACAGATATCCTTAGAAAAAAGTTCTTATTTCCCACTTTTGGTGGAAGTGAACTATAAAAGAAAAAAGTGAGTAAAGTGAAGGCTATACCATTAGGGAATGGTCTCATGGTGCTCTGACACAATTAAGTTATAACATGCTTTGATTTAGCAAAACCAAAAGGGTGCCCAGTGAACTTAGAGCAAGTAATTAAAATCTAGGCCAAATTTCAGAATGGAAAGGAGTTTAGGCTGCCAGAAATTAAAAGAGCCACCATTCTTTGGTTTCCTAGCATATAACATCTACAATTAATGGGAACGCAAAATTTATCATTAAAAATTACAAAAAAATAGGGGCGCCTGGGTAGCGCAGTCGTTAAAGCGTCTGCCTTCGGCTCAGGGCGTGATCCTGGCGATCCGGGATCGAGTCCCACATCAGGCTCTTCCGCTATGAGCCTGCTTCTTCCTCTCCCACTCCCCCTGCTGTGTTCCCTCTCTCGCTGGCTGTCTCTCTGTCACATAAATAAATAAAATCTTTAAAAAAAAATAAAAAATAAAAAAAATAAAAATTACAAAAAAATAAAGGAGGCAGATAACTGAGTTCATGTGCCAAGTACTCAGAACACCAACTGGCACAGAGTATGTACTGGTAAGTGCTTATAAAAACATTTAAACAGATATTTCATCTGTATAGGTTCTCCTATACCTCCAGTTCCCCAACCTCACCCTACATAAACTAGAAAAATATATTTAGCATATTAGAGCACCTTGATGGAATTACATCAATTTCCTGAAAATCACAAATCGAATTTTCTATCTCCAACAGACTCACAACACCTCTATTTGACAATTATTTCCATGTTCCATTTCACATAACATCAGGTATATTTAACACCACTAACATATTGAAAATAGACATCCAAACTCTACTAAGTGTGAAAAAAAGCACCATATGATCCCACTTTTATTTTTAAAAATAGGGGAGGGAGAGCCTGGAAATGACAAAAACGGTGAATAGTGGTTTTTTTTTCCTCTTGCGTAATTCCTTGTCATTTTTTTCCCTGTACTTTTAAAATTTTCTGGACATTTCTAAACTATTCAATAACGCTGTAAGCTAATTACAATATTTCACATTTTTATGTATCAACTATATTAATGATCACCATAATAAAGGACAACTATTAATATATTACAAAAATACTAAGAAAAAAAATACAAGAAAAATTTTAAAGTAATTGGCAAAAGAGAAAACAGCAACCAACACCACACAACTCTCTGTGCCAGATTCTATACAAACCAATTCAAATATACTACCATTCTTAACTTCAAAATTATCTTCCTTTTCATGGTAAAGAAACTTGACACAAGGCCACAAAGCTAAAAATGGTGAAGCTAAGACATGAATCCCAGTTCTGATTCCAAAACTCAAGCCCTGCTATATATATTATACCGCCAATTAACAAAAAGACTAGAGAAAAGGAATTAGATTTATTCTCTATCAGCTAAACAGATTTTCCTAAAAGAATATTTATTTAAAACAAAAAAAGTCATACAAAAAAATAAACTTAAAATACATACCTCTACTTCATCACCTTCACTAATTTCTTTTTTTATGTCAGGTGGTGGTGGTAATCTAACTTCATTAAATGGAACCTGGCGTTCTGGCTGCCAGCTGAAAGATCAGAAAATAAATTAACAATTTTGAAATAAATTATTCTAAAAGCCCCTAATATGGAAGCTATACAGTCTATGCTTAGTGGTGTATACTTTTGGAGTTAATCATTTAGCTTCCCCTAATGAAAAGCAAGTTTCATTCATATTATATTTTTTCAAGTAATTAGTCTGTTGAGGTAAAACAGATTTCACATGACTCTTAATAGTTTATAAATTAGCATAATTAATACTAATTATGTATGTATTGCCATCGAAATTACTCATCCTAAGGGAACAGTACATACATTTTTCTAAAAATGAAATAGGCTAAGTTCATAGTAATAATTTAGACCTGAAATAATGTCCTATTTACACACTGTCAATAAACAGTAGTGCAACCAACTTATTTCAAACAATTTTACAACTATATGACCTATCAAAGAAATAATCTGAGCTTATAAACTAACTGCATAATTTTTTGTGTTCATGCTCACAGAAAGGCAGAAAATTACTCAGTTATTTTGCATAGCTGGATTATAAGATTTAATTTTCTTACACAGGATTTACATTTTCTGCAATGAATACAACACACATTAATATTAAAACTTGGGAAAAGCTGACTTTTATCTTTACAGCAAATATGACCAAATTAAAACAAACTTAGCTTTTACTTAAATAACATTTTTTGTGTCATACTGTATAAACTGGGTTGATAAAGTTAAGAATTCTTCTCTATTCTAAGTTCCAATAGGTCATTCATATGCCTGGGAGGTACACTAACAAATCAAATAGCAAATAAATTCCTACAGCTTCTAACTGCAGATGCTGGGCAAAACATCAGGAGACAAGTAAGATTTCTGAGTGCTTTCTTTTCACCATTACTGTCTAAATGGCAGCTGCTCAGACAGGAATCATCCCAACACATGCTTCTACATGAAACAGCTGCTGGGCAGATCTCTTCAGGCCGTTCCAGAAGCAGCTTAAAAGTGAAAGTTGAAAACTTCTTTTCCGACTTTCAATTATACAGTGCTCCTTTATAACTCTTCCGAACTAAGCCCAACATACTTTCTTTCACGTTTTTTTTTTAAAGATTTTATTTGAGAGAGAGAGAGAGAGAGCAGGGGGAGGGGCAGAGGGAGGAGGAGGATCCCTGCTGAGTGGGGATCCCAACTCGGGCTAAAACCCAGGACCCCAGGATCATGACCCCAGCCAAAGGCAGCCATTTAACGGAATGAGCCACCCAGGTGCACCTGTCTTTCACATTTTATAAACAAGATGTACACCCTACAACAACTATAAAACTGATATTATTCCTTATTAATATCAAGTTTAAATTAAAGGCGGCCCAATACACACCAGTAGCCATTTGGAAGGCCTTCTACAACACCGTTTCAGGATTCTGGGATTTTAATAATTAGGCATAGTATAATCCCATTTGCAAAAAAAAAAAAAACTAATTCATGTTCACATACGTTTTGGCAAAAAAAAAAAAGGTCACGAAAAAATATACTTGTTAAGTATATTGTGGGCAGAAAAAGAGGTGAACAAAGTTATCAAAACTAGAACTACTTGAACTCATAAGATGCTCAAACAACCAAAGACCCCCCCCCACCCAAAAGCAAAATCATTTTCCACTGGCAATAGGAACACCCAGAAAAAAAACACGAATTTAACACAACCAATCTTTAATATCAACCGATATCTATTGATAAAAAATGACTTACTTGTTCTCAAAAACAACTGTGAGGGAGTCTTCATGAACATCTTTGATAAATCCCTGCAAAAAACAAAAATATTATCAAAACCATGTCAATATCCAATTAAACATTACATTAGGGGCACCTCGCTGGCTTGGTCAGTAGAGCCTGCAACTTTTGATCCCAGGGTTGTGAGTTCAAGCCCCACTTTGGGCGGAGAGAACACTTAAAAAAAATTACATTAACTGCAAAAGCCTGTATTACATATACAAATATGGAACACCTAAAAGAACACAAAGCTTGGAATTAGGCAGATGTGGGTTTGATTTCCATCTCCACCATTTATGAGCTATACAACCTCAGAAGTTACTTAGCCTCTTTGAATCTCTTTCTACATAGTGTCATCTACCCCGGAATTAGGAAAAAAATGAATGTACATCCCTAAAACATCAGAGGTATTAGCCGATACTCAAACTGAGCAAGGCCGTCTTTACTACTATGACTAGGAATTCAGGCTCTTAGAATCAGGCTGCCAGGGTTCATATCCCAACCTCTAGCATTTACACATTCTTGGGCATAATTTTAACCTAATGGTTCAGTACAGCATCCTCATGGAATTATGAAAATTGAGAGATTTAAGGTTCATCATAGTACTTGGTGAAACTACAAATATCATAAATATTATACTCCACCATTAGTAAAAAGCATAACTACATTTTGAATACTAATCTTCCATTAATTTAATTTTTCCTACCAACTTCTCTTCTTCCTTCACTTAAAAACAAAAAAATTAAACTACAGTAAGTACACTGCCTCAAAACCATTTTGGAATGAATATAAAGATTCACAATAGGGGAGCCTGGGTGGCGCAGTCGTTAAGCGTCTGCCTTGGGCTCAGGGTGCGATCCCAGCATTCTGGGACTGGGATCGAGCCCCACATCAGGCTTCTCCTCTGGGAGCCTGCTTCTTCCTTTCCCACTCCCCCTGCTTGTGTTCCCTTTCTCACTGGCTGTCTCTCGCTATCAAATAAATAAATATAATCTTTAAAAAAAAATTCACAATAAACATCGATGGTCATTTTCTTGTCTTAAAATTAATTTTGAAACTAGTATTTTTAATCTATCTTCATTTGACTGATACAGCTGAAACGGTAGGAGCTGACATTCAAGAAAGACCAAAGGACATGGGTGTAGGGTGTTCAAATACTTGCTCTGCCACTGCGTAACTTGGGAGTGCAGTCCACTTGGCATTTGTATGATTACAAATGACATTAAGTGACACTTTATATTACTGTCAGGAAGAACTGCAAAATTCTCAATCTTAACAAATGCTTACACACACTCTGAGCATACTCAGTAAATAACTTTCCAAAACATCTTTATCACACTAGACTCCATAATATCCCCTTAAAAACTAGCTAAATAAACAACACACTTGCAGTACTTGGTTAAAACAAGGCAGGGATGAACATTTCCGGTTTACCTCATCTTCCTCCCCAAAAGTCCATTTAGTAATACTGAAGGAGCTTTAAGGCATAAATCAACAATAAAAACAATAAAGAGAAAAGAAAAACTTTGCAACAAAATTTTGGAAATTTACGAAACAGAAGTATCAGTAATTTTAAAAACAATTACTAATATTGAAATACTTACTATATGTCAGACAGTATTCTAAGCAAACAGCAAACCAAAAACTGAAACAAACTGGCAGTGGAAAAACTGAAAAGTAAGCAAATCACTACTATCACCCCAGAAAAATCCGAAGACAGAAACTCTTGGAAAGGAGAGGATAACAGATGTGGCTAAATATAAAATCATTTTCCTTAATAATACAGATTCACCAATCACAAAGCGTAGTTAACTGATAATTCTAAAGTCACTGCACTCCTCTCACATTTGCTACTCATCTGCATGACTTTGTATTTGGCCCTGATCTCACATCAGCTTCAAGTGTCTATTATCTGATTTGTGTGCTATGGGACATTTCAATACAAACGTCCTCATCTGAGGCTACACTCAGGATACGTTCCTTTCACGAGTGTTATAGCAGCTCCGGCCATGCAATTCCAGAGACATTAGTTATTCCTTTCTTTCCGAAAGCTAAAAATTAAGAGCTGGCATTCCAGTTCTGATTATCTGACCATGGTATAATAATGACAACCTGTCCAGTTTCTCTATTTCTAGTAGGTTCAGCCACACATCACTTTCTGCAAGCATTCTGGTCAGTACTTTCAGAGTTATGTTACCAACAAATCTATCTCTATTAATATGCTTAGCATTTATAAGGAATATTTCAGAAACAGAGTTTCCAAGTTCATGAATATGAAGTAAAACATACCTTATTACCATTAGAGGTTAGTCCTTTTCGACTTTCACTGAAGTTTTCTAGTCCTTCACAAACAACTTTCAGAGTCTATCTAGAATGTTTCGCTAAGAAATCTTTGCCATTTCTGTATACTTCACAAAATGAGTTCCTTCAGGACAGAGTTGCAAGCTACTGGGAAATTCTATCCTTCATTATAATAAAAATCTATTTTCTACCTAAAAATCAACGTTTATTCAATGCTTTCCAACTCATCCCCACTCTACTTCCACCATCACCATCAGCTTTGTTTGGGAGCACATCATCTACAAACTTTAAGAAAAAACACAACTCCAGACACCTACTTGAATTACTAACATCCTTCAAGCATAGGTTAAATAAAGAATGAACTGTTAATTAGCAAACGTTCTAATCCCCAAACCCCAGATTCTAGGAATAAGGTGCTTCTAATGGCCAGATCTCTAAGAAATTGTGTCCTTTGGATGCAAGACTCAGACATCACTTCTCACGGTATTTCTGTATGCTTGGAAGCCACCACAATGATGCTGCTAGGTCCCTATACACTCAAGCCCCAAAATGGCAGGGTTAGGTCATTACCAAAATCTGAGTCAGGGGAGAGTAAGTAACAATGGTCATGTCTGTCTGCACAAGAAATAGCAGGGCCTTATGACTTTATGTCTCCACAACTTCTGTACCTCCTTGTGTTCTAATCCAACCTTTGGGGATTTTGTCTCTCTTCCTATTCAGCATTCATCTGGCCCAGGACCTGTATTTCTCAGAACAAAACCTGTTACATTTTTTTCCTCTTCCCACATATATTCAAACATGAAAATTCCAAAACATCATTATAAAATGGTCCCTTTATATGCGAAATTCTTAACTATAAAGTATCATCATCAATAAGCAACAAGGCAGTATAACCATCAAAAATGTGATCAAAATATCTTTAGAATGTTGTCCCCAAGAAAGCAACAAATAGAACATTACACAGTAAAAACCCAGGAATGCCACAAACTATGTGTAAAATGGAGATAAGGGAGGGGATGAAGAGAACAGCAAAAATCCCTGAGCTGTAGAAGTACTATTTGAAGAACTGAAATTTTCAAAAGCAATACAGCCTAAAATTTTTTAAATTCAATAATGGAATAAGGTGACAAATTAATAATCAGCTTGCTCTCTAGATAAAACAATAAGCAGCTGAAAATAAAACAGACAAAAAATAATCTAATGGCAGCAGCAATGAAAAATTAAAATCTTAGGAATGCCTTCAACAAGTACAACAACAAATATGTACAGGACCTATGTGCGGAAATCTGAAACTGGACTAATGAATATAGAATATTCAAGAAAATTAAATCATATCACATCCCTAAATCATCTTGATATTGTAAAAATTTAACATGCCCCTAAATAGGACCCCACTAAAATAACTAGGAGTGTATGATTCTGTTTGGGGAAAAGAGGTTCATCTTAAATAAAATTACACCAAAGTCTATTTTTAAAATAAGTTAAAACACTCAAAAACGAAACCTTTAAGTGGGAGTATAGAATAATGAAAACACTATCCCTACCAAATATTAAAGCTTATTTTAAAGCTACGACAATCAAGACACACACACACATTTTAAGAGAACAAAACAGATTCCAAAAATAGGTCTAAGTCATTTAGGAAATTACAAATAGGGGGAAGAATGGTTTTTAAACAGTATTGGGACATCTGAATAATTATTGAAATAAAATGAAAATAGGCATTTTCACCAAAAATATAATCAATGGATGAAAGATTCAAAGTTTTTTAGATCAATAAAGATTCCAAGAGAAACCGTAAGTTACTTAAAACTTCAGACTAAAGCAGACCTTTCTAACCAAAAACACAAAACACAAAAGCTACAGGGCGCCTGGGTGGCTCAGTCAGTTATGCATCTCACTCTTGATTTCCACGCAGGTCAGGATCTCAGGGTTGTGAGATCGAGCCCCATATCAGGCTCCACGCACTCAGCAGGGAGTCTGCTGGAGGATCTCTCTCTCCCTCTGCCCCCCCCAAGAGTGTGCACACATGCTCTTTAAAATAAATAAATCTTAAAAAAAAAAAAAAAGCCACAAAATGTTTGACAAGTTTATACTACTTAAAAGCTAAAAGTTAATAATCATAACATAAAGAAAGGAAAGGGAGATGAAACAGCAGAGTTAAATCCCCATTGTCTCAGGTGAGCTAACAGGTGAACAAGCTAATAAGCGAAAGTAACAATGAGTATGAACTATGTAAATGCATAGTTACAGAAAAAATAAGTTGTAGTTTCAATTATATAAATCATTTTTAAAATCTTATGTTTACTGCTATTTGTTCTGAACTTTGCTTTTCTCCTCCCACTTTTTTGCATATCCTTCCATTATCAGAATATAAAAAGCAACCTCATTTTTTTTAACATTCACATTTAAGGTTAGCAATTTTGAGGTGGGAGCTTAAATTGCTTGCAGAAAGAACAAAGTGCAAAGAATTACCTACCTAACTTAAAGATAAATTTTTGATGACAGAGAATACTACAGCTGAAAAACAGATTTTCAGCTTGATGAGGGCAGTCATGGGGGGGGGGGGAATCCTACTGGTTAAGCAGAAAGAAACATGGTATGAATTATTTCAGGAATTGGAAGACCAACATTATAAATATAGTCAAAAATCAATACAAAAAGCAGGGTCTCTGTCTGTGGGAAAGTTACCTAATTCTGAAGATAAAATTTCTATTGGGGCACATGGTTGGTTCAGTCAGTAGAGCATGGGACTCACTCTTAGACCTCAGAACTGTGAGTTCAAGCCCCACACTGGGCTTAAAGCTTACCTAAAAAAAAAAAAAAAATTCATTTATAAACCTTACAGATCCCTCATTTTAGTGAAAGGGAAGCTAAAACCACATATAGCTACATAGCCCCAAAATTCACTCCCTAGGAGGCTATAAATGCTAAATTTAAACACTCATCTCTGGAGCTCTTTTCAGTAACTCATCTTCAATCACATGATAAAATGCTTTTCCTGATTTGTATTTTTAAATTCCAAAAGGTTTAGTAGCAATACTAATTTGAAGAAATAAAACACCTTTCCTAAAAAGCCTATTTAAGGCAAAGTTCCGGGGGGGGTGGGGACTCAATATATACTTCACAACTGGAAAGGCAAGCTATCTTGCCCAAAAGAGGCTCGAAATAAAACAAAATTTTAGTGTTTAAAACCAATTTATCAAAAGGCTTGCTTCAACTGTGATTTACAAATCTAAAAAGATGCACAAATCCCTTAAGAGAACATTCCCACCAAATCACTAAGAGCACTTCCTAGTTCAGAAAAATTCCTTTGACTACAAAGTAACTATCCTTTCAAATTCAGCCATTTTTTTAAATTTCTCAAAAACCCATTCATAACCGCCTGTAATTGCAACTCATTACATCACAAAATTTACATTCCTTATCCAAGGGAAAACAAACTCAAAAACCTTAACACTCAGCAAACTACCCAGAAACCAGACAACTTGAATCCTCAATTTGAAGTAAGGTTTTAGAGTGGAAACCCAGATCCAAAAACCTAAGATTTATAACCTAAAGTTGTAACTCTTAAACCTCAAAATTCTTTTTTTTTTTTTTAAGATTTTATTTATTTGACAGAGAGAGGGAGGGAGGGAGATCACGAGCAGGTGGGAAGAGTAGGAGGGGGGAAGCAGATTCCCTGTGGAGCAGGGAGCCCTATGCAGCACTCGATCCCAGGACCCTGGGATCATGACCTGAGCCAAAGGCAGACGCTTAATCGACTGAGCCACCCAAGCGCCCCAACCTCAAAATTCTTGTTAGAAGACTTTAGTGACTGCCAACAGACTGAGCCAAAAACTGCTAGCAAGAAACCATACAATCTTCCTAAATGGAGGGTAAGTTTTTTGAGACTCCAGTCTCAAGTGGTAAAAAGCAAAGGAATATCAAAAATCTCTAGTTCACATTTATTCTCCTAAGCATAAGGTAAAAAGTTCTCACACTCACATCACTGCCTCCTTCAAAATATTCTTATATAATTTAAGATTCACTCTACCTTTAATACTTCTATCAAAGCTTTTCTTTCTAAAGTCTTTCTCAGGACCACTTTGCTGAAATTTTAAAATTTTATTTTTCTATTTGGCCACAACAGTCAAATAACATTTTTAATGCCTTTTCCAATGTGTTAAAACATCACAGTTGAGGACTTAATTACTGAAGCAAACTTGTGATAAAATACTGTATTTCTAAAAATACGTCGATTAGAATAAATTATATGTTAAAGACACCAGGCTCAGTTTGTTAGATTCTGTGTTTCCTCTAATGGGCTAACTCTCCATTTTCCCCAGCTGCATCAGTTACTGCTGTGGATAAAGATGATTATGAAAACACAACCCAAGAGAAAGGAAAAGTTAATAGCATAATTTGTGCAAAATTCACCTCAGATCCTTCCATGCACCCCCTCCCAAGAACTGCCACTGCAGATTTGATTATCATTTGTTATCCTTTGATCAATTATCCGTTTATTTACTGATGTCATCGTTTGGCCCCAGTCTATCTTCCCAGGCCAATTTGTTAGATACTATATCTAACAATTTATTATCTCTGAAATCAGAATACATCCTACCAATTGATGGCAAATCTTAGAGACTAGCAGATAACCTCATGGCAATCAGGATATAAATGTCACCGTCTGAGCATGTTCAAACCTGGTTTGCTTGCAATTTTCTGTAGCACTTGACTGCAACCTCTTGACATTTTTCATTCAGCAAACCAATGAAGGCCAATTTTAGGAAAGATTAAGATTTCTTACCAGAAGGTTGTTCTGTTGACACCTTCTGATAAAATCAAGACAGCACCAAAACTTGCAGAGTGGATGAAAATTCCTTCAAGAAAACCCTGGAGATAATAGAGGAGAGCTCTTTTAAAGTATACTTGCAACATCAATGCTCTCCATGACACTGAGGAAGATATTTTAAGAAGAAACACCATCACCTGCTTGTGAAGATGTTTTAACCAATTTATTTTGTTTTTATCTTCCATTTTATGCATGCAAGCATTTAAAGACATCTTTCAGATGAGCCTGGCTGGCTCAGTTGGTGGAGCATGTGACTCAATCTCGGGGTTGTATATTTGAGCCCACGTTGAGTGTAGAGATCGCTCAAAAGATCTTAAAGATAAGGGTATCTTTCAGTAAGTATGAACTACTACTCACAGATTAACTGACAACACTTCTTAGTGTCTCTCAGAACCAACTCATTTTAGATGAAATTATACGGGTCTTCCGCTAACTTCCCAAATCTGTGTATAGAAAAGTAACCTATTGGGGCGCCTGGGTGGCACAGCGGTTAAGCATCTGCCTTCGGCTCAGGGCGTGATCCTAGCGTTATGGGATCGAGCCCCACATCAGGCTCTTCCGCTATGAGCCTGCTTCTTCCTCTCCCACTTCCCCTGCTTGTGTTCCCTCTCTCGCTGGCTGTCTCTATGTCTGTCGAATAAATAAATAAAATCTTAAAAAAAAAAAAAGTAACCTATTCCTTAGACTCTAAACCCTAATTTAAACTGTACAGACACCTCCGCTGTTGGCTCACTTTCATACCTCAAATCAACATGTCAACAGTCAGAATCATCTCTTGTGCTGCTTTACACTCTACATGCTATGATCCATTTTACAAGAGTAAAAATAAAATAAAATTGAATACAGCACACAGTATTTTTTAACCAAGGTTCTAAGAGAATACAGCCCAATTACTAAGGCATTCACCATGGGTACTGAACTTCTCTCCCATTCATCTAGAATGGTACTAGCTATACACTACCCTTACAAGAACTAAGAAGATAGTGCTTCTGTATTATAATCTGGATGAGACAATCTATTATGTGAGAAACTGACTTAGAGGCTCCTAGCACAGGTGATCATCATTGTCTAAGTAATTTTACACGTCTCAATTTGCAAAGAATCGAAGCTTCTTAAACTAAGGTATTCCCAGGCACTCAAGTGCCCGAAGTACTTAAAGCTACTCCTCTCCCCAAAAATACCATGAGAGGGGCGCCTGGGTGGCTCAGTCATTAAGCGTCTTCGGCTCAGGGTGTGATCCCAGGGTCCTGGAATCCCAGCAGGGAGCCTGCTTCTTCCTCTCCCACTCCCCCTCTGCTTGTGTTCCCTCTCTCGCTGGCTGTCAAATAAATAAAATCTTTAAAAAAAAAATACGATGAGAAATCTTCCTCCTGGTGTTTTTATATCAAGAAATGTAAATAATTTACAATTAAACATTTTGTTTCAGGACTGTGTATTCAGGTAACAGATATAAAAAGAACTCATAAGGGAAGGAAAAAAAAAAATCTCACTACAGCACAATGGTTTTACTGTTAAGATTGGGTCTCAGATCCACTACTTACTTTACTCCGCAATAGGTAAAACAAGAGGGCTGAGGGCAGTAAGATAAGGGTAATAAGACTCCCAACTGTATTTTTGCCACAAAGCAAGTCACAGTATTCTCCTTCAAGGAGTCTTTACATTCTTCCCGGAGCACTCCAGAGACTTTCTGGAGCAATTCTCAAGAGGTTCTAGCAACCCTGAATGAGACTGAGCTCTCCTGGATGCTGGGCATCCTCCTCCTAATTCCCCCATATGCAAAAACAAACAAAAAACCCCAAAACAGATGATTTTTTTAAAATACACAGCACTAGCACATTTGCCTATGAATACTCAAAAATAACTCCTGGTGTAGTGAAGATAAAATAAATGAATAAAAACACAAGAAAATTTAAGAAGTTCTATATATAAAATGACACAGGCTGTGTTTAACCAGGACTGGAAACCCTGGAGCCCTGATAAGGAAAAATTAGTTCAGTATGTAAAAAATAAAACTTCTCTATAACCAGAGATACCAAAAAGTCAACAGGTATTAAATGAGAAAGGGGCACTCTCACAATAAGAGATTTCAAAAAGTGACAAAAGACATCCAATAGGAAAACAGACAAACAACAATTTATGGAAAAGCAAATCCAAATGCCCAACAAACATTAAAATTCACAAGAGGGAATCTGCAAATAGAAGTTCCACTGAGATAACCATTTACACCCAGACGACTGGCCAAAATTAAAGATTATAGAACCCACTTTCTGGCAAGGATGTTCAGAAAAGCTTTTATATTTACTAACAGAGAAAATAGGAAGGGTTAAGCCTTTTGGAAAGTAATGTTAACATTTATTAAAGCTAAAAAAAAGAAAAGTTCCCTTCCACCAAGCTTCCCATTCTTTGAAACCTCTCCAATGGAAACAGGTATGTGGCGTGCAAAAAACTGAAAACAAAGTGTGAGTGTCTATGAACTGGGGAATGGCTGGATATCATAATTCTTGCCATGAAATATTATGTAACCATTTAAAAATAAATTACACTCCAAGGGAAAACAGCCAAAATATAGAGGATCCTATTTTTATAGAGCAATACTGAAAAAAACCTACATGTGCATATGTATATGTATCTATGTACCATTCTATTGAGTGTAGACAAAAATCTAGTATGAAATATACCTGGGTATAAACACTACCTGAAATGGAGCGGGAATGAGAGGAGATTATGTGGCAAAGGGGAGCAAGAAAAAAAGGGGGGGGATTTACAACAAAGCAAGTTCGTGAATACTTAATGCCTACATGTAAAATTATACATATGTATGCATATATATTCTTTAAAGGACTGAGATATATTCTAAAGCACTTTGTCAACCAGCACTTCTTCCATACAGCACATATATTTTCCATCCCTAGGGATCACAAAGCTAGATCCTAATAAACTGGTTTGATGCCTACAACACCTAAATGATTTGAATTGTAATTTGATTCCAGTAACAAGCACAAATATTTAAGACTAACACTGCAATCAAATTTCTTAACTTCAAGCAGTACTTTTTTTGAAGACCTACATAACTAAATCTACAAGCGGAAGTCATTTCAAATCAATGGACACATGTTCTACAAAAAAAGTCCACAAATTCATTGATTACATTATGTTAGAAAAGTTACTGCATTATGAAGTAAGTTCTAACACGGAAAAAAAATTATTCCAAGTAAACCTTTTCAGCATTCATTAGTACTGAACATTTAACTATTCTGAGTTTTTAAAAATGACAATGAAGATATAAAGATTTCATTAGAAGGCATAAATACCTACTAACACTTGTCTGTCAATGTTCTTGGCTTGTTAATTTCACATATCCAACAGTTCTCCTTGAAATGGAATTACCACAGCCACCTGAAACTATTATGACTTTCCAGTTGGAAAGAGTTGAAGCTCCCCATAGTTCTATGTATCCATTAGGTTCTGTGACATCAGAACTGAACCAGGATCAACATGTAACAGTTAAAAAATTTACAACTGAGTGAATCAGAATCAGAAATGAAGTTAATTTTGCATGTATGCCATTATATTACCTTAAAATTAAAAACAAATCAGAGTGTCCTGAAGCCAAGAATAAGAGATCATCTGTTCACTTCAACAAACACGTACAGAAGCCCTACTATGTACCAAATACACATTAAAAAGCCACCGGAAAATTTAAGACTTGAGAATATCCTGCAATCTGAAAAACTACAAAAGCAGAAAGTTACAAAATGGAAAGAAAATTTTTAGTAGAAAAGTTTTACTATGATTAATTAGCCACTGAAAGAAATGCAGAGATACAGAAAGCCTGCGAGTCCTGACCCTGAAGAAATCAACAGGGAATGCATGTCATGTTCATCTCCCAAAAATAACCACAAACTTCATCAGTTATTACTGGAGGAGACCTCTACTCATTCTCCCAAAAAAGCTAAGCAAGAAATGCTGAGGCTAAAGTGAAGGAAACAAATTAAAATAACAGATATTTAACTGAGATTTAATGCTGGCTCAATTTTGCAACTGCTTTCAGCATCTTTTTTTTTTTTTTCATTTTTTTTCAGCATCTTTGTATGTATAAATATATACATTCAAATCAACAAAGCAATCTTTTGTATTCATTTTGTTTTGCTCAAGGTATTTATGAGGACTCAATATTAAAAAATTTAACAGAATGATCAAAGTCACTTACTATTAATAAATATCTGCCAAATAATATTCCAAAACCTTTAATACTCTATACTACATGGCAAGATTACCCAGAGGTGCCTCATGGTAAGAAAATCTGAAAAAGTTTCATGTACAGTTGACACTTGAACAACACAGGAGATAGAGGTACTCACCCCAACACAACTGAAAATCCACATATAACATGTGACCTCCCCCAAACTTAAAACTAATAGCCTACTGTTGATCGGAAGCATTACCAATTACATAAACAACCTACCAACACGTATTTTATATTATATACAGCTGGAAAAAATGTTAAAAAATGACAAAAATACATTTATACATGTTAAGTGGATGCATGTAGTTCAAACCTATGTTAAAGGGTCAACTGCATATGCATAAAGCATTTCAAATATTTCCCAAAATACTTTATACAACGAGCAATATGAAACTAGCAACTGAGAATAGTATATTTAAAAAACTGTCTAGCATAAATTATAATGTGAAGCATACACCTAGTTTTAAGATTTCTAGCAGCCGTATTTAAATTAAAAAAAAAACAAACAGGTAAATTAACTTCAATAATAATTTTATTTAATCCAACATATCCAAAATATTTTAACAGGTAATCCCATTTTAAAATTACGATGTATTACATTCTTTTTTTCATACTAATTCTTTGAAATCCGGTATAGATTTTACAATTAAAGCACATCTCAATTCACACTAGCACATTTCACCCATTCCTAGTGGCTGCCATATTAGAAAGAACAGATTTTTATCAAGACACATACCAAATCATTTCTCCAGGAATCTTCCCAATTAGTTCTCCTGATTCCCACTGTATTAACACCTTGTTAGTAATAGTATGTAATTAATAACTTGATAAGCCATATATTTGAACTTTAAAAAAAAAATCACTTTGAAGGAGGAAAAAAGGGCCCTGTCAGGCCAACAGGCTCAAAGGAGGAGGAGGAGAAGGATGATAAGGAAGATGAAGAATGGTATTCTGTAATAATGTGAGGAATGTGCGTGTGTACTTAGACAACTGTTTTAAGAAGGTGAATTCAAGTACAGCTCAGTATTAGCTTCAGTATAAAACTGCTCAGATTTTTGTATAGCTGATAAGATTCTTTTTAGAGAAAATACTTTAAAAATCCAGGTTGTTGGGGCACCTGGGTGGTGCAGTCATTATGCATCTGACTCTTGGCTTCAGCTCAGGTCCCGTTCTCAGGGTCCTGGGATCTAGCCCCTAGTTCTGCTCAGCAGGGAGTCCACTTGAGATTCTCTCTCCCTCTGCCCTTCCCACTCCCGCATAGCTCACGCCCTCTCTAAAATAAGTAAATCTTCAAAAAAACAAAAATAAAAATGCAGGTTGTAACTTTTTGAAGGGCTCCTATATACAGTTAGATTTTAACGCTTCTGATGCTAAATGTTTCTAAATAAGTTTTCTTAATTTCTTGCCTTGTGTACTGTATGTAGCACAGCAAACTTGAAGAAATTAGTTTCAGTATTAAGTTTTCAGTTTTTTAGAATATTGCATTTTGTTTTTTCATTTTTGTAAATATTTTTATACCTTACTGAAGTCTGAAAAACCAATCTGAACCCTGAATCAGCCTATTAATTTTATGAATCTAGATTCACTTGGCCTCAGTTTCCTCAGTTGCTGTTAACATTATCTCCCCTTCACTGTGATTCAGAAGACTAAATGAGATAAATTCATACAAAGCACCTGCACAGTCTGATAGACAGCCTCAGTGCTCAATAAATAATAGCTTTCTTAGAACTAGATAGGACCTTAATGAACAGAACCTAGCATAGACCACCACTTGATAAACTGTTAAAAGCAATCCAACTGCCTTATACTGCAGATGAAAGGGGGAAAAAAGGGTCTTAAGACCACCTCGTACAAGAATTAGGATCACTCATGGAATGCCTATCGATCTTCCCACTATTTAAAAAAAAAAATTTAAAAAGGCAGGACACCTGGGTGGCTCAGTCAGTTAAGTGTATGCCTTTGGTTCAAGTCATGATCCCACGGTCCTGGGATGGGGATCCTGCTTCTCCCTCTCCCCGCTCGTGCTCTCTCACAAGCTCTCTCTCAAAAAATAAATAAAATCTTCCAAAAAAAAAAAAAAAAAAAAAGGCAAGCTAGCTTGGGGTACCTGGCTGGCTCAGTCAGAAGAACATGCAACTCTTTTTTTTTTTTTTTTTTTGAAGACTTTATTTATTTGACAGAGATAGACAGCCAGCGAGAGAGGGAACACAAGCAGGGGTAGTGGGAGAGGAAGAAGCAGGCTCCCAGCAAGGAGCCTGATGTGGGGTTCAATCCCAGAACGCCGGGATCACGCCCTGAGCCAAAGGCAAACGTTTAATGACTGAGCCACCCAGGCGCCCCAGAAGAACATGCAACTCCTGACCTCAGGGTAATGAGTTTGAGCCCCATATTGGGTGCAGAGATTACTAAAAATAAATAAAACTTAAAAAAAAAAAAAAACTAGTTTGCTACATCCTTACCATTGTGGTAGAGAACTTGCTTCTTGAATTATCAAGTGTTTGCCTTGTCTGGGTTTTTTGTTGTTTTTTGTTTTTTTTTTTTAAGATTTTATTAATTTATTTGAGATAGAGCACAAGCAGCAGGGAGGGACAGAGAGACAGAAGCAGGCTCCCCATTGAGAAGGAAGCCCAACTAGGGGCTGGATCCCAGGACCCTGAGATCATGACCTGAGCCGCAGGTACTTATCGGACTGAGCAACCCAGGGGCCCTGCCTTGTCTTTCTAACTAAAATACTTAAGTAAAAGCCCACTACTCTAATATTTCCTTTGAAGAACCTATACTAAATTAGGCATTGGAAGTGAGAAGCCCTAGAGTTAAATCTCATTTCAGCTACAGTGTATTTATGGACAAGTTACTTGTAATTGTCAGTTTCCTAGTGCATAAAATGGGAATAAAAACACAAATCTCATGGAGTTTTTGAAGGAACAAAATCAGAAAACACTAGTATAAGCTTCAAAGACTATCTAGTAAATGGCAGACACAGTAAACTATTACCTTACAAAATGCACACAAATATCTGATGTTACAAGAAACATACAGGCTCGTGAAAATATGGGGAAAAGTATGTTTCTGTATGTACCTAAAGCTAAGGCCTTGACAATGTATCTCTAAGTAGATAAAAATTTTTCTTTTTCTGCTTTTCTGTTCTCAGATTTTTCATACTTACATATTGCTCTTGTAACACAAAAACAAAACTTTACAAAAATGTAAATTTAATTATTAAAAATAATGTTAAGGGGCGCCTGGGTGGCACAGCGGTTAAGCGCCTGCCTTCGGCTCAGGGCGTGATCCCGGAGTTGTGGGATCGAGCCCCACATCAGGCTCCTCTGCTGGGAGCCTGCTTCTTCCTCTCCCACTCCCCCTGCTTGTGTTCCCTCTCTCGCTAGCTGTCTCTATCTCTATCGAATAAATAAATAAAATCTTTAAAAAAAAAAAATAATAATGTTAAATCTTGGGGCATCTGGGTGGCACAGCAGTTAAGCGTCTGCCTTCGGCTCAGGGCGTGATCCCGGTGTTCTGGGATCGAGCCCCACATCAGGCTCCTCCGCTATGAGCCTGCTTCTTCCTCTCCCACTCCCCCTGCTTGTGTTCCCTCTCTCGCTGGCTGTCTCTATCTCTGTTGAATAAATAAATAAAATCTTAAAAAAAATTTATGTTAAATCTTAATTTTTATGTTTTTATAAAAACACATTTTAAAACCTGTATGATTAGGGGGATCTTTGGAATTTCCATCTGTGTGGACTCCCCATATGTACAGTATTAAGTCAAATCTTTCGCTAAAAAAATTTCAATAAAAAAATGTACAACTGAGAATTATCTTTAAAATATCTGGAAATGTTTTTTTTAATTTCAGTGTCCCTAATATTAAGACAGCCACCATCTATCTTTTCCTCAATTACTAATCTGCAAGGAAATATTCAATACTAACTTTGAGAAGTCCGTACTCTCTCAAGAAACTCCTCTACTAAAACTCTATAGGTCATCATTAATGCTAATAAACCTACTGCAAATGTAATTACTCTCAAATTTCATTTTAATATTAAGGTAAAGTAACAGCAAATTTCGGAAATATCATAGCACTCTGGTTTGTAATCAAACCAGAAATTGCAGAGCTCTAAAAGTAATTCTGTCTTCTACAGAAGGCCTGAAATTTCATTCAGCCATCTTAGAGATTACACATTTCCTTGGAACACCATGGAAACTTTCCTTTACATCAGCCAGAAATTGAGGGACTTACTTTCAACTTCTATTTAAATTATATTTTGCCTACGGCTATGCAAGGTACAATGCTATTACAAAGCTCAGTATCATATACATCAGTTGTTAAGCATTTTAATGACTCCAAATGGGCACAGGGGTTTTTTTTGGGGGGGGGGGGGGTAACTGAAATGTTCTACAGTGAGGTTGTGATAATGGTTACACAACTCTATAAATACACTAACAACCATAAAATGTAAATTCTATCTTAAATAAAAGCACCTTCAATGGCCAGTTGTATAAAGCCTAAGATGCCTCACTCTAGGTAGAAAAAGCTATGAACAAATTCTTATATAAAATTATACCCTCTATTAGGTACTTAACGTATCTCCCACTCTTCCCAATCCCCAAAGATTTACAGAGCGGCAGAGAAGCATATCAAGTTCTTATCTCCTTAACAAACCACAGATCCACTGTTGTTAAAAAAACAAACAAAAAAAAGCAAGATGCAAAATATAGTTTTGTGTTTTTTTTTAAAAAAAGATCCTAATTTTAGGTCACATCTTCTTTTAGCTTTTCACTGGTTCCAATTAATTTGTAAGATGAAGTTTCAGTTCCACCAGAAAATCTTTAATAAATGTCTACAGAGCACTGCCTCAAGGCATGATGATACTGGCTACTAAACCCAAGACTTTGAAATTTACTGCGATGAGCATTTACAGCTGTGTGTGCATATGGGGGAGGGAAGAAAAAGGAAAACCAGAATCACCTGCACACTGAAAAAAACACCAGGGAAAGAACCAAAATGTTAACAGCTGTTATCTGAAGACAACTTCTATTTCCAAAATGCCCTCACTGACCACTATTATTGTTTAAATTAGAAAATTTTACTTAAAATTAAATTGCTGCTATGCTAAATGAAAGAAGCCAGACTCAAAACACTTAGCATACTGATGAATCTACATATAGGACATTCTGGTAAAGGCAAAACTATGGGGACAGGAAAACCCTCTAGGATCTGGGGGTGAAAAGAGAAGGTGACTACAAAGGCACATAAGAGAAGTTTGGGGAACAGTGGAACTCAGACCATCGTGTTGGTAGTTGTTACACAACATTTACCAAAACTCATGTAATTATGTACCAGAAAAGGTGAATTTTACCACATGCAAAGTAATCTAAAAAAATCGTGTGGTTAAAAATAATAAACTGTGCAGCAAACCAATTTTTTTCCAAGTGAGCAGTTCCGTGGGATTAAAAAACTGGGGATATGAACTACCTCAAATCCTTCATTTTATAAAAAAGATACGCTCAGAAGTGCACGGATGGGTAAACACATGGGAATTCTAGGTCTGTACTTCAGTTTACCATTAACTAACTTCAAATCCAAGGCTCCTCCCGCCTCACCATTCTCTCTATTCCAGAGTTCTGAAGACCCCAGTTTCCACAATGGGGGATTATGGTAGGGCATAAAATTCCAAACGTTCAAGTGCAATTATTTTAGTACACACATTGTGGCTAGGATATTTCCCAACTTTTGCCTAAATACCACCTTCCTTTGTGAAATAAAAATGAGTAATGGACTCAAAATCTAAGCAAAATCAAGCAGACCTGTAAAGTAAGGATAAGGATCAACAATACTTCAGAGTTCCACAATGGGGACATTCACTGTGAATTTGATTTTTAAAAAACTATGAAAAACGAACACTACAGAGGCACCTGGGTGGCTCAGTCCGTTAAGCATCTGCCTTCGGCTTAGGTCAAGATCCCAGGATCCTGGGATGGAGCCCCAAGCCGGCCTCCTTGCTCAGCAGGGACTCTGCTTCTCCCTCTCCCTCTGCCGCCCCCCCCATGCTCTCTCGCTCTCAAAATAGATAAAATCTTAAAAAAAAAAACAACACTGTAAACAATCTTCAAACTTTCAAACTGATAACCTTACATAATCTTATAAAATAAAAATATTTTCTATAGCAATTAACACAAATACTTAGCTAAAAAAGTAATGTTCTATCGACCACATGCTACAAAATAAAGGCAAAAAAATTTTATTTTTCAATTTGCCAGGGGGGAAAAAAAATACCTCCATTACACAACAATTGTATCACCATACAGTGGCAACGTGAAACTTTTCCACGGGGGCAGTGTGCAAAAATGATGAACCTTACCTACTCTTGACGGGATTAAGTATGGCAAGGCCATTCTTTGTGCACTGTGCCACAACTGTATCTGGGGTCAGACAAGGCAACCACTAGGTTTCAATAACAGAAGTCAATGAAGTATCTACTCAAATTTCAATGAGATCTTTTGTTTGACACCAAATGTTAAATCTAGACTTCTAATATATCAGTCAAGCAAAAAGACTCCTTTCCACTGGGCAGTCACAATTTTTACTTTATGCTGACCACCTAAAGCGACTTAAACTTGTAAAAAGCTTAGGGAGATTCTTTAGACGCCAACTGCGATTCCCCACCATGCTATTACCACGTGACAGTTAAACCAAATTCACCTAGCTTGTCAGTAAACTACAAAAGGGAAAACAACGCTAACCAGAGGAAATTACGACCACCAAATAAAACAAAATCCCCTGAACAAAAGGTACGCTGAAATGAAACCCAGAGAGAATATATTCTGCGTACACACAATACTCCTGTATTAAGAGGAGGCCCTTCATAAAAATAGCCAGGACTCTCAAACATTTGAGATCCCGGCTTAGTAAGATTGACTGACAGACACAGCTGGGGAGATTTTGTATTGATCTTGTAACATCGTGGTATACTTCTGGAGAAAGAATCGGGACAAGGGACCGTTATAATGGCAAAACTGAACTGTAAGGATTTCATTTTCAGTTATGCGACCCCTACACTGGAAGCCCCCACTAAATTCCTCTACTCTCGAATTCCTCTTCTGTTTTCCAGTCCCCATCTCATAATAATGTATCTCCCGGTGCAAACAAAAAACCTCGTGGGGAAGAAACAAAAATCAACAGTTCTTTCCAAAAACACTGGATAACTAACATAAAGAAATCAGTCACCTCCCCACCAGTCTCCCTGATCGATTTCATTTTTTCAATCTTACTTTAAAGCCTGTAACTCTAGCCTTTTCTTCCGTAATAAAGGGGCTAAGGCGCCGCCCAATTTCCCAGGCCGCAAAAATATTTCAACCCGCCACATTACAAGGTTTCCTAGTTTTCTCTTCGATCCTAACCCTCAATTCGGCACCCGCTTCCTAGTCAGACACTAAAGTTTATTAGCCCCAGACCCTAATACAAAGGTGAATTCTTAAGATTCCGCGACGCAACCCCCTCCCAAAGGGGTGGGGAGGGGTCGGAGCAGCGGGCCGATGCGCTCCCGCTCGGCCCAGTCCGAGGGGCGGGGGAAGCGGCTGTGACCACACAATCCCACCACCTCCTTTCACGACTCCCCAACCTCCCGGCGCTCAGGCCTGCTCCCAGGGAGCTCCCCGCCGCCCAGCAGCGACTCGGCTTCTCCTCACCGGCCCGCCAAGGGCCGCACTAGCATCCAAGAAAAAGGTTCATAAGTAGGAAAACGCAAGAGGTGTCCGACGTGTTGTTTCAAAACATAACGGAGCCCTGGCCCCCGAGACCGTTAAACCGCGGGTGGAGGGGGGAAAAGCGATGAACCCAGCAGCCCCGGGCTTCGGCCTGGCCCCCCTTTTCGACCCCAAACCTCACTCTCCGGGACCACCAGCCCTCCCCCAAACCTGCCTTAGCTCCCAGAACACCCGACAAAGCGGCAAGAGGGTCAGTACCTTGTAGAAAGCCCCGTTGGAGCCGCGAACCTCCACCGTCAGCTCCGCCATGTTGGAACCGCAAAGGCCGCTGGGAAGAGATTCTAGAAACTTTCCAACCAGAGGGGAGGAGGGGGGAGGGGCGTAAAGGAGGCGGGGGAGGGGGCGGGGAAAACAGGGCGGGGACTGGGATCCCCCGCCCCACACCCCTGGGGTCTCACAGCGCAACCCTGACTCTCCCAGCGGGATCCTTCCGCTCCTTACATCACTGGTCCTGGGCTCCGCCCGCCGCTGCCAACGCCCCGTTCGCCTCCCGACACAATTGTCAGACCTTTGCTGACCCTCCCCTACGTCCCCGCCCTCCAGTGCCCACAGCTTCCCCGCTCCAGCGGGTGGGTACCTCCAGCCGCCCCGGCGTGAACTGCCTGCGCGGATGCCGCCTGCCCCACGGATCTGCTTTCCGCGGGGCTCGGGCATTCAGCCCGTAAACTTCTTGCAAGTGCTGGTAACCGTGGACTAGCTTCCTCATCTAGGGAAGAGCAAGTTTGGGGGGCTCCAGTTTCCCACTGGCACAACCTTTGGGCGGGGGAGGGAGCCTTAAAATGTACATATTATGTCCTCCAAATTCTTTTACCTCGCTCTTTTTTATTTAAATCGGTGGCCTTCTCTTCAAATTCACAGTCCCACGCCTCCTCACACAGTTCGCTAGAGCCCTCTCCCCACCTGTTAACATTTCAACTGGTTAAAAGTCAGGCTAAGTATTGAAGTTAATTTTGAGTCGGACGTGTTTACAACCTGCATGAGACTTTACGTTAATACCCATTGTTAGAAGTAGTCAGGGAAACTTGGTACTGAGCGGGACACCACGTTTTCCCCTTTGGCAATGCCTGCAAACTTCCACAAAAAGGATCAAAGCAGAGTCATCTTGTATGGCTTTCTACCAAGCATTATGTCGGAGATAGTTCGAGTATCTATTTTAACAATACCAAACCTTTTCCCAAAGCAAGGCCCTTGGAAAAAATGCTAGGACTCTTTTATGCGTATGTTTTATTAGCATTTTGACAGAAAAACGCTTTAAAAAGGATGCTTTGCTGGCACTCTGTACTCTCAGAGAAATGCCCATGGCCCAAGCCCTTCTGAGGACAGGGGGTCCTAAAAATAGTGTACATAACGTCTCATCAGCACAGCTACGTCTCCAAAGGTTCAGAAGGAAAACAGTCTGCAACAGTGTTCCTTATTGTTTTGCTATATACAAAATGATCTTTTTAAAATGTTGATTATGGTGAGGAAAATGTAAACAAACTAAATTCCTTCAATGAGTTATGGCCACCATTTATTAAGGGCTTAATCTGTCCAACACTTTATATACCATTTTATTGTGATCCTTCAGAATTACAACGCCCTCGTTTGCTTTTTATTCCAACAGCTTTATTGAGATATAATTCACATACCAAGCATTTCATCCATTTAAAGTGTCCAATTCAATGGGTTTTAGTACATTCACAGAGTTGTGCAATTACCATCAAAATCAATTTTAGAACATTTTCATCAGCCCAAAAAGAATTCCTGTATCTGTGGGCAGTCCCCCCATTTCACCCAAGCCCTAAGCGCTATGCAATCACTAACCTACTTTCTATAGATTTGCTTAGTCCAGACATTCCATATACGTGAATAAATCATACAGTATGTGGTCTTTTATGACAGTTCTTTCAGTTAGCATAGTGTTTTCAAGATTCATCCATGTTGTAGCATGTATCACTACTCATTCCTTTTTATTGTCAAATATACCATTGCATGGATATATAACATCATTGTATTAATTCATTCACCCTTTGATAGACATTTGAGTTGCTTACACTTTTTTTGCCTATTAGGAATAATGCTGCAATGAAGATTCCTGTATAAGTTATTGTATAGACAGATGTATGTTTTCATTTCTCTTAGGTATATACCTAAAATTGAAATTGTTGGCTCATATTGGTGCCAGCAGGCTGGGACCAGCCAAGAGGGTCCTTGGCTTCACACAGGATGGAAATCAAACGTGAGCCAGCAAGAGATGAAAGCAGAATTTATTGAAGATAAAGAGAAAGCAACTAACAGAGTGAGTGTCCATGAGACTCAGAAAGGAAAGGAGGGAGCCTCATCTTTTTTCAGGGTCTGGGGGTTTTTATTGAGGGCGGAGTTCTGGTGTTTGGTCCTCTCAGGCATCCAGGAAACAGAACAAAGACAAGGGCCCAGGTGTCATTCCTTGGAACCAGGGGATCTTGCGTTCAGATATCTAGCTCCAGTGGTCTGGAATGTGCATTAGGATAGCTTCCCTGGTCATTCTCACCTGGTTCTTCTTTAGATGTTATTTATTCTAGAGAACCATTAACTCCTTGTCCCTTACAAGGAGGATAGACACTATTTACAAGGCATGTGTAAAATGGAGTGGAGGTGAAGGTACTAGCAAGAAAAGAAGCAGGAAAAAGGAGCAAAAACAGATTTTTATGGAGTCCTTCAGTTTCCCTGTCTCAATATGGTAATAACTCCATTTAATCTTTTGAGAAATTGCTAGACTCTTTTCCAAAGTGGCTGCACCATTTGCATTTCCATCAGCAATGGATGAAGGGTCTAGTTTGCTTCATGGGTTTTTCTTTCTCTCTCTCTTGCTTTCCCTCTCTTTCTCTCTTTCTCTCATCTTCTTTGTTTCTTCCTTCCTTCCCTTCTTTCTGTCTTGTTGTTTTGGCCTTCAGTGTATTGTTTTCTTCTGCTTCCCAATGTGAGTGACTTTGGGTAGGGCTGCAAAAAATCCATTTGGACACAAACTTAAGCATTCCATATTATCTAAACTTCGAAGAATTAAAGTTGGTCCTCTTCAGGACTTGCATGCTAAAAACATTTGCGTTTGCCCCCATCCCCACCCGTTCCCACTAACACTTTACTACTACTGCTAGGTAGACCTCATGATTTCCATTAAACAATTGAGAGTCACAGCAACCAGTCATTTATCAAAGATCACACAAGTTCTAAGTAGCAGACTAGGATTTAAGTCTTCCCCTTTCCATTTCTTTTTTTTTTAAGATTTATTTATTTGAGAGAGAGATAAAGAACATAGGCCAGCAGGAGGAGGGGCAGAGGGAGCAGGAGAGAGAGAGGATCTCCAGCCAACAGGGTCCCTGCTGAGCACAGACACCCACCCCCCACCCATACAGCTCGATCTCACAACCCAGAGATCATGACCTGAGCCAAAATCAAAAGTTGGACACTTAACCAACTGAGCCACCTTTGGAACCTCCCCTTTCCATTTCTAAAACCCCCATCAATGACCCTGTTATATTCGTAATGGAATATTACACAAAGTTTAAAATTTTGATGTAGATCTATTTTCATCATCTTGAAAAGATGTTTGTTATTAAAAAGAAAAAATGTCAATTATACCTCAATAAAATTAGAAAACAGTAAAAGTAAAAAAAAATTGTAAAGGAAAAGAAAGGCACAAAACAGCATGCATAATCACATTTAAAATAGTGTGTGTATTAATAGTGTGTAGTTCCAGAAGGGGGACTTATGGTTGACATAAATTTTATAATTGTTACATTTTTTGCACTGTTTGGATTTTTTGGAATGAGCAAATCTCTTGATTCTCACATTAAAAAGTATTATCATGTTTTAAACGCTATGCCATGGACTATTCTGCAGTCATTAGAGATGAAGTTTTAGAATAATATTTATTGATATGATAAAATGTTTATAATATACCTATAAAAAGAAGATGGTTTGTGATGCCTGCGTGGCTCAGTTGGTTAAGCATCTGCCGTGGGCTTAGGTCATGATCCCAGGGTCCTGGGATCGAGTCCGGGTTCCTTGCTCTATGGGGGAGCCTGCTTCTTCCTCTGCCTGCCATTCCCCTGCTTGTGCATGCCCTCGCTCTCTCTTTCTCTGTCTCTGTCAAATAAATGAAATCTTTAAAAAAAAAAAAAAGAAAGAAAGAAAGAAAGAAAGAAAGAAGATGGTTAAATACTATATGTGGAATCAATTTTGTACAGAAAATATATACATATATTGCATGAAAATACATTGTAAAGACTTCTACCAAAATATTAACAATGGTTATCTTAAGGCAGTAGCATTATGAATGATCAGTTTTCTCCCTGTTTTCTGTTTTCTAAGTTTTCTGCCTTGATAAATAGTACTATTTCTAATTTTTAAAAATTATAAATTAAATAAGAAAGTGTTCTTGGGGGGCCTGGGTGGCTCTGTTGGTTAAGTGTCTGACTCTTGATTTGATTTCAGCTGGGGTCATGATCTCAGGGTCATGAGATCAAGCCCCCACATTGGGCTTGGTGCTCAGGGGAAGTCTGCTTGAGATTCTCTTACTGCCTCTCTCTTTGCCCCTTCCTACCTCCTAAAATAACTAAATAAATCTTTAGAAAAAAAAGGAAGTGTTCTTTAAAGATGGAATTAAACATGTGCGTAATGAAACTGTATACACAGCTACTGAAACACTAAGAATTCAAGATTTTTATCAATTTTGTGGCACTATATTTAGTTTGAGTCCTATTAATGAAATGTGATATGAAAACATGCTATCATCATTTTAAATCTTCTCAAAGTACTGCCTTAGAAAATAATTTTAACTTGACAAAATTGAGACTATGAGTTTCCTTCCTGAAGAAACAAAGATTTAAAAAGTGTGAAATATGGATGACTGGCTGGCTCAGTTGGAAGAGCATGTAACTCTTGATCTTGAGGTTGTGAGTGTGAGCCCCATGTTGGGTGTAGAATTACTAAAAGGAATAATAAACTTTAAAAAAAAGTGTGAACTAACTTTTAATATTTCAACCAACAGTTTCCAAAACAAATTGTACCCTATTTTTTAAACAGCTAATGAAACACTCAGGAGTCATAGTTTAAAATGTTTCAGCTTTTGTTCTACAGGCATCTTTGATATTTTTTTGTAACTAGATATTATCAAACATGGAGTATAAGAATGAATATTAAAGAAAACTACATTAAACCTAACTATTCTGTTTAGTCATCTTCATATCATAGTAAGTCCCTCAATCTATTTCTTATGCCATCAGAAAATCAAGGTGAAAGAAAAAAGAAGTCATATTCGTTTTATTTTGCAAGCCAGAAATTGAATCTCCTTCCTCCCCAAGGCCCTAACCGAATGTGAAGTTGAACTTAAAGCAAAAAGGACTAGATCATATGTCCACTTGGAGAATAATTAATAGAATTAAGAGCATGGGCTCTGAACATGGATTGCCCTTTTCAAGTTCAGCTCTGTCATTTTCTAGTTTGAATGATGTGTAAATGAGAAAGAAAATTTTATTAGTGTGACGACAATGATTTTAGGCTACTAAAATTTTTACTACTTGCTTCAAAATAAATTCCTATTGAAACAAAACCAAGTGTAAAAATAACCATGAAAATAATACAGGTAAGTATAGATACCTTTCAAATTATGTTTCGTTGATTCTGCCAAAACACAATACCTAGAAGCCAATGGGGAAAGACTTGTAAATTTGAATACATGAACATTTAAAACTTCTCAAAGGAAAAAAATTACCATAAAGAAATTCAAAAGATAGCCCCCGGTGGGGGGGGGGTTACTATATTCTTTACCAAACAAAGATCTCTTGCAAATCACAAGGAAACACAAATAATCCTAAAGAAAAATGGATAAAGAACATGAACAGTTGACATAATACTAAATGTAAGTGGTCAATAAACATATTAAAAACACAACTAAAATGTGTCTCAACAAAAGAAATACATCTAGATACCCCTTTTTCCCTCTCTGAAAAATAAAGATTTATAAATAATATAGATATATAAAAATAATAAATATATAGAAATATATGAAGTTTGATGAAACAAGTGTTAGAAAAAATTTGGAAAAGGGTCATATTGGTACACAAATGTGTAAATTGGTTCAACCTCCGTGGAGACATTTTTAAATGGTATCAATGTTTACATTAACCATACTATTTAAGCCAGCAATTCAAATTGTAGGACTTTATTTTACAGATCTACTGAAGAAATTTCCGAGGTTGTTCATAAGGATTTTTTATTGGTGGAAGGAACTCACAGTCACAATTAAGAACAAAAAATAAAAGAGGAAAGAAAATAAAAATCAGAGCCTAACTTAACCCTTCAGGGAGCAGTAATTAGCGCAAACTTATCCATAAAATTGAATAATATATACCCACTGAAAGGAGTGGGATAAGGACTTTAGACTCAAGACTACAACAACTGTTGCAGAACTTCCACCCTGTTGGCGTATTCTGAAGATTTCAGATTTGCCAGCCCTCACAGTTGTATGAGGCAATTCCTTTAGGCTCTCTCACCCTTGGAATTTCCTAAGTGATAGAAGTGTCTTTTGTTAATCATATGGAGGCTTTTTGAACACTCTTGAGTTTATGCTAATGAGGTGTTTTAGGGTGGGGCCAGGATTGGGCTGGTCACCAGAAAAACCAAGGGATTAGAGAGTTGGAACTTTCAGTCCCACTCCTGACCTCTAGTAATGAAAACGGGTGAGTGGCTGGAAATTAAAGCTCTGTAAAAACTCTTGAACCAGGAGATAAGATGACACGTCCACACATTGGGAGGGTGATGCAGCCTAGTTCTCTAGGGATAGAAACTCCTATGCTCACTATCTTTCCTGACCTCACACTATGCACCACTTCATCTGTATCATTTATAATTTCGTTATAACTAACCGGTAAGCATAAGTAAATGTTTCTGTGAACTACTCTAGCAAATTAGTTAAACCCAAGGGAGAGGTCATGGAAAACTCCAATTTGTAGGCTAGTCAGAAGCACAGAACAACCTGGACTTGGCTATTGGCCTCTGCAGTAGGTGAAGTCTTATGGGACTGGTCCCTTAAATTGTGGGATCTGATGCTATCTCTAGGTAGACAATGTCAAATTTGAGTTAAATTTGTAGAACACCCAGTTAGTGTCTGCTGAGAATTAGAGAATTGTTGGGTGGTATTGGAAAAAACACAAAAGGGAGAGCAATCTACTTTACTCAAAACAAACGCTGCTGATGTAAAAGTTAATACATCTTCAAAATACCTTCACAGCAACATCTACAGTAGTGTCTGACCAAACAACTGGGCACAATAGCCTAGCCAAGCTGACAAAACTAACCATCATGGTCTCTGACTTCTAGACGCTCTTCTAAAGTCTCACCTGATTAGGTCAGTGCCACCCAGGATCATCTCCTTTTTAAGTAACTTGGAATCAATTTATTAGGAACTAAAACTTCTTCACCTTCCCCTATTCTATTGGTTGGAACCAAGTTCCATATTCTTCCCACACAAAAACATGGGTACCCAGGGAGCAAGCATCAGGAGAGCTATATTAGAATTCTACCTACCACAGTATAAAGAGAGCAGAACTTACCAGTGACTCTGAGAATCTGTGAAGCACAGCCTCAACCAGCCAACCTCTCTCTAGACTCTTATTTATCCATTCGTTCATTTATCAATTTATTCATCTGATTTATCTAAAACACTTAAAGGAAAGCCAAATACATAGTAAACAGTAAAGTGGTGACATTTTTTAGTTTTAAGCACTTATTGATAGTGTATGACCAAAGTGTGTGATAGAAGGGAATATACAGAAAAATCAGACTGGGGCTCTTGGGTGCCTCAGTCAATTAAGTGTCTGCCTTCAGCTCAGGGCATGATCCCAGGTCCTGGGATCAAGCCCTGCATTGGGCTCCCTGCTCAGCAGGGAAGTCTGCCTCTCCATCTCCCTCTCCCTCTCCTCTCCCTCTCTCCCAGCTCATGCTCTCTCTCTCTCTCTTTCTCAAATTAATAAAATCTTTTAAAAAAATAAAGAAAAATCAGTCGGGTCTCTGTTTATAGTTTAGGGCCGAGTAAAGGATAGCTCCATAAATAAGCAGTACAATTCAACAGAACATACTGTATTAGAACTTTGCTCCATGTAAAATGGATATTCCAAGGAGAAATGTCAATTCTGTGCTGAGAAGTCAGTGTGCCTCCACAAAGCAAAAGACTATTTAGTGGCACCTTGCAGACACTGTAGTTGTCATGTAGTCAAGGAAGGAGACATTCCAAACCCCAGAACAGCATGAAAAATGACCAAATGTATGAAATAGGAAAATTCAGTCCAGCTGAAGCTTTTTAGTCTGTTCACATAGAATTTGGGAATATTTCTATCTTATTGTATTATGCCACTTAATTGAAACATATTGCACTCATATTATTTTCTACCAAACTATAAGCACTTTGAAGGAAGTTTCTGGTTGTTGTTCTTGTTTTTTAAGATTTTTATTTATTTGTTTGAGAGAGAGAGGGAGCACAGAGGGGGAGTGAGAGGGAAAAGAAGACTACCCGCAGAGCAGAGAGCCTGGAGTGGGGCTTGATCCCAAGACCCTGGGATCATGACCTGAGCCGAAGGCAAATGCTTAACCTACTGAGCCACCCAGGTGCCCCAGAAGTTTCTGTTTGTACTCAACTGTACTTGGTATTTAGTAAATATTTGGTAAATGGATGGATGGAATTTGGACCCAATTGGGATGAATACTATAAGCCATGTTAAGAGGTTTAGAATTATTATATTTCTGAAAGGCAGTTGTAATGTAATACAAGAGTAACACTACAGTCAAAGTGCTGGCTCTGCCACTTGCTAGCTGCAACCTTGAGTAAGGATTATATGAAATAATATGTATAGGGGCACCTGGGTGGCGCAGCGGTTGAGTGCCTGCCTTCGGCTCAGGGCGTGATCCCGGTGTTGTGGGATCGGGCCCCACATCAGGCTCCTCTGTTATGAGCCTGCTTCTTCCTCTCCCACTCCTCCTGCTTGTGTTCCCTCTCTCGCTGGCTGTCTCTGTCAAATAAATAAATAAAATCTTTAAAAAAAAAAAAAAAAAAAAAAAAAAAAAAAAAAAGAAATAATATGTATAAAGAACTTAGAAGAATGGCTGGTATAAATTAGATGTTCAATAAATGGTGGGGATGGAGTTAGATAATGAACAAGCCATCACCAGTTCAGAAGTAAGGACATCACTTAACTGCGTTTGGGTCTTTTTTTTTTTTTTAAGATTTTATTTATTCATTTGACAGAGAGAGAGACAGCCAGTGAGAGAGGGAACACAAGCAGGAGGAGTGGGAGAGAAAGAAGCAGGCTCCCAGTGGAAGAGCCTGATGTGGGGCTCGATCCCAGAACTCCAGGATCACACCCTGAGCCGAAGGCAGATGCTTAACGACTGAGCCACCCAGCACCCCAACTGCGTTTGGGTCTTAAGGAAGAGAATTTTTATCAGTAGAGAGGAAGAACGATTTTAAAATCACAGTAGTGAAGACAGAAACCAGTTAAAAGTCTATTGCAAGCTAGATAAGAGATGAGTAGAACCCAAATAAAAGCAATAAGAATGAAGAAAAAGAGATAAAATTGAGATATTTAAAATGATGAGGCAATGGGATCTAATAGCTAGAGATATGATGAGAAATGAGAGACTCAAGGATAAGTGTTAGCTTTTATTTGAGCAATTGGGCACATAATGACGCTATAAGTTTAGAACATAAAGGAAGATTAGTGGGGGCAGATAAGAAGTTCTATTTGGGGAATATTACCTTTGAGATATTTTCAAAACATTCTGTGAAGTTTTAGTAGAGGTATAGGGTAGAGATGAAGTTTTGGGAGTCTATGGTGAATATTTAGCATTTAAGATCAGGAAAACGGGCACCTGGTGGCTCAGTTGGTTAAGCGTCGGACTCTTGGTTTCAACTCAGGTCCCTCCATCGGGTTCTGCACTCAGTGTGGAGTCTGCTTGGGATTCTTTCTTCCTCTCCTTGCCCTTCCTGCTGTTCTCTCTCTCTCAAATAAATAAATAAATAAATAAATCTTTAAAAAAAAAGATCCAGAAAGCAGACGAGATTTTCTGGGGAAAGCTTATGAGGAGAAACTAAAATAAGAGTAAATGCAATTTATAGATGGGACTATTTGGAAAAAGAGGGTACATAGTATAACTTACAGAACACAAGATAATATTATCTTATTAATATAGGCTATAGCATTTAATAATAACAATATTAATTAAAGATAGAAAACAAAGTGTTGACTAATGTAACCTAGATATAAACTCCTCTAGAGCCAAGATTTATTTCTTCTTCTGTACAACATTATCTTGCCTAGAACTCCAAATATTGTAAGTTCTAAATATGAATGAATGTATGAGCTAGGAATAATAAAAATAACCACCTAATCTATGTAATAATATGGCAAATGCTTAACAATACGTGAATAAAAAATAAAGCAGAATATGAAAGTCAATCTGCATAATGATTATAACTATGTAAAATTTACATCTGCAAATAGATAAGAATAAGCACTTGGACAACTGAAAAAAATTTGATTTGTTAGTATGATTAGAATGCTGCTTTTTTCCCACATTTATTTGGAGTTCCATTCATAATGTAATTTAATGTTCAAGCATATTTGACCAGAAGGTGAGAGAACTGCTTTCTTTGGCAGGCCCAATTCCATTGTGGTTACCTTAGGGCAGTCAGTTCACCTCTCTGAAGGAGCGCCTTTATGCAGAAACGTGAGAAAGATGACTCCTGATTTAGCCATGTAGAATGGGGACAGTAGTAAAGGGCACAATATTCTAGTCAGAGGAAAAAGATTTCGTGAAGGCTCCCAAAGGGTAGAATGGCTGGAGCATAGAGTATGGGGGAGATATGACAAGAGATGAACCTAACTAGAGATTCTTGGCAAACAATTAAGGGGTTTAAATTTTTTAAATTATATTTATTTATTTGAGATTGAGAGAGAGGGAGAGAGAGAGAGAGAGCACAAGCTGGTGGAGAGGCAGAGGGAGAGGCAGACTCCCCACTGAGCAGGGAGCCTGATGCAGGGTGATCCTAGGACCCCAGGATCATGACCTGAGCCCAAGGCAGATGCTTAACTGACTGAGCCACCCAGGCACCCAGTGGTTTAAATTTTATACTGAGAACAACAGGAACCCACTAAAGGTAAAAGAAAGCAAAGATGTGGCTCTACCAGGCCAGAAAGCTCATGCAAGAAAGAATATGGTTTCATCAAAACGTGGAGCTTAGAGCAGAGACTATCACAAAATGGCTCTTCACATGACTTGCTGGGCCAGGTAACCTTAGGAAAATTCTCAAACTCTCTAAATATGAAAGACTGAAAATAGGTGATTTCAAATTCTTATCATCTGGGGGCTGTGATCACCTTCTTAAAACTTGCTCACCTCCACCTTTCTATGCATATTTTACACGAACTTGCATGAAACATTATGTGCCTCCTTATACTAGCGTTCTTTGCTTTCAGTTCTTTGTTAACATTTGTTGTTAAATTATATTTGCTTCTCTTTAAAAACATTTTATTTTAGAATGATTTTTTTGTTTGTTTGTTTTACAGTAGGCTCCACACCCAATGTGGGTCTTGAACTTACAACCCTGAGATCAAGAGTTGCATGCTCTACTGACTGAGACAGCCAGGTGTCCCTGGAATAATTTTAAATTTACAGATAAATGACAAGGTTAGTACGGAGAGTTCCCATATATCCCTCATCGATTTCCCCCTAGTGTTAATATCTTACGTTATCATCATAGATTTGTTAAAACCAAAAGACTGACATTGGAATATTGGTATTAACTAAACTCCAGACTTTACTTAAATTTCAACAGTTTTTCCACTAATACTCTTTCACTGTTCTAGGATCCAATTCTGGATACCAGACTGCATATAGTTGTCATGTCTCCTTGTTTCCTCTGGTCTGTGACAGTTTCTTAGTCTTTGTTTTTCAAGACCTTGATGGTTTTAGGACATACTGGTCAGATATTTCTTACAATGTCCCTCAGTTTTGTGTTATCTGATGGTTTTCTCATGATTAGACTGGAGTTATGAATTTGGGAAAAGAATACCACAGAGGAGAAGTGTCTTCATCACATCATATCACAGAGGTGATATGACTTGTTATTAATGATATTAACCTTGATCACTTTGTTAAGCTAGTGTCTTTCAGATCTTTCCACTGCAATTTTTCCTTACCTATACTGTATTCTTTGGAAGTCGACAAATCCAAACTGCGGTGCCTGGGTGGCTCAATTGGTTAAGTGTCCAACTCTTGATTTCAGCTCAGGTCATTATCTCAGGGTTGTGAGATCAAGCCCCACATGGGGCTCCATGCCCAGCTTAAGATTCTCTCTCTCCCTCTGCCCACCGCTCCACCCCCACGTGTGTGCATGCAAGCATGGGCACTCTCTCTCACTCTCTCTTAAAAAAAAAATCCAAACCACACTCAAGGCAAGGAGTAGTGGGGAATGGAGAGGGGAAATGGGATTAAGCGCCATTTCTAGAAGGAAAGAGTATCTACTTATGTTTTTTGAAATCCTTTAGTAAGGGAAATTTGTTCCTTCACTCTCATTTATTTATTTGTTCAATCACTTAATTATATAGGTATGGAATCATGGTTATTTATTTTATACTTTGGATATAATCCAATACTACTTTATTTTGTTCAAATTGTTCCAGCTTTGGCCATTAGAAGCTCTTTAGGTTAGCTCCTATGTCTTTTGATAAACTTCCATTGTTTCATTTTTTGTGTGTATTTACTTGTTTTCTGTTACTATAAGATGACCCAGGTTCATTTTGTATTTTCCCTACCTCAGCCCAATATTTTTCTAAACATTTCTTTTGATTCACAATTTGTCAAAGATTTGGCCAGCAGGAATCTCTTCAAATTGGCTAGCAAGTTCTTTTAACATGGCTCATCACTATTTAAACAATATGTACTTTCTTGAACAACAATATGTTCCAAGTTCATTTTATACTTTTCTACCCTCTGGTATGGAAATAGCCATTTCTCTAGAGAGCCCTGATTCTTTTATCGTGGAATTGGATCTGGAAACCAAGGTCTGGATGATAAATATATACCTGCTTCTTTTAAAATATGAAATTTTATCAAAGACACTTGTATAAACTAAATTTATTTATAAGACGTCAGAATTTTATTCTTAGGCATGCAAGATGAATTAGGATGCAATGGACTCCAAAAAGCACCTTTTTGGACTTTGGTAGTTTTGAAAACTAGGAGTTAGCTTTTGGACTTTACTTTAGATTTTATTATAACTTACTATTGCAGCAAAAACTTTAAAAAACACAATTATTTGTAACACCTTTAACCTATTTTTCTGTGACTGTGCTTTTACCTGAAAGGAGAGAACCGCCACTACCTTCAAATAGCATGCTTCACTCCCATCAACACCCCATGTTTCTGAAACATTTAAATAAACCCTATTAGTGCAAAGTACTCTGGTTTATGAATTACTACTTTGTTTTTGTTTTTAAATGTTGATAATGATTCACCGAATTGATTCCATAATCCAATAATGAATCAGTTTTAAAAAACACAAAGAGCCCATAGTGATTTCACATAAATTAGTCTCATGCTTAAATTAAAATACTGATTCTAGGGGTACCTGGGTGGCACAGACAGTTGAGGGACTAACTTTTGGTTTTGGTCAGGTCATGATCTCAGGGTCTTTTTTTTTTTTTTTTAAAGATTTTATTTATTTGAGAGGGAAAGAGACAGAGAGAACACAAGGTAGGGAGGTGAGAGGGAGAAGCAGACTCCCCACTGAGCAGGGAGCCAGACATGGGACTTGATCCCAGGACCCCAGGATCATGACCTGAGCCAAAGGCAGATGCTTAACCAACTGAGCCACCCAGGCACTCTATGATCTCAGGGTCTTGAGATCAGTCCAGCATTGAGTTCTACACTGAGCATGGAGCCTGCTGGGATTCTCTCTCTCTCCCTCTTCCTCATCCCCTCCCCCTACCCCACTTGTGTGTTTGTGCTTTCTCTCTCTCTCTCTCTCTCTCAAATAAATACAGAAATCTTTTAAAAATATATATGATTGCAAAAATGATAAACTCAGTAGAAAAGTTGAGGGAATATTCACAGAAATGGAACAAAAAGATTAAGAAATGAACACTAAGATAGAAAGAAAAGAAAACCAGAATGACTGGTAATGACTAAATAGTAGTCCCTTTAAAAAGCAAGAAAAGAAAAAGGAACGGGAGAAATCATCAGTGAAATAATTCTGGAGCGTGGCCCCAAAAGGAAGACATGCAGTGCCAGACTGAAAGACCTTACCTATTGCCCAAACATAGATGTAAATAGACTCACACTAAAGCACAACATCAAGACATTCCAGAACACTCGAGACAAAAGTAAGATACTACAAGCTTCCATAACTATAAGAATGATCCCGTACAAAAGAGAGAAGATTAGGATTGCTTTAGGCTTTTTAAAAGTAATATTAGAAACAAGAAAATACTTGAGAAGTGCATTTTAAATGTCTGAAGGAATATGATTTCCTTAGAACTCCATAGCCAGCCAAACTATCATCACCTATGAAGTAGAATAAAAATACTTAAGATACAGAAAAATATAAAAAATGCTACTTCCCCATGTTCTTTCTGAGGAAGCAATGAAGAATATTATCTTCAAAAAAATTGAGGAGATAAACAAGGGACTCTAATGTAAGAGAGGGTGAAGTGAACCCCCAAGGATGCTGGTGAAGTGAGATCTCAGGATGATAGCTGTGTATCCAGTAAAGAGTATAAACAGTTCAGTTTATAAAAAGTAAGTTAATTAATTAATTAATTGGAGAGACTTTTTCAAGATAAACCTGTTAGAATTGTTGTTGTAAATGAGCTTCTTGAAATGATATTTATTTATTTATTTATTTTAAAGATTTTATTTATTTCTGAGAGTGAGAGGGTGAGAGAGCACTAGCAGTGGGGAGGGGCGGAAGGAGAAGCAGACCTCCTGCTGAGCAGGGAGCCTGTTGCAGGGCGATCCCAGAACGCCTTGATGATGACCTGAGCCCAAGGCAGATACTTAACAAATTGAGCCACCCAGGTGCCCCTTGAAATTATGTTTAGACAACTAGTGAACAGTTTGGGATTTAATTGTTGATAAGTAATTAAAACATTAAGTGAGGTAAAAAAAATATTAAAACTCTAGGGAAAATATAAAGTCATCCTAGAAAAGTAATTCTTATTTATCTTATGGCTCAGCTCTGAATATATATTATATAAGTATAATATCTAATATAATATAATATAACACAATATAATATAATACAGTATATTGATCCAACATAAATTCCAATAAGACTAAATAAGAGGAAGAACAACAGAACAACAGAAAGTTTGTGTAGAAGAGGCAGTAAAAAGAAGAGAGCTGAGGTCTCCTCTTCCACAGTGGGAAGTCAGTAGATAATGCCCACATGTTATTTAGAGATATAGAAGATAGCAAAATAATAAGCTAAAAAGTTAAAAGTGGTTGTCTCTGGGAAAGGGAAAATGATTATAGATGGGAAGTTTCTAAATTCCTTGAACACCAACCGATTCTTTAAATTAGGTATAATTTTTGACAAAAAGAAAAACTTAAGAGGAGATATATAATGTTTCAAAAGAGAGAAAGAGGGGCGCCTGGGTGGCTCAGTGGTTAAGCGTCTGCCTTCGGCTCAGGGTGTGATCCCAGCGTTCTGGGATTGAGCTCCACATCAGGCTCTTCCGCTATGAGCCTGCTTCTTCCTCTCCCACTCCCCCTCCTTGTGTTCCCTTTCTCACTGGCTGTCTCTCTGTCTGTCAAATAAATAAATAAAATCTAGAAAGAAAGAAAGAAAGAAAGAAAGAAAGAAAGAAAGAAAGAAAGAAAGAAAGAAAGAAAGAAAGAAAGAAAATCCTGTGTTTGTCTGCAGACAATCCAGGACTGAAAAGTTAGAGGTCTGGTAACACCAGTGGTGACTAAGAAAACTGGAAGCATGTTCAGAAGGTCAATAGACAAGATTTGGTTCTCAAATTCAGATTCCTGTTCCTGGCTCACATTATCACATCATATGTCCATTCTTTTTTTTTTTTTTTTAAGATTTTATTTTTAAGTAATCTCTACACCCAACATGAGGCTCAAAGCCACAACCCTGAGGTCAATAGCTACACACTCTACTAACTGAGCCAGCCAGGTGCTCCATTTGGCGACTCTTAAGCTGACTTCCTCCACCATCCTTTGAGGAAATTCTTACCATCTAACCGTTGTGCGCATTCCACCTTCATCAGCTTGCTAATGGTACAGGATATTATAATGTAGCAGTTCAGTATATGAACTTTAGAGTTAAAAAGACTGAATTTGAAGTCTGACCTGAGTTTTTATTTGTTATATGATCTTTGGCAAGTTAGTTAACACCTCTGAGCTTTAGTTTTGTCTTCTGTGAAATGAGGAATGCTAATGGCCACCTCTAAGGACTAATGAGAAAATTAAGTGACGCAATATATGTGAAGGTGCTGAGTACAGCGTCTGGCATGGAATGAATGCTCAGTTATTATTATTAAACTCTAGAAGCACTGATTGGACTGTTAGAATCATTATTACTGTCAGAATCAGTATTTTTATAAAAGATTTATTTATTTATTTGAGAGAGAGCAAGAGAGAGCAAGAGAGAACACAGAGCCTGATGCAGGGCTTGATCTCATGACCCTGAGATCATGACCTGAGCCGAAATCAAGAGTCGGACACTCAACCTACTGAGCCACCCAGGCACCCCATATTACTATCATATTTTTAATATCCAGAGGCTCTTTCTAATTTTCCCAAATAAATAAATATATAATTGTCTTTATTCATTTGGACTATTATAACAAAATGTCACAGATTGTGTGGTTTATAACAACATAAAGTTATTTCTCATAGTTCTGGAGGGTAGGGAGTCCAAGATAATGGTGCTGGCAATTTTGGTGTCTGGTGAAGGCCCATTTCCTCATAGATAGTTGTCTTTTCACTATCATCTCACATGGTAGAAGGGGCACAGGATCTCACTGGGACCTCTATAAGGGCACTAATCCCATTCATGAAGGCTCTACCCTCAGGAGCTAATGACTTCCCAAAGGTCCCAATGCCTAATACCATTACCTTGAGGGTTAGGATGTCAGTGTAGGAATCTAGAGGAACATAACCATTCAGTCTATTGCACGTATACAGTTAATGCATGTATGTAGGTTTTATATATGTAATTTATATACTTCAGAGAAATACACGCACACATACATATACACACATAGGTAAATATATACATTCTTATTACATTTTGGCTATATTAATGATATTATTGAGTAATGATCCTGTGTAAGTTTGTCCTCCTTTCATTGTCTCTGTTTCTTTCCAGTTGACCCACATTACTATCCAGACTATTCACTTGTGGCCTTGCTCATTGAATTCTTTAAAAGGGGCTCATTTAAATTTAAATTCTCAGGGAAGCTGAAACAAGACTATAACATACAAACTCTGTTCTCCTTGGAAGGTATGTGTTAACAGTAGCAATATAGCCCTTTCTATATACATCTAGATTTGGGTTTGTTCCTGAGGTTTTTAAAATTAAACAATAAACAGGAAATTGCTTAGGGATAGGTGATATAAACTATAAAGAAAACTCAGAGACTGATTAACAGAGAAATCAGGATAGCGGTTAACCTCTTGAGATAGGAGAAAGAAGATTTTTTTTTTTTAAGTAGGCTCCATGCCCAGAGCGGAGCCCAAGGTGGGGCTTGAATTCATGACCCTGATGTCAACACCTAAGCTAAGACCAAGAATCAGACACTTAGCGTACTGAGCCACGTGGGAGTCCCAATCTGAGACTGACAAAAAGAGTTTCTAAAATACCGGTAATGTTTTATTTATTAGGCTACTGGGTTTGTGGGTGTTCATTCTGATATTTTATTCTCTAGACAGTCTGCTTTTTATATGTTTTTATGAATGGATGATCTATATAAAAATGTTTTAAAGATGATTTACAAACTATAAAATTGATAGGCATTTCCAATTTTACTATACAATTCCTTGTCTTTTGGACTTCTTTGGTTAATTTTGACTATGCCATTTCTATGAGACATAACTGCAGATAACACATACTTCATAACACTTTCAAAATACATTTGGGGGAGTGCCTGGCTGGCTCAGTCAGTAGAGCATGTGACTCTTAATCTCAGGGTCATAAATTCAAGCCCCATACTGGGCCTAGAGCTTACTTAAAAAAAAAAAAAATATATATATATATATATGTTTATACATATAAATATGTCTATTAAAATATATAAATATTTCAGATAACTAAAACTACTTTGAAACACAGCTGAAATTTAATAGTGTTTTCTCCAATTTCCAATATAAAGGAATTTTCAAAACCAAAAAGATGGAAATAAATAACTTCCAAAATTTTACTGTACAGTACTCTCAAGAGTTAATAAGACAGGAGAGGGAAACAATTTTATAAGATATATTTTTAAACAGGCCATATCATTTATAATGATAGAAATGTGCATCAAAGAAAATTATTCTAAAACTCTATAAAGCACGGCAGTACCACAGTTCTGGTCAATTATGATAAGAGGAATTGGCTGGAGCCCATATAATCTGCATGTAAATTTGATTAAAATTGTTTTGCTTTAAATCTATACTTGGTGATGTTGAGAGGAAGATACTTCTATATAAAGAACATTAAATCAGGTAGATTCAGGTAGGCAAAATGGGAAAGAAGACATCTGCTCTAATTGAGGGTAGACAAAAAATTTTTTGTCTTAGATTTGATGACTCTTTTGACCTGGTTTAACTATTTTGTTTGTTTGTTTTTCTTTTGTAAGTTTTTCATTCTGCTCCCTGTGAATAAGCTAATGATTTAAGAAAAAAAAGTTGCAGTAATTCTTCTAATGACACACTGCTTTTAAGAAACCATAAAAGCAGGGGATGTAGAAGTTGTATTGGATTCAGTCCACTAAATAAAGCTAGGTTCTTGTCCATAAATAAGTTTTTTTCCTCTGCCAAGTATTATTAGATGTATTAGTTAACATAAATAATATAGGCAAATCCACATTTGTATGGAGACTAAGGTAGAATTTCTGAGAATTCTAATGTGATCTTAAGAATAACTAATTCTTATAAAAACTGTTTTTCTTTCATCCATCGATTAAACATTTCTGGGATATATACAACATGTTAAGCATTTGCTAATTGCCAAATATATATACAGTAAAAATATACATATATGTGTTAATTTCTTTAACTCTCATATTCTTTTGATGGATATATGCTGAATAAATTTTTTTATGTGACTTACCCTTCCCTTCCCCAGGGAGTAAACGGTGGGAGAAAAGAGGAAAAAAGGAGATAACGTTTGAATCTCCAATTTCCTTTGAATTCTCCAATTTACTAATTATATTGTACATAAACTTTAATATCAAAATAGAAACTATCATACTCTTATTCATAGGTCATATTGTATTTTTAAACTAAGATAGATTTGCTTTCATCATAAGAAAGAACAAAATTTATACAGTTCACCTAAGAAATGGCTTGAGAACCTAAAAAAATTGTTAAAGCACCAATGCAGTCTTGTTATTTTATTACAATTTTGTTTTCTGAAAGTTGCTTATAGGTTTATTTCTTTTTGTGATCTTGCTTTGGCTAGAAAATAGAAACATTTTTTCTTCTCTATTAAGTATTATCTTCTTAGGGAAAGGATGTCCTTGGTAAGATGACATTTTTAGAGAACGATGTGTAATTAACTCATAGCAACTCAACAAGTGTGATAACTCTGAATTTCATCCTAATGACTCCTCATTCAAAGACACCAGTTTTCTAGGCAAATATGTTGTGAAGGCATTTTAATACTATTTTGTTATTATGATTCCATTTTCCATGCAAAAATGTTAATATTAATGCATTAGAGGAAGAGTAAAGCGATCAAAATCTTAGGGGATTGCATTACTAATAAAATTATTTTTTAAAATAATAATCTTCAAAAATGAAAATACAAGTTTATGAAAAGGAGAAAGAGCTCCAACTTTGATTTTTCATTCACCTTTCAAGTATTTTTTAGACTTTTACTCTGTTGTATGTTGTGCTAGGTACACCTAGGACAGTCAGTTAACACATATTTTGTAAATATATTACATACTGTATTCTTACAATAAAGTAAGCTAGAAAAAAATAAAATTTTATTTAGAAAATCATCAGAAAGAGGGGCGCCTGGGTGGCACAGCGGTTAAGCGTCTGCCTTCGGCTCAGGGCGTGATCCCGGCGTTATGGGATCGAGCCCCACATCAGGCTCCTCTGCTAGGAGCCTGCTTCTTCCTCTCCCACTCTCCCTGCTTGTGTTCCCTCTCTCGCTGGCTGTCTCTGTCTCTGTCAAATAAATAAATAAAAATCTTTTAAAAAAATCATCAGAGGGGCGCCTGGGTGGCACAGCGGTTAAACGTCGGCCTTCGGCTTAGGGCGTGATCCCAGCGTTCTGGGTTCGAGCCCCACATCAGGCTCCTCTGCTATGAGCCTGCTTCTTCCTCTCCCACTCCCCCTGCTTGTGTTCCCTCTCTCGCTGGCTGTCTCTATCTCTGTTAAATAAATAAATAGAACCTTTTAAAAAAAATCATCAGAAAGAGAAAATTTCATTTATAGTGCTATGCTATATTTATTGAAAAAAACCCGCATATGGGTGGACCAGTGCAATTCAAACCCACGTCATTCAAGGTTAAGCAGTTTAATGAAAATACTTAAAGACACATCCATAAACCTTCACAAACTTGACATTTGACAGGTAATTAAGTTTTACAAATAGATTATCCTTAGGTCATCAACTCTATCCCCACTTTAAAGAATGGGAAACATGGTAAGGTATAATCGGGATTCTAATCCCTTGAATCAATGTATATGGAGCTTAAGTATATTTCAAAAAAGGTATGAATATATATAAAGTTGACATAAAAAAAGTTTAAGCCTTTCTTGCTTGGCAATTTAGAATCAAGAGAACCAAGAATGTAAAGTGTTCAGTTATTCAGGAAGTCTCAAGCATATTGAATAAGACAATGAAAAAGTTTAGACTCTTTTCACCATCACTAATCATCAATACATTATTATTCTGATATAAAATGCAAAGGATTTTTGGTCTTACCAAGGAATCCTGTGTTTCAAAATAGTTTCTCGATTTCAACATTATTTTAAGAACATATTTATAAAGCCACTTGTACGAATACCCCTGAAGGAAAAACAATTTTTAAAAAATTCACAATCTTCACCAATTTGTCTAAAATCTGTGCCAGAACCTATCATACAGGATTATTTTGAGAAAATGAAACACTGGTGGGGAACGGTGTTGCTCTGTGTGACCATTCGTTGCTACCTCATTAGCTCTGCTTCTATCTCTTCTCCATTTTAGACTTCATTGTAAGTTGGCCACAGAGGAAACTGTGAGTTTTATAAAATTATGGAAAACTACTACAGTAAACCATAATTACTTGATGCTGGCAGTCTCAGCCATTTTGGTCCAGATCTACATATTTTAGAGTGAATGGGTTTGGGGGAGGCATACAAGCAGTGTTTCTCAGGGCTATTCCAATTTTGTGATATGGAAGCTATGACTTCTTTGAAATGCTTTGCAATGCTGTGTGTAACCAGACCTAACTGGAATTATTTGCCTTGGGTAACAGTTTTCTACGATTCTACTTTTATAGCAGTTCTCATAAAGTCTATCCCTCTGGCGATCGATTTTATCTATATTGTGGGATTCCTTAAATTCGGTAGTTAATTTCTATCCTAAGTTTTCACATGTTTATCTTCTTTCTAGAACACGAGCACATAGTAGGCACTCAAAAAAATGTATTGATTAGTTAATAAATGTGAATGTTACAGTTGTATACCTCTCCATATTCTGGGATTTGACAAAGTAACTCACATACAAATTTTAGGTCTAATGTAGTGGATAAGGTAGAAAGTCATGAGTTTTGAATTTAGAGGGTTTAAAATCCCAATAATACCTTGACATTTCTAAACATGTTTCCACTTCTTTAAAGTGGGATTATGATTCCCACTTTAGTAGAATGTTGTGAGAGGAACACACCAAATATTTAATACTTATAATTCAGTTCTCAACACATATCTCTTATCGATCATGAACTCTTTTGGAGCAGGGACCATATATTAATCATGTATCTCCCTTAAACACCTAGCAAAATGCCTGGTCTGGCATATAGTATTGAGAGAATTTTTTCATTTAATTTAATGGTATTGAACAAATAAGACAAACTGGAGACCTATTATAATTGGATATTTCATTTATAGATTTATTTTCAGCTAGCACAGCCTTCATTTTTCTTTAGTTTATATAAATGTCAAAATGGCTAATGTTTATTGGATACTTAGTGCATTGTATGTGTTAAGGCTTTCAGTAATGTTGGTCAGTTGAATGGTGGAGCTGTTGTACAAAAGGTAAATGAAATGAGTCTTTTCCCTCAAACAGCTTCCAATCTAATTGAAAACATAATAATGTTCTTATAGAAAGGACTAAGAGCATTTTTTAAGGCAACAAACAGGTAATGAGATATAGTAGAGTGACTTTGGAAGTTTTTGTGTCTTGAGCCAGAGTAAGAAATACATTTTACATGGTGACCAAGCCTAAATACACATAAATAACTAAAACAAAGTTTCATGAGACAATGTATAGTCTTATTTTATGGCCTCATTCTATTTTTTTAAACCCCATCCTATCTCATTGTATTTTGTTTAATTAAAACAGTTCTAGGGTCTGCCAACTAAACTTAGCTTATGACCTATAACGGATCGTGGCCTATAATTTGGAAAACATTGAGCTTGTTAGATTACTAATAATACTTTTTCATTTATCTATGATAACATGCTTTCTGTACTTTCACTTTCTGGAGCTACAAAAGTTAAGGGCAAATACATAAAATGACTACTCAAAAGCAATCACTTTATAGGAGGTAGAAATTATTTGACAATAATAAAGTTGATAAAGCTATAGGTTTCTGGAGAGAATAATCCAGGGCCCTAAGTGTGAACTAGGCAAAGTTAAGAAGAGAACTGTGGGAACAGAAATGGTGAAAAAAACCATTGTCCCCAGGAGCAAGGAAAATAAAGTGGCATTAAATGAAATCAGAGCAGAGCTGGAGACATAGGAAAAGTGGCTCCTTTGAGACATTTGAGATACGGGATCAGCGAGGAGGAGCCAGGGGAAGATAATTTGACCTGTGTTCACATGGATGACTCAAAAATACTTGGTAAAGTATTGTGGAATAAGGCACCTGCGATAGTCAACCTAAACATAAAGCAGATTTGATGTGAGACCGCATACTGCAAAACTGGTTTCTGGGATCATGTTTTTGCTGCAAATTGGCCATTTAGATATGGTTTCGGCCCTGATGTTTCTTTCTTTTTTTTTTTTTTAACATTTTATTTAGTTATTTATTTATTTGACAGAGCACAAGCAGGGGGAGCAGCAGGCAGAGGAAGAGGGAGAGAGTGTCTCAGACAGACTCTGCAGTGAGCACAGAGCCCACCGCAGAGCCTGATCTCATGACCCAGACATCACAACCTGAACCGAAACCAAGAATTGGACTGCTGACTGACTGTGCCACCCAGGCGCTCCCAGAGCCCTTATTCTTTTTCTTTTTTTAAGATTTTATTTATTTGTTTTGAGAGAGAAAGAGAAAGAGAGGGGGGAGGAGTAGAGGCAGGGGGAGAAAGAGATTTATTTTAGAGAAAGAAAGAGAGGAAAAAAGAGCAAGCAGGGGGGCAGGGAGAGGGCAGAGGGAGACAGAGAGAGAATCTCAAGCACACTCCATGCTCAGTGCAGAGCCTGAGGCAGAGATCGATCTCACAACTCCCAGGTCACTACCTGAGCCAAAACCAAGAGTGGGCTGCTTAACTGACTGAGACACCTGGGCTCATAAATAGCTTTCCCTGATTAATCCCACCAAAATTCACATAATTTCTTTGTACAAATTGCAATGACATTAAATATTTTATCTACACCTGATTAATTTATCATTTCTTTCATGTATATCATTGTTCCTAAGTTTTTGCAAATAATATTTCTGATATTAGCAAAAATGAAAGCTTTTGATAGACAAGGGATTACCCCTAGCTAGAGAAGCTCTTTTTACCATAATTTAGACCTTGTGCTGGATTATCTTTGTTTGCCTCACTAGGCCCTCTCTCCATTCTTCTTCAGCCTTCTCTGTGAGCGGGGAGGCTGAACTGGGGAGGCTGCCTCAGCAGGCTTTTTTGCCTTCTAGTTTTGAGTGGTTGCCACTCAGAGAGAGCTCGTGCAGGAGATGGTAGGAGGGCAGTAGCCATGGGGAACCGGTTCCACCATCTCACATCTGTTTGCATCCATTGACTGAAGGTTAGAGTACTTGTCAGACAGCCGTACCCACAGAGCTTCCTGTCTCCAGGTTCTGGAAGCCACAAACCCCCTCGCTCTCCAGGCCTACCAGTGGCAAGGGAGCCCAATCCCTACTGCACTCTCTCATATAGTAGTTTTCCTACATCCTGAGGGCACTTTTAAAATAGTCTCTTTTTAAAACTGTCCTCAAATGATCTAATTTGAATATGTCTTCAATTTCCTACCAGTCCCTCACTAGGATAAAACCCTTTAGGACTTTGCTGCTTTTGACCTTTACCCTAATTTGAAAATAAATAAGGCAAAATATCTAGGATATTCATAATGTATTTTTCCCAATACAATGAAGCTATACTTGTTCTCTTGTGTTTTTCCATTCATACTGGAAAAGGAAAGAAAGAGGGGGGTGGGGGAAGAAAAAGAAGTAGGATAAAAATAAGGAAGTTAACAGTAAGCCAGGAAACAAAGGGAAATTAAGACCAACCAGATGGGCATCAGGGTATAGTCATGAAGTGCTGAGTTTCTGAAGTCACCAAACCTGGGTTCGACCACACGGCCACTTAATAATTGTGTGACATTGAGAAAGTTACTTTCCTTCAGATTTAAGCTGTTGAAAACAACATTTCCGAGCTCATAATACTGTTGTAGGGATTGAAGAAAAAACATTTTTATCAATTCCTGGCAAATTTAGGTCTTTAGCAATTGTTACATATTTACTTTTTCTTTCCCCTAGCCTGTACTGAAGACTACTAAAAGAACATGTAAATATTTTGTGGGTATTTTCGTTGACATTAAATTAAATCAGAATTTGAAAGAAAACCAAAAGTTACTCTTTCTGATTCCTAGCACCACAGCAGAATTAATCATTCCAACCAATTCCAGTTAACTTGTATTTCATAAATCAGAGTTTTAGGCGTGAATTCAAGATTTTCAGGATCAGTTTAGTTCATGTTCCATAGCAGAGAACTTCTGGTTTGAGAAGGTAAAACCAAAAGTAGAACTTAACAATAAAATATCATAGAGAATTCCAGACTTGCCTATCAGTTCTTGGATGGCTATTTGATTTTACCAAGAAACTTTTAAAAGAATCATGTGTAAAAGAATCAAGAGTATTTTTGGTTCACTTCATAATGTATAATTCACCTCACTCCCAGGAAAATGTGATTTTAAAAATGTGGAATGCTTAACTGGTAAGGATTAACACTTGAAAAATAATATTAAGTACACCAAGAATATTCATTCTTTCTTCTAATATTAAGAAATCGTTGTCCGCTGGTATTATTTTGCCTCTTTTCTTATTTGCTAGTTAAATAAATTACGAAAAAACACATACATACAATATATAAAGAATATATGTATTATATAGGTATATATGATGTATTTTAACATATTATAAATATTAATAGATTCAGAATCTATATTACATATAATAAAAAAATATTTTTTATAATTTAAGATGAACAAAATGAAAGTTTAATGAATATATGATACAAAACTCACAATCATATGTGGAATAGTCTCTAGAGCATGATTTATTGTATTTAATAAGCATATAGCTATGATTGTTATGGATGAGTACTGGAAACTAGTGTTTTCTTCAGTATGACTTACAAAGTACAATGCATATGTAGCATTTTGAAAAGTTTCTGGTAGCATTTAAAATCAAATTCAGGTAACATGTATCATGCCGCAGAGAAAATCTTCAAATATAAACTTAAGAACATTTAAAAATCAAACCTAATTGCTTCCACACCATGGATAGTGTGGTATTCACGTATATATCTGAACACATATGTATACATAACATGCATACATCTGAAAGGCATTTGAGAAACATGTATGTGATCATAAATAAAAATTTGAGCCTTCTAAGTATAGAACAATATAAGCCACTTTTTGATAATGGAAAACACTAAGTGAGAAATATGAATTGGCTCTTGTAAGAAGGGAATCCATTTTTAATTAAAGGGAGATTTTGAAGCAATCTGTTGGACTTTCAGTTTATTTAGCTGCAACGCAGTAAATGGTCCTGCTTGGAAATATGTACCATTACCTTGTTCAGCAAATCAGCTGAAACAGTTGGACTAGGATTCAAAGCTGCATTTCAGTTGTATTTTGTTATACTCTCATTTCCTTCATAGATTTCCTCCTCCCGTGTAACCTGACACCCAAGTTACAGCAACATACAAGTTTCTTAAATGTGCTCTAGAAACTGTATTCTATTACAAATATAAACTCTAACTCCAATTCTTGGTTTACTTTTAAGTGTTGCGATTCGTCCTTTCGGTAACTTTTGGAAATCATGGAACATAGCTAGTATTGGAGATAAAGACGGTTTACCTATTATGATGTTATTACTAAATCCTGTTGTTTATTTGTTTTGTCCCTTTTCCACCTTCGTATGGGGCTTTTTTCCCTGGTCATTGAAAACAGACAAATCTACCTTGATGTAACTTACATTGCTTGAGAAAGCAGTTCCCTCTGCCAATTTTTTCTGCCGCAGTTTAAACTAAACTTGCATTAAAGGTGTCTTAGCTGTTTTTTGAACTCCAGTATAATAGAAGCTAAATTCAAGCTTCATAGCAACAGGGTGTTTTGTTTTGTTCACTGATGTAGTCCAAATACAGTGCTGGTACACTGTAGAAGTTCAAGAAATATTTGTTGACTATCATAAATCTCCCTCTCCCTCTGCTTGCCACTCCCCTTGCTTGTGCTCTCTCTCTCTGTCAAATGAATAACTAAAGTCTTTAAAAATAAATAAATAAATAGCACATGCTGCAAAATTAAGAGCTGTTAGTAGTCACTTTTTGCCCCTATGTGATTATTGTTTTTTTAAAGATTTTATTTATTTATATGACAGAGAGAGACACAAGAGAGGGAACACAAGCAGGGGGAGTGGGAGAGGGAGAAGCAGGTTTCCTGCTGAGCAGGGAGCCCAACACGAGGCTCGATCCCAGGATCCTGGGATCATGACCTGAGCCAAAGGCAGACGCTTAACTACTGAGCCACCCAGGTGCCCCTGCCCCTACGTGATTAAAATACAAGCTTCAAATTTGAATCGTTTTGGAACACTATGTCATTATACAATCAAAACTTGAGAAAGCATTTATGATTTATAAATCACAAGTGATATGAAATAGTTTTGACAGTTACGTAACAGTATTTAGGGTGAATCAAAATTAGAATGAAATTCTCTTATGGATTTACTAGTGCATTAAAAAAAAAATGCTCCCTAATTTTGTAAGTGACTTTGCAGATGCAAATGAAAACCCCATTCTACTTCATCACATTTTAAAACAATCTTTGGTCAAAGTACAAAGAGATTGCTCTGGGTGTTAGTATGAAAATGCTGAGAGAGTATAATTAAGATTTTTTAAAAGACTTAACTGAGAGCCAAGCCAGTTTTATAGCCTTCTAAGAAATCTATTTACAAAGTCTCTGGAAGTTTTCTTTATTTAGTATGCTTAAATTAAATCAACCTGGCAGGAAGTCTTGTTTAACAAAAATTCCTTACACATACAAGGAATGTTATCTGTCGCCGCACTTGACTGGTATCTAACCTGGCATTTGTGCTAATTGGAAATAGCTCAGTGTCCATTCCTTTACGGGCTCTTATACTGCCAAATCACAGAAGCCTTTTACAACTGGCTGCCTAGGAAGATCTAGGGAAGAACAGTAAACAAACTGAATAACTACTGAAAACAATATTGGAAATATAATTAAAACGCATCCCTTTTTGCTGTTTGGGACCCCACAGAATTTTTCATTATGCATTTTGCCTTAAGGGCTTTATGAAGTTGGGAAAACTAGTCACTGAATTTTAATATATGAAATCCACACCTAAAAAGAACAGATCATGACCCCACTGAAGTCTAAAAATACCCTCTGATGCCTTCAGACCTTGATTCTGTTACAATAAAGGTTGCTAAACTAAGAGATACTGCTAATGCAGACTGTAGTATATGAGGGAGATTTCGTGTAGTTGTTCAGTTTGTTGACCCAGGAACCATAGGAATATTTGATATCTTATGTAAAGCTTATCAAATTTCTGCTTCCTTTCTGCTGAATGAGAAAATCTATTTATAGATTACATGATAACATGAAAAGCATGGCAGGGTTTTCTTTCAGGCAATAAAAACATAATGCAAGTCCTCCCCTGTAATGAAAAACAGCTTGACAAGTGTAATTCTGTAATTGCTTAAAAGAGGACCACTTTTTAAAAACTGATCTTTTAGTCTTCTCAAAGTTGTGAAAATTAGAAACACTTCTTAGTAGTTGTCCATACATCGTAACCATTTCACAGATATGTCTCAGTGGTTAATGGAAGTACCAAGACTTGAAAGGGTATTCTAACACTTAATAATACACAAGGGTGAGAAGAAGAAAGGAAGGAGGAAAGTAGGAAAAAAGGGAAGAAGGAAGCAAGGGGGGGAGGGGGAGGGAAGAAGGAAAGAAATTTGGTCTAATAAACCATGCCTAAAGTCAGCCTGCATTCCCAATTAGATTAGTCAGCTCATGAACTCGTCTGTTGCAGTTTCATTTTGGGACATGAGACTTTTATTAAGCATACTATTTTAGGTAACATCCACACAGGCAGTGATCCATTTGTTCAATTAATATGTTATTATAACCTGTTAAATAAAGCTGTATATGTAATGAAGCAAGAACTTTAAACAAGCGTATGAGAGTGATTCAGGGGATATTTTGTTGTTCTAGGTATATACTGTCTCAATTGATTTTTCAAAATGCTCAGAAAAATATGAAGAAAGGAATGTTTGTGGTTTGTTGTAGCATTGTTTGTAATAACTAAAAATTGGAAGGAACCTAAATATCCATTAATAGATATGGTTGAATAAATTATATGCACTCCACTATTGAATATCACACAGTCCTTAAAATGAGCTCTGTACAACTACAAAATTATCAAAGCAAATTATTAACTAAAAATGTAAGCCACAGAACAATACGTTTATGATGACTCCATTTATGTAAAATATTTAAAGTTATATGTGTGTGTGTATGCAAATACTCAAAAAAGGAAAGGAACTTTGAGATTGTTTGAATCTTTCATAATAGAACATATTCATGGGTTACTTAAGAAATTAAACAGACATCTGAAAATAGCAGTTATATTTGGGTTCAAATTGGTTCATTGTGTGTTTAGCATGCAGCTGGGTACAAAATTAGTGTTCTTTGTTCTAGTTCTTTTGCTTTCTTGTCAGTTTTTAAGGCAAATATATTACAGTTACTGCTTATAACATATGGGCATTCCATCTGATTTCCAAAATAGAGTGAAAATAAAATCTGTCAATCTTAGAAAAAACTCACTTAGGGAGGTTTAAAGAGAAGTCTGGGAACCCTGCCCTTAGTTTGTTTTGGGATAAGGTTCTCAGGACTTTATTCTGTAATTCCTTATTGTAATTTTTATTTATAATCATGATCAATTCATTAGACTTCTCAACAACTAGCAATTCCCCTCCAATAAAATAAGCAGGATACCAGGAAGAGAAAAATAAAATTTGATGTGTCACTGTTATCAGTAAAAGTGCCTTTGTTACAGATAACCTAACACTATGACTCGGTTGACTTAAACAATAAGAAAAATACATAATTTCACACAGCAAGAAGTTTTTCCAAGAAGATTGCCTGGAAAGGTAATGGGTCACCAATAGAGAATCTGAGAAATGGGTTATTGTTTTCACCAGCAACTAAGGTGTATCAGTAGCTATAAGTACAAAAAGAATGACTCATGTCATGGGAGTTGCAGTTGGAAGGGTCTAGCAGGATAGTCTCCAAAGAATCCATAAAACCATATTTAAGAATGACTCAGCTTTAAACATCTGCCAAACCAGAGAGTGCAAAGCCATTTTAAAATAGTACCAGTCATGGAAGAACTTTTCTGCTCCTTTTCTTCTCCTCCCTCCTAGTACTCCAACTTAGAGGGGTCAGCAAAGGGAGCTAAGAATATAGGAAGAGGTAAACAAGCAAGAAAGAAGTCTAACATGTCCCCTTTTGCAAAGGCCTGCCTACAGTCATGTCCTTGCTAAATAAGAGGATGAATAGAGAGAATCCTATTATTAAAGGAGATTGAAGTGCTGGTTAACATAATGACCTGGGAATAGGAATTTTGGATTCCGATGACTGTGTAGACTGTAAAATGTGATTTAAAGTGGTGGTTCAAATTTGTATGACCTAATCATGAAGAAGAAAGTTGAGCGAGAATCTGGGCTATCTCCCAAGTACCCAGGAAGAAATTCCTTTGTTGAATATATTTTCTGAGGGAGATTTGGAAATAATTATCTCTTTAGATTCACTATCTTACATTTCTTTTGTAAATATATATATGTATGTATATACATATATATATGTGTGTATATGTATATATACACATATATGTGTGTGTATATATATATATATATATATATATATATATTTTTTTTTTTTTTTTTAAAGTAGGCTTCACACCCTGCATGGAGCCCAACATTGGGCTTGAATTCACAACCCTGAGATCAAGAGTCAGATGCTTAACTGACTGAGTCACCCAGGTGCCCCTTTTTCATATCTTTAAATGCTTACTTCCTATTGCCTACTATGCACAAGCCCTTAAATGTACTCAAGTCATTCTAACAAACCTCCTCATTTCCACATTCCCCTTTAGCTATAACAACTTCTCTCTCTGCCCCCTTTCAAGGTCAAACTTCCAAAAAAAAATGTTTATGTTTGATATAGTTGAAATCTGTTATTTGTATCTGCCTAAGGTTTGGGGTGTGTGAGTGGGAACTGCTCCTCATCCACTCCATGTGGGTGGATGTCAAAGGTGTCTAACCAGGGACCTTGAATTCTTAACCTCAGCAGTGGGCACTTGATATTGACTCCACAAATCATTGTGGTCCAACTCTTTGGAAACAGTGATTGGTCTAAGAATAAACTGCTCTTTCACCCATTGAATGAGTTGGCAACCTAATCAAAATCAACCAACAGTAAATGTAAGGATTTATTTCTGTAATCTCAATTATATTGCATTAATCTATTTGTCCAACCTTGTTCCAGTATCACACTGTTTTATTACTGTAGCTTTACAGTAAGTTTCAAAATTGGAAAGGGTCAGTTTTTCAACTTTGTTCTTTTTCCCCAAGGTTTTGTTATTTTGGGTCACTTGAATTTCCAAATTATGTTCAGTTTGTCAATTTCTTAAAAAATTCCCATAGGGATTTTGATATGATTCTGTTGGTATAAAAACCAATTTGGGGAATATTAACATCTTAATTATATTGTCTCCCAATCCATGAATGTGGAATGTGTGTACAGTTATTCAGATCTTCTTTAATCTCTTTCAAAAATGTTTTTGGGGGGCGCCTGGGTGGCACAGCGGTTAAGTGTCTGCCTTCGGCTCAGGGTGTGATCCCAGCGTTCTGGGATCGAGCCCCACATCAGGCTCCTCCGCTATGAGCCTGCTTCTTCCTCTCCCACTCCCCCTGCTTGTGTTCCCTCTCTCGCTGGCTGTCTCTATCTCTGTCGAATAAATAAATAAAATCTTTAAAAAAAAATGTTTTTGGGGTGCCTGGGTGGTTCAGTGGGTTGAGCATCTGACTTGGTTTTGACTTGGGTCATTGTCTTGGGGTCATGGGATTGAGCCCCACACCAGGCTCTGAGCTCAGCGCTGAGTCTGCTTGGAATTCTCTCCCTCTTCCTCCCTCTCTGCCTCTCCCTCTGCTCGTGCTCTTTCTCTCTCAAATAAAAAAACAAAAAATTATTTGAAAGAGAGAGAGAGTGGGTGCACACACTCAGTGGGGAGGGGCAGAGGGAGAGGGAAGAGCAGGCTCCCAGCTGAGCAGGGAGTCCCATGTGGGGCTCGATTCCAAGATCCTAGGATCGTGACCTGAGCTGAAGGCAGACGCTTAACTGAGCCACCCACGTGCCCCAAATAAAATCTTGAAAAAAAATAATGTTCTGTAATTTTCAGGTACAATCTTGGAGTTATTTTGTATTTTCTTCTTTTTTATGCATTATAGATAGGATTGCTTTATTCATTTTGCTTCAGATTGTTCATTGCCAGTGTGTATAATTGATTTTGTATATTGAACTTGTATGTTGCAAACTTGCTAAACTTGCTTATTAGTTCTTATAGTTTTTTAGTGGGTTCCTTAGGATTTTCTACATATGGGGTCGCCTGGATGGCTCAGTTGGGTAAGTGGCTGCCTTTGGCTCAGGTCATGATCCCAGTGTCCTGGGATTGAGCCTGGGATTGGGCTCCTTGCTCAGTGGGGAGCCTGCTTCTTCCACTCACTCTGCCTGCTGCTCCCTCTGCTTGTGCTTGCTCTCTCTCTGTCAAATAAATAAATAAAAACTTAAAAAAAAAAAAAAAGAAAAGGATTTTCTACGTACAGGATTTTATCATCTTCAAACAGACAAAGTTTTGCTTCTTCCTTTCTAATCTGGTTGTCTTTTCTTCCGCTTTCTTGCCTAATTGCCCTGTCTAGAACCTCTAGTACAATATTGAATAGAAGTGATGAGAGCAGACATACTGTTTATTTCTGATCATAGGAAAAATCATCTAGTTTTTCATCATTAGGTTGATATTAGCTGTAGGGTTTTTTTGTAGATGCCCTTTATCTGGTTGAGGGCGTTTCCTTCAGTTTCTGGTTTGTTTAGTATTTTTATCATAAAAGTGTATTTGATTCTGTCTGATGGTTTTTCTGTATCTATTGAGGTGATCATGTGGGTTTTACCCATTCTTCATCATATGTGCATTTTTTAGGTGGGGAGGGGCAGAGGGAGAGGGATAGAGAGAATCGTAGGCAGGCTCCAATCCTAGCATGGAGTCCAAGGAGGGGCTTGATCTCATAACCCTGAGATCCTCACCTGAGCCAAAATCAAGAGTTAGACACTTAACAGACTGAGCCACCCCAGTGATCCCATATATGTGCATTTTTTAAAATAGATAAGTAAATAAATAAATTCATTTACTTATTAATTAATTAATTTTGTATAATAATATTTTTTATTATATTATGTTAGTCAGCATACAGTACATCCCTGGTTTTTGATGTAAAGTTTGATGATTCATTAGTTGCGTATAACACCCAGTGCACCATGCAATACGTGCCCTCCTTACTACCCATCACCAGCCTATCCCATTCCCCCACCCGCCTCCCCTCTGAAGCCGTCAGTTTGTTTCTCAGAGTCCATAGTCTCTCATGCTTCATTCCCCCTTCTGATTAGACCCCTTTCTTTATCACTTTCTTCTCCTACCGATCTTCCTAGTTCTAATGTTCCATAGATGAGAGAAACCATATGATAATTGTCTTTCTCTGCTTGACTTATTTCACTTAGCATTATCTCTGCCAGTGCCGTCCATGTTGCAGTAAATGTTGAGAAATCATTCTTTTTTGATAGCTGCGTAATATTCCATTGTATATATGGACCACATCTTCTTAATCCAGTCATCTGTTGAAGGGCATCTCAGCTCCTTCCACGATTTAGCTGTTGTGGACATTGCTGCTATGAACATTGGGGTGCATATGGCCCTTCTCTTCACTACGTCTGTATCTTTGGGGTATATACCCAGTAGTGCAATTGCTGAATCATAGGGTAGCTCAATTTTTAACTTTTTAAGGGACCTCCACACTGTTTTCCAGAGTGGCTGTACCAACTTGCATTCCCACCAACAATGTAGGAGGGATCCCCTTTCTCCACATCCTCTCCAGCAATTGTTGTTTCTTGCCTTGTCAATTTTTGCCATTCTTACTGGCATAAGGTGGTATCTCAGTGTGGTTTTGATTTGAATTTCCCTGATGGCTAACGATGTTGAACATTTTTTCATGTGTCTGTTAGCCATTTGTACGTCTTCATTGGAAAATTGTCTGTTCATATCTTCTGCCCATTTTATGATTTGTTTATTTGTTTCTTGTGTATTGAGTTTGAGAAGTTCTTTGTAGATCTTGGATACCAGTCTTTTATCTGTAGTGTCATTTGCAAATATCTTCTCCCATTCCGTGGGCTGCCTCTTAGTTTTTTTGACTGTTTCCTTGGCTGTGCAGAAGCTTCTTATCTTTCTGAAGTCCCACAAGTTCATTTTTTCTTTTGTTTCTCTTGCCTTTGGAGATGTGTCATGAAAAAAGTTGCTGTGGCAGATGTCAAAGAGGTTACAGCCTAGGTTCTCCTCTATGATTTTGATGGATTCCTGTCTCACATCGAGGCCTTTCATCCATTTGGAGTTTATCTTTGTGTATGGTGTGAGAGAGTGGTCAAGTTTCATTTTTTTGCATATAGCTGTCCAATTTTCCCAGCACCATTTATTGAAGAGACTGTCTTTTTTCTACCGGATGTTTTTTCCTGCTTTGTCAAAGATTAGTTGCCCAAGGAGCCGAGGGTCCATTTCTGGGTTCTCTATTCTGTTCCATTGGTCTATGTGTCTGCTTTTGTGCCAGTACCATGCTGTCTTGGTGATCACAGCTTTGTAGTATAGCTTGAAATCCGGCATTGTGATGCCCCCAGCTTTGTTTTTCCTTTTCAACAATTCCTTGGCGATTCGCGGCCTTTTCTGGTTCCACACAAATTTAAGGGCTGTTTGTTCCAGTTCTTTGAAAAATGCATTTGGTATTTTAATCAGGATGGCTTTGAAAGTGTAGATTGCTCTGGGTAGCATAGACATGTTAACTATGTTTATTCTTCCAATCCATGAGCACGGAATATTTTTCCATCTTTTTGTGTCTTCTTCAATGTCTTTCAAGAGTGATCTGTAGTTTCTCGAATATAGATCCTTTACCTCTCTGGTTAAGTTAGTTCTGAGACAATGTATGATTTTTGGTGCTATTGTAAATGGAATGGATTCCCTAATTTCTCTTTCTTCAGTCTCATTGTTCGTGTATAGAAATGCAACTGATTTCTGAACATTGATTTTGTATCCCGTCACATTACTGAATTGCTCTATAAGTTCTAGTAATTTGGGGGTGGAGTCTTTTGGGTTTTCCATATAGAGTATCGTGTCATCTGCGAAGAGAGACAGTTTGACTTCTTCTTTGTCAGTTTGCATACCTTTTATCCCTTTTTGTTGTCTGATTGCTGTTGCAAGGACTTCTAGTACTATGTTGAATACTAATGGCGAGAGTGGGCATCCTTGTTGTGTTCCTGATCTTAAGGGAAAGGCTTTCAGCTTTTCCGCATTGAGAATGATATTCGCTGTAGGCTTTTCCTAGATGGTTTTTATGAAATTGAGGAATGTACCCTCTATCCCTACACTCTGAACAGTTTTAATCAGGAAAGGATGCTATATTTTTTCAAATGCTTTTTTGGCATCAATTGAGAGAATCATATGGTTCTTGACTCTTTTCTTGTTGATATGATCTATCACACTGATCGATTTGCGAATGTTGAACCACCCTTGCATCCCAGTGATGAATCCCACTTGGTCGTGATGGATAGTCCTTTTAATGTACTGTTGGATCCTATTAGCTAGGATCTTTTTGAGAATTTGGCGTCCATATTCATCAGGGAAATCGGTCTGTAATTATCCTTTTTGTTGGGGTCTTTGCCTAGTTTGGGGATCAAGGTAATACTGGCCTCATAGAATGAGTTTGGTAGTTTCCTTTCTGTTTCTATTTTTTGAAACAGCTTCAGGACAATAGGTATTATTTCTTTTTAAATGTTTGGTAGAATTCCCCGGGGAATCCGTCAGGCCCTGGACTCTTGCTTTTGGGGAGGTTTTTTATCACTGCTTCAATCTCTTCTAAATTAATCGGTCTGTTTAAATAATCAATTTCTTCCTGTTTCAGTCTTGGTAGTTTATAGGTTTCCAGGAAGGCATCCATTTCTTCCAGGTTGTTTAATTTATTGGCATAAAGCTGTTGATGAAAGTTTCTAATGATCCTTCCTATTTCATTGGTGTTGGTCGTGATCTCTCCCCTTTCATTCATAATTTTATTAATTTGGGTCCTTTCTCTATTCTTTTGAATAAGTCTGGCCAGTGGCTTATCGATCTTATTTATTCTTTCAAAGAACCAGCTTCTAGGTCTGTTGATCTGCTCTACTGTGCTCCTGGTTTCTAATTCATTGATCTCTGCTCTAATCTTGATCACCTGCCTTATCATGCGTGGGTTAGGCCTGTTCTTCTGTTCCAGCTCCAGCTTCTTGAGGTGAGAATATAAAAACTGCATTTTAGATTTTTCTATTCTTTTGAGTGAGGCTTGGATGGCTATGTATTTTCCCCTTAGAATCACCTTTGCAGTGTCCCATAGGTTTTGGACCAATGTGTTTTCATTTTCATGGTCTCCAAAAATTGTTTAAACTGATTTTTAATTTCCTGGTTTACCCAATCATTCTTGAGCAGGATGGTTCTTAGTTTATAAGTGTTTGAGTTTCTTCCAAATTTTTCCTTGTGATTGAGTTCCAGTTTCAAAGCATTGTGGTCTGAGAATATGCAGGGAATAATCTCAGTCTTTTGGTATTGAATGAGACCTGTTTTGTGACCCAGGATATGGTCCATTCTGGAGAAAGTTCCATGTGCATTCGAAAACAGTGAGTACTCTGTTGTTCTGGGATGTAGTGTTCTATATATATCTATGAGGTCCATCTGGTCCAGTATGTCATTCAAAGCTCTTCTTTCTTTGTTGATTTTCTGCTTAGGTGATCTGTCTATTGCTGAGAGCAGAGTGTTGAGGTCCCCTACTATTAATGTATTATTATCTATATGTCTCTTTATTCTGTTTAAGAGTTGGCTTGTGTATCTAGGCACTCCCCTGTTGGGGGAATAGATATTTATAATTGTCATATCCGCTTGTTGGATACATCCTTTAAGAATAATGTAGTGTCCTTCTGTATCTCTAACAACAGTCTTTAGTTTAAAATCGAATCTGTCTGATATGAGAATTTCTACCCCAGCTTTCTTTTGAGGTCCATTGGCATGAAAAATGGTTTTCCATCCCTTCACTTTCAGTCTGGATGTATCTTAGGTTCAAAATGAGTCTCTTGTAGACAGCAAATGGATAGGTCATGTCTTTTTATCCAATCTGCAACCCTGTGGTGTTTTATGGGAGCATTTAGGGCATTCACATTGAGAGTGATTATCGAGAGATATGATTTTAGTGATGTCATGTTGCCTATGATGTCTTTGTTTCTATAGATTGTAAATTTCTGTTCTGTATCACTCTTGGGGCTTTTTTACTTTTATAGAACCCCCCTTAATATCTCATATAGGGCTGGTTTTGTGTTTACAAATTCCTTCAGTTTCTGCCGATCCTGCAAGGTCCTTATCTCTCCATCAATTCTTCATGACAGCGTTGGTGGATAAAGGATCCTTGGCTGCATGTTCTTCTCAGATAGAGCTTTGAAAATACCCTGCCAACCCTTCCTAGCCTGCCTGGTCTCTGTAGACAGGTCTGACGTTATTTTGATATTATTCCCTCTGTACGTAAGGATTTTCTTCCCCCCGGCCACTTTCAATACTGTAGCCTTGGATCTAATATTTGCGAAATGCACTATGATGTGATGCGGTGTACGTCTGTTCTCATTGAACTTGGGAGGGGTCCTCTGTGCCTCTTGGACACGAATGCTTGTTTCCTTTGCCAGTTTAGGGAAGTTCTCAGCTACAATTTGTTCAAATATCTCTTCTAGACCTCTCTCTTTCTCCACCCCCTCGGGGATGCCAATGATTCTTACATTGGAATGTTTTATTGAGTCAGTAATCTCCCGTAATCTACATTCTTGAGAATGGATTTTTTTGAGCCAAGTTTCTGTTTTAACTTTCTCTTCTACCATCCCATCCTCCAATTCACTAATTCATTCTTCTGCCTCATTTACCCTGGCCATCAGAGCATCTAGTTTAGACTGCATTTGATTCATAGCATTTTTAATTTCTGCCAGATTCGCTCTCATTTCCGCCCTTAGAGATTTTATATTCTCGTTAATATTTTTTTCAAACCTACACATGATCTTGACCATTGTTGCTCTGTACTCTATTTCTGACAATTTGGTTATATCTATATCTATTAGTTTTGTGGCAGAGGCCACAGATTCTGTACCTTTTCTTTGTTGGGGGTTTTTCTCCTCCTTGTCATTCTGATGAGGAGAGGTTGTGGGGATGTACAGAGTCCAAATTATTGAACAATTTTTGAACCCAGGCAATGTGTACTTGTTTTATAGGGACCTTAGGGATGTGGGCTTCTTGATTTTTCAGCCTGCCTTCTGGGGGGAAGGGCCTGCCACACTGATACACAGGCAACCCTCTTTGGGTAGAGTTGCCCTGTCCCCTGTGGGAGGGGGGTCGGCATGGGCACAATGTGAACTGGTATTTCTGGGCTTTTGTTCTCTGGCGGCTTTCCCCAGCGGTTTTCTATGACTCTTCTGAGAGTCAGAGTAGCAGGGGCCGTATCCTAGCCTCCGTCTCAGAACAGAGAGATCACAGTCTGCTCTATACTGAGCTCTCCTGGCCACTTTACCTGTGTTTCTGTCGATGCTGATAAAAACCCTGCAGCGACCGGGGTTTTGCATTCCACAGCCTCTCTCCCAGCCCTCGCTCCCAGAGCCTACATGTCTCTGTCCTTTGTGCTTCTAATACTGCCAGCTTCTCCAGTTCTCGCGCGAGCTCCCGAGCTCCCTGTTTCAGTGTGGTTCACGCGCTCTGGAACGCTGGTTTTCAGTCTTTTTGTGTGCTCACTCCCGAGCTCCCGGCTTCAGTCCGGTTCCAGTGAGTGCTCCGGTGCTCCGGCTTTTTAGTCTGGTATTGCTTGCGTTCCCGGGCTCACGGTCTCAGTCTGGTTTTCCGTGAGTGCTAGTCCACAAGTCTACCCGCTCCCCAGTGCAGGTGGCTACAGTTTCCCAGCGCCCGAGCGTGGCGGCTCCCTCCCCCTTCCATTTATCTTCTGATATCTGTGCACGGATTCACGGCTCCCCGCTTCGTATCTCAATACTGAGCGCTGGGGATGTTCGTTTGTAGAGATCCAAATGTATCTTCCTACGTCTTGGGCTGATTTCGTGGGTGTTCAGGATGATCTGGTAGATATGCAGCTCGATTCAGGGGACCACTGAAAAAAATATTTTGCATGTTTCTGACAATTAGTGAGGTTGAAGATGTTTTAGTATTTTTTTGTTTACGGACATTTGTAATTTCTTCCTGTGAATTGTCACCATATCAATATCCTTTGTTCATTTTTCTATAGCTTCATTGATCTTGTTAATTTGTGGAAGCTCCTTATATATTACAGATATTTATTTCATGTCATTTATGAATAATATAGATATTTTATCCAAGTTTAAGAACGATAATTTTGAAGAATACAGAAAACCATTCACTTTGCCTTAGTCACTGCATTAAAATTACTTTTTAGTTAACATCTTACATTAAATATGTATAAAAATCAGTGACTCCTTTTTTTTAGGTCTTAAAAAAGTCAAAAGCTTTCCATCGCATCTTTGACACATTTCAGATTATATTCTACTGATGCCTCTTTGCTAAAGAGATGATCATAAAGGGACCAAAAATTTCTGGGTGTTAAAAACTATCATTGTGACTATGCCCTATAATTTTTCATGTTGTTTCTGTGCTCTTTCATTTATATACTAGTCTGCTCTTGCTTACTGAACAGAATTGGCATTTTCAAAGGAAATGCTTTAGTTGTTCATGTCTTTCAAGGAATTTTAATATTTTATCTAGGTTGTTGAATTTTATGGCATAAAGTTGTTCATAATATTTCTTTATTATATTTTTAATGTCCATAGAATCTAAAGTCAATTCATTTCTCTCATTCCTGATCTTGGTCATTTTTCCTGATCTGACTGACCATAGGTTTGTCAATTTTATTGATCTTTTCATATAACCATTTTTTGTTTTTATTAATTTCCAATGTCATTCTGCTTCCTATTTTATTGATCTCTGCTATGGTTTTGTTATTTCCTTTATTCTGCTTATTTTGGGTTTCGTTTGATCTTATTTTCCTAGTTTCTTTTTTTTAAAGTTTTTTTTTAATTCACTTGTGATAGAGTGAAAGAGAGAGAGCACAAGCAGGGCAGAAGGGCAAAGGGAGAGAGAGAAACAGACTCCCTGCTGAGCAGGGAGCCCGATGCAGAGCTCAATGTTGGGCTCGATGCGGGGCTTGATTCCAGGACTGTGAGATCATGACCTGAAATGAAGGCAGACAATTAGCTGACCGAGCCACTCAGGCACCCCATTTTCCTAGTTTCTTTTTACTGGAGCTAAGGTCATTGGTTTGAGACCTTCTTTTCTAAGACAGGTATCTAATACTGTAAATTCTCTAAATACTGTTTAAGGTGTATTTTATACATTTTGATATTTTTATATTATTTCAGTCACAAGACTTTCTAGTTTCCCTATTAATTTCATTGACCTATTGGTTATTTAGAAATGTGTTTTTAGTTTCCAAATTTTAGAGGATTTCCCAGATTAAATTTCTGTTAATATTTGAAATAATTATATATTATTTAGAGAACATATTTTATGATTTTATTTCATTTACATTTTTAAGTTTTGTTTTATGATCAGCATATATCATCTAGTTTTGTTAATGTTCCAGATGCAGTGAAAAGAACATGTATTCTACTGTTGTTAGCTGGCTTGTTCTATAAAAGTCAATTAGGTCAAGTTGGTTGGTAGCGTTGTTTGAGTCTTCTATACCCCCTACTGATAGTCTATCTACTTGTCAATTATTGACAGAGGGGAATTGAAATCTCTGACTTTAATGGTGAGTTTGTTTATTTCACCTTCCAATTCATAAATTTTTGCTTCATGTATTTTAAAGCTCTGTTTTTAGGTGTATAAATGTTTAAGATTATTATCTTTTTTTTTTTTTTTTTTTTTTTTAAGTAAGCTCCATGGGGGCACAGTAGTTAAGCATCTGCCTTAGGCTCAGGTCATGATCCCAGAGTCCTAGAATTGAGCCCTGCATCGGGCTCCCTGCTCAGCAGGAAGCCTAGTTCTCCCTCTCCTGCTGCCTCCTCCTCCCCCTCCCCACCACTTGTGTTTCCTCTCTGTGTCTCTCGCTCTGTCAAATAAATAAATAAAATCTTAAAAAAAAATAAAGTAAGCTCCATGGAAATACAAATCAAAGCCACAGTGAGATACCATCTCACACCAATCAGAATGGGTAAAATTAACAAGTCAGGAAATGACAGATGTTGGTGAGGATGCAGAGAAAGGGGAACCCTCCTACACTCTTGGTAGAAATGCAAGCTGGTGCAGCCACTCTGGAAAACAGTCTGGAGGTTCCTCACAAAGTTGAAAATAGAGCTACCCTATGACCCAGCAATTACCCTACTGAGTATTTACCCTAAAGATACAAATGTAGTGATCCAAAAGGGTACCTGCACCCCAATGTTCATAGCAGCAATGTCCACAATAGCCAAACTATGGGAAGAGCCCAGATGTCCATTGACAGATGAATGAAGAAGATGTGGTGTATATATATAATGGAATATTATTCAGCCATCAAAAATTGAAATCTTGCCATTGCAATGACATGGATGGGACTAGAGGGTATTATCCTAAGTAAAATAAGTCAATCAGAGAAATACAATTATCATATGATCTCACTGATCTGTGGAATTTGAGAAACAAGGCAGAGGATCATAGGGGAAGAGAGGAAAAAAAATGAAACAAGACAAAACCAGAGAGGGAGACAAACCATAAGAGACTCTTAATCATAGGAAATAAACTGAGGGTTGCTAGCGGAGAGGGGGGTGGAGGGATGGGGTAACTGGGTAATGGACATTGGGGAAGGTATGTGTTGAAATGAGCACTGGGTATTATATAAGACTGATGAATCATGGACCTGTACTGCTGAAACAAATAATACATTACATGTTAATTAATTGAATTTAAATTAAAAAAAATAAATGAAGTAGGCTTCATGCCCAATGCAAAGCCCAATGTGGGACTGAACCTAAGACCCTGAGATCAAGACCTGATCTGGGAACCAAGAGTCAGATGCACAACTGACTGAGTCACCAAGGCACCCCACGATTATTATGTCTTTTTGATAAATTAACCCTTTTATTATTATAAATAATAAATATTTTATTATTGTAAAATAGCCCTCTTTATTTCTGGAAACATTTTTTTGTTTGAAATGTATTTTGTCTGATATTAATATGGTCTCTACAGCTTTATTTTTATTATTGTTAGCCTGGTGTATTTTTTCCATTCCATTCTTTAATATTTAACCTATTTATAACTGTATTTGATGTGAGTTTTGGATATCGTTGAATCTTGCTATTTTATCCAATCTGAAAAATCTCTGCCTTTTAGTTGGGGTGTTTAAATTATCTACATTTAATGTGAGTATTGAAATGTTTGGGTTTAGGGGTGCCTGGGTGGCTCAGTCAGTTCTGCCTTCAGCTCCTAGGATGGAGCCCCACGTGGGTCTCCCTGCTTAGCTGAGAGCCTGCTTGTCCCTCTTCTTGTAACCCTCCCCTCTGCTCGTGCTCTCTCTCTTTTTCTGTCTCTCTCAAATAAAGAAATAAAATTTAAAAAATTTTTATTTTAAATCTATCCTCTTGCTATTTGTTTTCTATTTGTGCCAACTGTTCTTTGTTTATTTTTTATTATTTTTCTGCCTTATTTTGGACTAATTGAACATTTTAATTATTCCGTTTTATCTCTATTGTTGGCTTATTAGCTATAAGTCTTTGATGGTTATTTTACCAATTGCTTTAGAGTTTACAGCATATATCTTTAAGTCATCACAGTTTATCTTCAAGTGATATCAGTTATCATATGGTATAACAGCCTTATAACAGGGGTGCCTGGGTGGCTCAGCCGTTAAGCATTTGCCTTCCGCTCAGGTCATGGTCGTGGGGTCCTGCGATTGAACCCCACATTGGGCTACCTGCTCGGTGGGAAGCCTGCTTCTCCCTCTCACACTCCCCTGGCTTGTGTTCCCTCTCTCGCCGTCTCTCTCTGTCAAATAAATAAATAAAAAATCTTAAAAAAAAAAAAACCCCAATCTTATAACAGTATATTGCCATTTTTTCCTCCCAGTCTTTGTACTATTGTCATATGTTTTACTTCTACGTATTTTATAAACCCCAAAGCATTATTATTTTACTTTAAACAGTCAATTATCTTTTTAAAAGATTTAAATATAAAAGAAAATATTTTTTATGATTACCTATGTAGTTACTATTTCTGGTGCTCTTCGTTCCTTTGCATAGATCCAGATTTCCATCGGCTATCATTTTCTTCTGATTAAAGGATTTCCTTTAACTTTTTTTTTTTAAGATTTTATTTATTTATTTGACAGAGACAGCGAGAGAGGGAACACAAGCAGGGGAAGTGGGAGTGGAAGAAGCAGGCTCCTAGCGGAGAAGCCTGATGTGGGGCTCGATCCCAGAGCACCGGGATCACGCCCTGAGCCAAAGGCAGACGCTTAACGACGGCGCCATCCAGGCGCCCCTCCTTTAACTTTTTTATAGTGCAGTTCTGCATGCTAATGATGAATTCTTTGAGCTTTTGTATATCTGAATGAGTTTCTTTCTTGCCTTAATTTTTGGCAGATATTTTTGCTGAATATAGAATTCTAAGTTAGTAGTTTATTCTTTTCAGTATTTTAAAGATGTTACTCCACAATCTTTCACCCTCCACTGTTGCTAATGAGATATCTGTAGTCTTTGTTCCTTTGGTACATAATGTATCTTTTTCCCTCTGGCTGCTTTTAAGATTTTCTCTTCCTGGGATCACCCTGAGAATATGAGCAGCTCTGCTATGACATTTGATTTGTATCTGTTGTCTGGACCCTGCCGTATGGGCAGGTAAAATGATCACAGTTTACCAGTCACTAAGGAAAACTCTTCTTTATCTTACCGATGTTCTGTTTCTTTTTTTCAGTCTTCCCCCTGCTTTTGTATTTTTCATTTGATAGTTTTTATCTTTCACATTCCTTTATTCACTAATCTTTTCTTCCGCAATGTCGTCCTCTAGTTAATTTTAGCCAGTGTATTTTGTAATTCAGACTACTCAAAGTAATCTCAGCTTTAGGAATACCTGGTATCTTCCCTCCTACCACATTATACCTGCTCATTCTTTCATTGTGTTGTATATTAGTTGTTTCATTAAAGGTCCAATGCTAATGACTAATGTATCTTTTATTCTAAGCAATTTAATTTTTCAAAATATTTGTATTTTTATTTTATTCATTTTTATTTTTTAAATATTTTATTTATTTATTTGAGAGAGAGAGAGAACGTGCAAGCATGAGTGGCGGGGAGTGGCAGAGGGAGACACAGACTCCCTGCTCAGCAGGGAGCCAGCAGCAGGGCTCGATCCCAGGGCCCTGGGACCATGATCCAAGCAGAAGGCAGATGCTTAACCGACCGAGCCACCCAGGTGCCCCCAAAATGTTTTTTAAAATAACACCTTTTTTCTGTTTGTAATAATAAAAATGCTCATTCTAAGGAGAATATGTGAAAAATAATCTGAAAATCACCTGTAATTGCTGTATTGAGAGAGAAATACTGTAAATATTTTGTTCGTTTATCCCAGGATTTCTTCTATGTATTTTTTAATGGAATCATATAAATATGCAATTCTGCACCTTGCTTTTTTTCATTCAACATTTTAGTAAATTTTGCTGTTATTGAAACTTCCTTGAGAAGTAATTTAAGTGGCTGCAGAGTATTCCATTTCACTATAATCAGGTGTTTGGGTAGTTTCCAATGTTCACTATTATGTATAACACTAGACAAATATACTTCTGTGTCTCTGATTCTTCTTTCTTTCTTTCTTTCTTTCTTTCTTTCTTTCTTTCTTTTTAAGATTTTACTTATTTATCTGAGAGGGAAAGAGAGAGCACACACGAGCGGGGGGAGGGGAAGGGGGTGAAGGAGAAGCAGATTCCCCACTGGGCAAGGAACTTAACTTGGGGCTCAATCCCAGGACCCTGGGTTCATGACCTGAGCCTAAAGCTTAACTGACTGAGCTACTCAGGTGCCCCATCTTTGATTATTTCTAGAGTGAAGTCTCAAAATGGAATTACTAGACCAAAAGATATAAGCCTGTTTAAATCTCTTAATGAATATTAACCATTTTTCCCTCCAGAGATATGATACCAATTTATATTCTCAACAGTAGTGTCTGTAATTATCCATCTCTTATTTTTACTAAATATCAAAATAGCAGGGGCTTTCTAGAGGGTGGGAAAAAAACTTATTCAGAAGGAATTATTTAAATGATGGAAATTTCAAGTGCTATAGTTGACAGTAGCTCCTGCAATCTCTGAGCACAGTTGTGTACAGTCTGTGTAGTGAGCAGAAGCACCTAGCTGAGTGGCCAGAGAAAGCTAAAATCCAGTTCATGCTTTGCTTTCCAAGTTGAATACTAACAGGGCTTTTTCTACTTTCTTTCTAATTCAAAAGAAGATAAAGTCGAATGGTGGCCCTGATAGCTACCACCTACCCAAGTAACCACTATGTGCCTGACACTGTTAAGTGTTTTAAATGTATTATCACATTTAATAGTAACAACCCTGTAGTGAAAGTATTATTATTTTCATTTTAAAAATGAAAAGCTAATGATTAGGAACTTATATAACCTGACCTAAGTTGCAGAATTGATATGTGTTCTAGTCTGAATTCACATCAAATTTGTCTGATTCTGAACCCACTATATTATACTGTCAGTGAGTGATTTTTAGTTAAGTGGACCCTCAAACATTCCTCAAATATCTCTGGTAGGTCTTTCAGGAAGGTAAAATGATCACAGCTTATCAGTCACTAAAGAAAAATTAAACAACAATAACATGATAGTTTGAAAACCTTTGTACTCTGACGAGGGATGAAAATTTTCTACTTTGATTACCGAACGTACGGACAGATTGATTGTGTAAGAGTAGGTGAGGTACGTTTATGAAAGTAGATAATCTAGAAAAAGCATAGTCCCATTATAGCTTTCTACCTTCTGTTGTATTTTGTGGTGGACCAACTAGAGAAGAGTGATTGCTCCCACCCCTCAAAAAATGTTATGGCCAAATCAATTTTAGTAGAGAGCTGTGGGAGAAAGTATTATGAGCAACATAATGACTTGGTAGTAACATGATTCATTTACTATCCTGCTAACTTTTTTCAATGATAGCCACAGTGGATTATTAATCATTAATTAAATTAGCAATGACTAAAGGTATCCATTATAAAGAATTTACCTATCTGTAATCTCCATTAAATCTTGGTTCTGGCACTCGCTCAATGCAAGATACCTTTCAGAGTGGGGAGCAAGGTCCAGAGTGGAGTATTATGATCTTTCATTTGTCATTTGTCCTTCATTAGTTTCATTCTACCTAGTGGAGTGTGATTCAAGAGGTCATGTTGCTTCTACTTAAACACTATATTCATTGATATTTGACCTTGGGAAAGAGGTTATCCATAGAAGCTCTCCCACATCTAACAAGCTCGGGTTATAAATATCCTCTCTATTCTCCTAAGCAATAATAATGCCCACATTTGGGGATTTCAATTGATTCTGCAGTAATCATTTTGTGAAAGGTAGAAATCACTGAAATTTCACCTGTTGGTAGAAAGGTAAACGTAGGAAAGGTACTAGTTATGGTTATAAAAGAAAAAATGTGCAGTTATTCTGTTTGCTTTAATTAATTTAAGATGTTTGTAAATGTATTGATTTCTGGGTTCAGACTGCTCATGAATGTTACGTTTTAGATAAATATGTTAATCAAAAATCCAGTCAACATTATGTGTTGATCCCTGGGGGGAAAAGAGAACTTAGATGTAATATAAACTCAGCATTTTTTTAAAAAACATGTGTTGTATGGCTTGATGAAAAGGTTGATATACATAAGAATTTGAGGGTTCCAGTTTCAAGTAAATGAAAGTTGACTTGATGCGAAATACTTTTAAAGGACATTCGTCTTCTGGCCATCATCTAGGTCGGGCTTACATTTTCATTGATTTGTATTCTAGACTATTTATAAAATTGGGCAAGATTTGGGAATCTGAGAAAGGGATTAGTCTTATTACTTGGCTATATCTTGATAATATATCTGACATATTAGGGTTATTATTCATTGACATTATAATATCTGGAGTTTTCTTTTAATATTTAGTTTAAAGAGTAGGAAAGAGGCAGTGATGAAGTTCAGGAATAGCTTCTGCCTAAAGGACAAATGCCATGATTGCTCTTTGCACATAACCTGCAATCAGGAACAATATGAGATATAAGGACAGAAGAATTTAAATCATATGTGCAGAAGGGTTGCAACCTGATTTGCCTGAAACATATTCCATACTCCCTTGGCTTTAAATCTGTCTAATTTTTCTATTAGATTAGAAGTTATTCATTTGGGGAGCAATAAAGAAATCCCAACTCGAACTGCCTCACATCTTTTAATCGGAATTTTCCCAAAGCACAAAAGTAAAAATGTTAAAGTTGCTGTATTTCATTAGTTTTATTCTTTTGAATGTTGCTACACTGAAAGCGCTGTGTGAAATTATTAGAAGCCAAGTTTTCAAATGGTTGTAAAAGAAGATGCATATACGGGGACTCACTCAAAGGGCATTATTTAAAAAAGAAATTTTCCAGCCACCCAGATCTCAGGGTGGCTAGGCCCATTCAAGGATAGAGAATCTACCATCTGTATGATTATTTTTACATCTGAACTTTTTTTATACACCAGAGAGACTCAAAACTTTCAGGGTCATTTGCCCAGCATGTAGTGGAATGTCCTGTGCAATAGATTCCAATTAATATGAGCACGTTCAATGGCCCCGTACCACCGATGATGTCTAACTGCTTTCCACTTGGCTTTATATGGCACCTCTTTGTTGCAGCTGCAGCCAGGTCTATCGCCCCTTTGATAAAAATTTCAGTTACCCCAGGGAGAAGCTTTTAACTTTATTAAGCATTGAAGTCTGCACTTGTGTTCTTCTTTGGAAGAGCAGATCAAAAGCACACTTTCTAAGGAAGTAATCTGAAAAATTAGGATAGCACTTGTGGACTTTGGCAGTAATGTTTTTCTGTGATTGAAACCGAAGAACATGTGTTAACTGACTAGACTATTATGAACTTCTTAGCATTTAACAAACCTTTCTCTTTTTTTGAAAGTAAATAGGGTTCCTTGATTCTATTTAACCAATTCTTTAGCATGCTGTGTCTTTTTTGTTGTGGTTAAGAAAACCTCAGTCTAGATTTAAAGATAGGGAACAGACAATCAAGGAAAAAGCAATTAGATGATCAAGTTGTGGTACAGAGAAAAGCCTGTGGTTTTCAGTTCCATCTCTGGCATTACTCACCATAAAAACTTGAGCAAGACACTTAATTTTTCTGGGCCACAGTTTTTTCATCTTTGAAAAAATGAGGATGGGTTAGATGATATGTAAGTTTTCTGCTGAATCTGAAATTCTTTGAATCTAAATGTTGGACAGAATGGGACCAGACACTGGCAACACCTCCTATTTGCTTCACACCTCCTGTCTGCTTCTGTTCCAGATTCAGTGTGGTGATGGAATATGGTGCTGTTATGTCTTTAAGTTGAAATGAGATCTATCTGGAACATTGGTTAAAGCCAGAGTAGCACTACGTCACAAAGACGATTCGACTGCATCCTATTTCTCCCACAATCCCAAGCTGCTAGAGTTTTGGAAAAGGCACTAGACAGACTCATCTTGAGAAAATTGCCTCTTACACACATACACACACACACACACACACACACACACACACACACACACACACACATGCTCTTCAGATTTCTCCACAGCTGATGGGACAAATTTCTGTCTTCTGTGTCAATCTGAATATGACCCTGTTATTTGCCCTTTCACAGTCTTAAAGACCTTTGAATTCTAATTCGTGGGATCTGGGTCCTTGGAAGGGGACCCCTGAACCAAAATGTATATCACATACTGCCTATACAGAGAATATAATTCCGGTAGCATCTTGTCAATGGATGCTTCTTATATAAGCACTAAATGAAGAAGTACTCAAAATATTTTAGCATTAAAAGGTTGGAACAATTTTGTAGACCAATTCTTTCTAAATTTTAAGTTCCAATGATTAGGAATCAAGTGGGGGCCATGTCTTTCTTCAGGATCTTAATGAGAATGACTACTGTTAGGACAGGGTTAATATTATTAGAAACCTATTCTTGGGAGGAAGGGATGTAGGAGCCAAGTTTCTAGGCTCAGACCCTCAGCAATTTATATTTGATATTGGGCAGTTCACTTGCTCTGCCTGTCCCTATTTTTGTACTTTTTCTATTATACCAAACTCCTGTCCCTATTTTTGTACCTTTTCTATTATACCAAACTCCTACGAGTGGTAGTTTTTAAAGGTTCATTGCAATGTGGAATCTAGAAACATACAAATAAACTCTGTGTACTCAGTTGTGTTAGAATCTTCTGATCTATCACGAACACTGAATGGATCTTTCACTAACGCATGATTTTGTAATATTATACTTTGGTCATTGGGAAAATATTGGTTTACTGACTTATTCAGATCTTCTGAATGTTGGCTTATTTCATTATACACTATCAAAAAATTATATTAATATCACTACCATTCTCATTAGAATGGCCTTTTAAGTATTGAGAAATTGTAAATTTCACCCTGGTAAACTCAGGTTTTCCAAAATTTAAATTTTCTCTTGAAGAAAATACCATCTGCTGTTTTCCTTGGAGTAGCCAGTCTATTTGTTCATTTTTAAAAAAATGTGAAAGTCTACCAAATACCCAATCTGGTAATCCATTATTTGTCTGTCACTTTTTTTTTGCAAGCAAAAATTATGTTCCATGAAAGCACAATGTGGTTCTGCTTGTAGCTCAATGGCATAATTTGTTTTCCCTAGAGACAGCCATTATACTTCCATATGCCACAGAAATGCTTTCTGTGTACTTCTCATTTCATCATACAGAATATTTATAAGATGTATAGATTTAAGAAAGTTAATCTTTTTTATTGCCTTATAAAACACGTTCTTATGTGAACCTGGCATTTTATTTATATTGTGAGCACATGATGGTGAAGAATATCACTACCAGTGTGGTTTGGTGTCACTGCCTTGACTCTTCCTAAGGGACCAGTAGTTTTACCACCATCGTTTTTGTACCACTAGTGAACATTAAAATAGTAAAGAAGAAATGTGCTGTCTTAGTTTTATTGTAAAAATAACTTTGGCCTAGCAGATTCCCTGTAAGTGTCTTGGAGATCTCAAGAGTGTAGATTGTATTTAGAAAACCGCTGGACTAGAGTTCATTACTATTATAGTCTTGACTTTTCCCCTTCTCCTGTTGTCAGAAGAATGGGCCAGCTTTTCACTACTCCATTTCTCATTAAGTTGCTTCATTACAAGTAAGGAATCATCCACAGTGACGCTCACTTATCATGAGCAGGGTCTCACTCCTCAATGACTAGATTGCCCTGTTTTGCTGACTGAGACAGAGTTATTAAAAATAAGAACTTGAGGGGTGCCTGGGTGGCTCAGTCCATTGAGTGTCTGACTCTTGGTTTCAGCTCAGGTCATGATCTTATGGGTCATGAGGTCTGGCTCCTGGCTCATGGGGGAGTCTGCTTGAGGATTCTCTCCCTCTGCCCCTCCCCCCATGCATGTGCAGGTGTTCTCTCCCCCACCCCTCTAAAATAAATAAATCTTTAAAAAAAAAAAAAGGAACTTGAACTATTAGTCAATAGCTGGTAAGCAGTATGCAACTACTTTCTTCTCACTCTACTTGCCTCTTTTTCCAAGGTGGGCTAATAATAAACAGAACTCTAAGAAATTCTTGGTATGGGACAAGGCCAGGATTTGCATTTAGCTGGAGACCAAAGCCCACGTACTTGGCTATTACTTTATACTGACTCCTGTCAGCTACTCAGCTCTGAAAGTCAGTGATTCTGGAAAACAAATATATCCATGAGTGGCAGGTGAGGCTACTGGTAGTAGAGACAGGCTCCATAGACAGCCTTGGAAGTGTTTAGTACTAACACATACTGAAAAGACTTGGGTAAACTGGAAGGATTTTTAGTAAATGCAACAAATAGAGAGTTTTTAGCTACATAGAATGTAGGCAACATCGTCTGGTGGTTTAAAGAGCAGGCTTTGAATGCAAACTGTTCAAAGCTCAGAACTACCATTAACCAGCTTTGTGATTTTGGGCAAGTTACTTAACCTTTTTGTGCTTCAGTGTACTCATTCATAAGGTGAAATGATTAGATGTGATGATGATGATAATACTACCTGTTGAGGCTTCAGTTAGTAATGGTCTGGTAAGTAGTAGAGCACATGGTAAGCAGTAACGAATCTTGGCCATTAAAAGTATTTGTAACGCTGGGCATATGATAACCATGCAGTACAGACTGGCTATTATCACTTAACATGCTGCCTCCTGCTTCTCATTACTGGGGCAAACACAAGCTTCATCTGTTATTTATTTATTCATTTGTTTGTTTTACACTGATTAACTGAGCACCTCCTATGTAACTGTCCCTGTGCTAGGTGATGAGCCTGCCTTGGTCCTGTAGTTGGCAGCTCCAATATACCTATTATTTCTTTTCCTCTCACCATAGAAAAGTGGTCCAGTCACTTTTCATAGGCTTGCTCAGATCGTGCAGTTCATGTCAGGTACCAGGTCATTTTCTTCTGTTCTTTCTTTCTTTCTTTCTTTCTTTCTTTCTTTCTTTCTTTCTTTTTTTTGTACAGATGAGAGCCAGCTTGTTAATAATTGCATTTTGATCTTTAACCAACATTTAAAATCAAACACACATAGATGGGAAAGTAAGCATCTTCCACTTTCTAGTATTAAGGTTTTAAAAATTCAAGCCAAAAAACACTTAATTTGGTTTGGTTTCTCTTATCCAAGTAAAAACATAAGCAAATATGACACTGATGATTACAAATAGATTATTTGAGAGGAAGACCTCTAACATTTTCTACAATGTGTAACATACTTAGCTCTTGAAAATACCTTAACTGCGTATATGCAGATCAAAGTGGAATTTTTTTACTATTATCCACATCACAAATAAATTTCCTGAGAATGTGAGGATTCTAAGAACCCAAGAACATAAATGCTAACAACTTATTCACTGAAACTGAAAATAAGATTTGAAAATTTAAAGAAGATAATCTTTGAGCAGTAGGAAAAGCTAATCATTTTTATTTTACAGCTTTTAAAAGCTTCATTCTTTCTTAAAATTTAAATTCTTCCTAATCTTAACAAACAATAAAATATATACAAATCATAGTATAGGTGTATAGCAAATGTGTCTTTAAAATTTTGTGTCTGTCAGATTTGAAATTTGAATCATATTTTAAATGTATTAGGAACAATCCCCATATAAAAGAATTATTAAGATGAATAGTTTCAGTAACAAATTCTATTGTTAACCACAGAAAAATCCTCTCTAAATTATATTTTGAGTGTTTGGATTTGTGTATTCCATGTATTTTGAGGTAAAATATGTTATAGCAAAAGCTATTATGCTTACATGTATAATAGTAGCAGCTATCATTTCTTTATTATTTATCAGGTTAGAATCACACCATGTGTCAGTCATTCTACTGAAAAGTATCCTGACGGAAATAAACTGTAATGTGAGTCATGAGCTGAGCTTGCTACCAGTGATGGACTTAATTTCAGCATGCATTTTCCTTCACCTCTCAGCACCATTCAATACTATTGGTCACTCCCTTTCTTGAATGTGCTCTTCTTTTGTCTTATATTGACACATCTTTCAAATATTTTTCTCTCTTACCTCTTTGGCTGCTTTTTCTCAAACTCCTTTTCTTTTTCTCTTCCACTTCTAGATACCTGAGTTCTTCAGGTCACAGTCCTGAAGTGTTCTGTTTTTCACACAGAGTCTAGACGTCAAGGATCCAAATCCTGGTTACAAAGCTTAAACTTGCTATAGACAAGACTCATTTGCTTATGTTTCTTAGTATATAAAAAGTAGATAATAGATAAAAATATTTAAAGAATTTAGAATAGTGCCTGGTATGCAGTAGGCACTCAGTATACTTTGTTTTTATTTTACAATATATTCTCTTCCTAAATAATTGTATTAATTTCTATCCAGATGCTGATAAATCCTAAATTTAGATCTCTAGTCCAGATGTCTCTTCTGAGGTTCAAACTTGTTACTTATCTGCCTACTCAGTATCTTCCCTTGCATGTCTCTCAGACACTTCAAACCATGTTCAGAACTGAAAAGTAAATGATTAATTTCCTTTTTTTAGATCTTTTTCCCACCCCCAGTTATTCCTCCTTAAAATATTACAAAATCAGCAAATGGTGTCTTAACCTGCCCTCCTCCCCCACTAGTTCAAACAAAAACTGGATAGTCATACTTTTAAAATTTTTAACTTTTTTTTTTTAAGTAGGCTCCATGCCCAATGTGGAGCTTGAACTCACAATCCTGAGATTGAGAGTCACGTGTTCTACCAACTGAGCCAGCCAGGCACCTCCCAAATTTTAACTTTTTAATATGGAAAACATACAACATCTACAAAAATAGAATATTAGGTTTCAACATTTAGCATGGCTGATCTTGTTTCATTTATACTCCTACTCAGGCTACCACACCCCAAACTAGATTATTTAGGAATGAATCCCAAATGCCATAGTATTTTACACACAAATATTTTCATATTTATCTCTAAAAAGATAAGGACTCTTTTAAAAAACTTTATCAAAATGTCACATATTGTCTCATAATTTTTTTTAATGTTGATTTAAAACAAAATCCCTGAAGTCCAAATATAGCAATTAATGATGTGTCTCTTAAATTTCTTTTGGTCTTTCTTATTCCTCCCCATTCCTCTGCCTCCCCCCTGCCCTGGAAATATATTTGATAAAGAAACAGCCATTGCTTTGTCATTTCCCTTTTTCCTCTATATTTCTTGTTATGCCCATCATGGTAAGTGCCTCCTAATCCCCATCACCTATTTCACCCATCCCCACCCACCCACCTCCCCTCTGGTAACCATCTGTTTATTCCCTATAGTTAGGAGTCTGTATTTTGGCGTGTATCTCTCTCTCTCTCTCTCTCTTTTGTTTCTTTGTTCATTTGTTTTGTTTCTTTAATTCCACATATGTATGAAATCATATGGTATTTATCTTTCTCTGGCTGACTTATTTTGTTTAGCATTATACTTTCTAGCTCCATACATGTTGTTTGCAAATAGTAAGATTTCATTCTTTTTAGGGCTGACTAATATTCCACTACATATGTATCTCACATCTTCTTTACCCACTCATCTATCGATGGACACTTGGGCTGCTTCCATAGTTTGGCTAAATAATGCTACAATAGACATAGGGGTGCACGTATCCCTTTGAATTAGTTTTTTTGTTTTGTTTTGTGGTATTCTTTGGGTAAATATCCGGTAGTGTCATTACTGTTATGTAGGGTGGTTTTATTTTTAACTTCTTGAGGAAACTCCATACTACCCAGGTTTGTTTTTTTGTAAGAATACTTTATGGGAAGTACTGGGCACTTCCATCATGAGGGGCAGAGGGAGAGGGAGAGAGAATCTCAACAGACTCCATGCTGAGCATGGAACCCGAGGAGGCGCTTGATCCCACGACCCTGAGATCATGACCTGAGCTGAAATCAAGGGTCAGCAGCTCAACTGACTGAGCCACCCAGGCACCCCTTGGCTGAAATACTTCTATAAAAAGAAACTTCCTCTCATAACTTTTGGTCACCCAGCAGTACATTTTAAGTGGGAAAGACAAAATACTCTTTTCTTTCACTTTACTTATCAGCTTTTAGCATAATGGGTTGATTCTGTATCATACTGCATGGGTGGCCAATGAACTTTTAAAAATATTTTTATGTGTTTCAATCCATTGCAGCAATTATTTTTTGATGCTCAAATTACGCCATTTTTGACAAGTAGGAGCTTCTTCCCATTTGGCTCCTGATTCCTTTTGACAAACTTCAATAATCTTTTGTAGCCTTGTTGCTTTCTGGCATGTTCCTAAGATCAGCATAGACATCTCTTGCTTCAGGACTGCAATCATCTATTTCTGCAAGGAATCCAGGATTAAGAGATCACAATCTGGATTTTAGACATGCTCACTCCTGCTGCGTTGGTCATGTAGGCTTGTTTGCAGTACAAAGCTAGGAAATACCTAAATATTTTTAAACAGAAAGTATGAGTTCACAATATTTTAAATTTAAGATTACAATGTTTTTGCTTAACTTCTTTGGTTTTATATTTATGATGTTTTCTACTACTGTAAAAAATATTGGTTCTTAATGGCATACGCATCATTACTTATTTTCTTTGTCGTAGGTTGTATATAATAGTTTCAAAATAACCAATTTTATCCCTAGCAATATGATTACTGAAAAATTTCTAAGATTTTTTTAAATTTCCTGTATTTATGTTGGTTCTCAGCCTATATCTAACTAGCCAAATAAAATTATTGTGTTTTCGGTTCTTTTGAAATAACTCTTCTCTATATGATTATGTCATCAATTCACTGCATAGACTGATTTGTTTCGTTTTGCTTCAGATGTTTAGGGATTTCTTTTTTTTTAATAAGATCTTAAGTTTTAATTATGTAAAACATTTGTATGATTCCAAAGAAATCTACCAAATAAGGTATATTCAAAGAAGTCAATCATCTATTTCCATCTTTCTTATAGTTTCTTCTCTCTCCCTAGTATGCAGCCATTTAAAAACTTTCCTGGCTTAGCCTTCTGTTTAAAAAAAGAATTAGCAAAAATATACATGCCTTTGTAAACTCCCTGCTTTAAAAGCATATTATACATACTTTTCTTCAACTTGCTTTTTCACTTGTCTGTATACTCTGGAGATCACTTTTATAGGCGTATATAAAAATAGCCCTATTTCCTTTTATAGTTGTATGGTACTTCATTGAATGGATATATCATGGTTTATTCAACCAGAATACTTTTGATGGATTATTTCCAGTTGTGTGTAAATTAACAATTAGCTCTCCTCAGGGGAAAAAAGCTTTGATTTGGAGTGTTTGCAAATTTCTGTGTGGTGTAAATATTCCCACCATGGCTGATTTCAAGCTACTAACATCATGTCACTGGATTTGAAGTTGGGAAGTGATGTATAGCACACCAATATGTAGAATTTCCACCATTCAGATATAACACATCTAAAACTCTCAAGAGACATGTAATAATAAAATATAGTAAAATACCTAAGAAGTGATAAATTTTGAGTACTTATTACCTCTGTTTTTAAATATAATTTATTTAATTGCAAGTTAATTTATTTAATTGCAATCACTATGTTTAACAACCAGTTTGCAAAATCCCTGAAAATTTAACAACTAATTCTTGTAAGCAATAAAAGCCAGCTCTAGTACACTCACTGGTTGCTATTACAAATGCTGTGACGAATAGCTTTCCACATATATCAATTTTGTATATTTGTCAGCGTATCTTTGGTATCAATTTTTACTGAGTCAAAGGATAAATGCTTATGTTGCTAACTACTTTTCCAAAGAGTCTATGCCATTTGGCATTCCCACCAGCATTCAATGAGACTGTTTCCCCAAGTCCCACGAACAGAGTGTGTTACCAGAATTTTGGATTTTTCCCTAAGTAAGTGATCTCACTATAGAACGCATTTGCATTTATCTTATTATGGATGAGGTTGACCATCTTTTTTATATCTGTTAGTCATTACTGAAAGCTCCTTCCTGTCTCACTCATCAAATCTAACCCATTATTTTTTTCTTTCTCAGTCTCATTGCACATCCTAGTAAAAGCTGAAATCTTCTCATCTGGATTAATGTTTGGACTTCCTGTCTTGTCTTCCCATTCCATTTCTGTCTTTTTTGATCCATTCTCTATAGATCAGCCAGAGTAATCCTTCTAGTAAAAACAGAATCATATCACTCACTCGCTTCTAATGTTTCAGCGGCTTCCTGCCATAATTTAGATTCCAATTTCTAAGATTGACCTCTAGGCCACTGGAGAGAACTTCGTCACAAAAGCACACTTATATGAGGGGTGCCTGGGTGGCTCAGGCAGTTAAGTGTCTGACTCTTGGTTTGGGTTCAGGTCCTGATCTTGGAGTCATGGGATGGAGTCCCGCATTGGGCTCTGTACTCAGTGTGGAATCTGCTTCAGATTCTCTCCCTCTCCCTCCTGCTTGCACGTGCTCACTCTCTAAATAAATAAACAATATCTTTTTTTTAAAAAAAGCACACTTATATGGAAAGGAGGCTGGAAACATGGTGTGGAAAATGGAAGGAGAGAATTTCTCTTATACTAGCATGAATTAAATATGGAATTAGTTAGAGAGTGGTTAAATTAGCCTGGGTGGCTCAGTTGGTTGAGTGACTGACTCTTGATTTTAGCTCAGGTCTGATCTCAGGTCATGGGGTTGGGCCCCACATACAGCTTCCTGCTCACCAGGGAGTCTGCATGAGATTGTTTTTCTCCCTCTCCCTCTGCCCCTCCCCCACAACTCTTTCTCTAAAGAAATACATTTAAAAAAAAGAAAAAAATTTGAGAGTGATTAAGTAAGGCTGAAGTTTATTCAGGAAGACTTTTTAAATTTATTTTTTTAATTTTAAATTATCATTATTTTTTAAAGATTTTATTTATTTATTCGACAGAGATAGAGAGAGCCAGCGAAAGAGGGAACACAAACAGGGGGAGTGGGAGAGGAAGAAGCAGGCTCATAGTGGAGGAGCCTGATGTGGGGCTCGATCCCGTAATGCCAGGATCACGCCCTGAGCTGAAGGCAGACACCCAACCGCTGTGCCACCCAGGCGCCCCTAATTTTAAATTATTTTTTAATTTTTAAAAAAGATTATATTTTTATTTATTTATTTGAGAGAGAGAGTGAGTGTGGGTGGGGGAGAAGCAGAGGAGGGAGAGAGAGAGACTCCTGGTTGAGTGCAGAGTACGACACAGGGCCTGATCTCACAACCCTGAGATCATGACCTTAGCCAAAATCAAGAGTTGGATGCTTAACCAACTGAGCCACCCATGTGCCCTAATTTATTTTTTTTATTAGGTAGATTCCACGCCCAGCATGGAGCCCAACACAGGGCTTCAACTCCCAATCCTGAGATCAAGAGCTAAGCAGAGATAAAGAGTTGGACACCTAACCAAATGACCACCCAGGTGCCCCTATTTAGGAAGATTTATAAAAGCAGGTTATGAATATGACCTCATGGAAGGAAGAATGTGTGCAAAGGCCAGTAGGCAAGAGATAGCAAGACTTTCCTGGCAGTAGGAAGCAAGTGGAAGAGGTAATAGTGGAGAAGGAGCAGCTAAATAGAGCCAGAAGTGGAGAAAAACTTAAGCTCCCATTTATGAGACTTCCAAAATATTAAAATAGAAATAAATTCCAAAACAGGGCTGCAAAATTTATGGTATATTTCAGACACCTGTTTGATACTAAACACCAAAAATGTAATGCAATATAGTTGTAACATTCACAAAATGATTTCAGAATTTGTACAAAAATATTAATTCATGAAATGCCACAAGTGGTATAGTACGATAACAGGGCATAAATTTTGAAGTCCTGTGATGCATGTCTCTTTTTAACTTGTTAGAGTATCCCTAGCATGGACTGTGCCAATGGTAGTGTTGTAGTCCAAAGTCTAGCAGATTGAAGACCCAGGAGAGGTAATGGTACAGATGAAGTTGAAAGGCAGTCTACTGGAGAATTTCCACTTGTTTCAAAACGCTGGTGTTTTGGTTCTATTCAGGCCTTCAACTGATTTGGTGAGGTCCACCCACATTATAGAGGGCAAACTGTTTTACACAGAGTTCACCAATTTAAATGTTAATCTCATCCAAAAACATCCTCCATGTTGACATATAGAATTAACCATCACAACCCAAATAAAGATATATTGAATTCCTAACCCCCAGTACCTCAGAAAGCGACCTTATTTGCAACTAGGATCTCTACAGAGCTTATCAAGTTAAAGTGAGGTCATTGGGGTGGGTCTTAATCCAATAATACAGGTGTCCTTATCAAAAGGAGAAATTTGGACGCAGACATGCACAGAGGCAAGACACAGAGAGAATGCTACTTACAAACCAAGGAATGCCTGCACTTCCAGAAGCTGGCAGAGGCAGAACGCAGATTCTCCCTCACAGCCTTCTACAGGAACCAACTCTGCTGATGCCTCGGATGTCAGACTTGTAGCATCCCAAACTGTGAAACAATAAATTTCTGTTGCTAAGCCACCCCATTCGTGGTACTTTGTTATGGCAACCCCAAACCTAAATACAGAGCATATGTATGACCTCAGTTGGAGAGAAAATCCTAAATTTGAGAGCCTTCGCCATAAAGTTGACATTTGGACCAAATATTTCTAGGTCAATTCACTAAAAAGTCAGTTTTCTAAAACCTGTCAAGAACAGTTTAATGACAACAATTTCACCATAGTAAAGGGCCAAGAATAAGGCTTTGGAAATATCCTCAATAGGTCATCAAACTGGCCTGCATTCGTCCCTTTAACCTCAGCCATCAATGGACTCTAGTAGCTGCACATCTTAAAGTTTACATCTTACGGAGTAAGTGTGGTCATTTATGGGAATGGCTGGTCCGTCGTGGCTCAAATCTACATTAGTGTGCTGACCCTCAAGCCCTGAAATGATTATTGGATTCAAGGTACTCACCAAACAGTTTAAATAGAATTTGGGGAAGGAAGATTCTCCTTGACTTAGCAAATTTAACATTCTCCTTAAAATGAAAAAAAAAAAATTCTGCCAACAATATAGTCCTATCATACTCTTTGGATCTAGGTTCTGTGGATGTTTTAAGCTGTAAAATTCTGTGTCTTGTGGTTCCTATCTGAAAGTCACCTTGGTATAGTGAATATGGTTAGGAGAGAGCCTGACACTGTCGGTGCTCACTAAATATTGTTGAAAGAATAAAATTCACTAGTCTTGGTTGGAGTCAGAGTAGATTTCAACTCCAGATCTACTTTCTAGCTGTTAGACTGAGAGTTAGCCATTGAACCTCTCTGATTCTTAAGTGTCTCTCTCTGTAAAATGAGGGCGGAGGGGAGACCTGCCAACTTTTTCTTTCATCTTCCACATTATTTGCAAGAATGCCTTCCTTTGGTAACCAGATAAAAATTGATGTGATTTTTAAAGTTAATAATTCCTGCTTTGTTTATTTCACAGAAATGGTGTAAGGATCAATGTGACAGTAAATATGAAAGTGCTTGACAAAATATAAATATATGGATGTAATGGATTACCATCCTGCTAAAAGCATCAAGATTCTCAAAACAAATCTCAGATTCAGTATTGTGAATATATATGTATGTTTCCTTTAAGACTTTAGATAAGAAAATGATTTTAACACCTGTTTGTGATTTGTGAGTGTACCTAGGCACATGTATATATATATATATATATATATATATATATATATATATATATATATATATATATATATATATTTTAAAGATTTTATTTATTTATTTGACATAGAGAGACAGCTACCGAGAGAGGGAACACAAGCAGGGGGAGTGGGAGAGGAAGAAGCTTGGCTCATAGCGGAGGAGCCTGATGTGGGGCTCGATCCCATAATGCCGGGATCACGCCCTGAGCCGAAGGCAAACGCTTAATGACTGTGCCACCCAGGTGCCCCAGGCACATGTATATTTTTAAGCCTAGGATTGTAATTTATTTAAGTTTAAAGTATAACTTCTCTTCAGTTAAATAAAGCTCCTTTCTAGCCTAGTATTACAGGTCCATAAACTGATATCAGAAGTACAAAAATATTTTTGGAAAACAAAAGCTCTTCTGTAACTGATTTATAGTAAAATTTGACTTGAAATATTTATAGTCTCTTTATTGCACTTAATGTGAATATTCATATATTTGACTGCAGAAGAAATACTCCATTCTTCCTCCTACAGAGAGCTTAAGAAGGACAGACCAATGAAGATGGCAAAACTGAAAAATAGTATAAATGAAGTATTTAAGTTGCATATATTCCAGAGCTAAGAATTTGGTACCAATAATATGTCTCATGTGTTATTAGACAATAAGTAGAATAACCATAGACTCTAGTTCTACTACCTTCTAGAAAGGTAAGAACAGTTTTATTGAATGATTTGTGGTATGTTTAAATTCAACACAGTCCTTCTAACAGAAAAAGTACAATTTCTGAAATGAATTCTAATTTTTCCTGAACAAAGAAAAGTAACCCTGATTCAGAACATTTCTTTCATCAAAGTCGAGCCATCCTATAATAAAAGCTCTGCGTTCTGGACGCTTATGAGACTTTATTATTGCTCCATGTATTGGCTTCAAGAGGTGTAGGAGCATTGGCAGTCTTAAGAAACAGAGAATTTGACTTCCAGATGTTGGCTTCCGCTTAGATTAAGACTCATGTAGAGTTTTGGGGCGCCTGGGTGGCACAGCGGTTGAGCGTCTGCCTTCGGCTCAGGGCGTGATCCCGGCGTTATGGGATCGAGCCCCACATCGGGCTCCTCTGCTGTGAGCCTGCTTCTTCCTCTCCCACTCCCCCTGCTTGTGTTCCCTCTCTCGCTGGCTGTCTCTATCTCTGTCGAATAGGTGAATAAAATCTTTAAAAAAAAAAAAAAAGACTCATGTAGAGTTTTGACCTCAATATTTGCTCAGCTATCTTTCAAGACTCTAGCTTATTCCATCCCATTTTCACAAGGCTCAGCTTTCCAAGCCTTGCTTCTGGTGTTTCAGGGCAAGGTCAGAGTGCCCTGCCTTAACGTTAGAAGTATAGGCCTTAGGACCCTCAGCAGAATGCTGCCGATCTCCACAAAGATTTGCTATTTTCCCTTAGAAATAAAGTCATATTTAAGCCTCAGACTGAAGACGTAAGCTCTCAGGCCCTTATTTAAAAATCTGAGGGGCACCTGGGTGGACAGTCTGTTAAACGGCCAACTCTTGGTTTCGACTCAGGTGGCGATCTCAGGGTCATGAGATGGAGCTCTGCCTCCTGCTCAGTGCTCAGCATGGAGTCTGCTTGAGATTCTCTCTCCCTCTTCCTCTGCTCCTCCTGCCCGTGCTCTCTCTCTCTCTAAAAAAAAGAAAAAAATCTAAAATACCTTTAATTTTCAATTCATCTGTTCTCCTTCACAAGGTCTTTCTGCAATATGCAATTTATAAAAGAAAGGAATATTTTTCTGCAATAAATACTGTATTGCTATTAGAAGACCCAATAAAAAGCCTTTCCACTGAGTGAATAGCCATTGTAGGACACCAATTAGGAGCAGGAAGTTTAGATTATGAAAGACTGGATTCAAATCCCAGTTCTGTCACATCTACCTATTCTGTGACTTTGGGCAAGTGACTCAACATCCTAGCCTCAGTTCTCCCAATCTGTGAAATGGAGGCAATAATAATACCTATAGTAATAGATTATTGTGAGTAACAAATGTAAAACATTTAGCAAATTTCTGGACATTATATGTAAGAACTCAAGAAATGTTAACTTCTCACCATTATTAGTAATGAATAAACCTATAGTAGGCCAGTAACTTTAACTTGCAAAATACTCCATTTTTTGGTGTTGTTTCACTTCTGCCCACTTCAGTGGTTGCCACATGCCTCGTGCTCTGTCTCCTTCCCAGTCACATATCTGTGGAAGCACATCTGTCAAAGTACATGAGAGTTGTGGGAAAGACTCGTGCTTCATTTATTCAAATGTTACTGGTCAATGTGACCATGACCTAGAGTGTTGTCACGACTGTGCATCTCTCAGCTTTCGGGGTTAAAGTCCTGTTAAATAAACTTCTGCTGAGTCATTTTACTTGAAAAATTGCTTTTTCTACCTCCAAACTAGAGAGAACTGACAGGGCCTGCCTGACTGCCACCCTTTTAAAACCCTATTCCCATATCTTATCAATGGGTAATGATAGAAACAAGGTTTATGGGCATTCCAACTTTTGTTACACTGATCACATCGGCTTTTCAAGATATGAGTATGAAGTTTATGGACACATTCTTTCCATTTTCTAGTACATAACATGCTCTAAAGCAAAACCTTATTTCTCTGTTTCTCTTGTAGACTACCTACTATGTGCCAGGCACGTAAAACACTTTTTATTAAGGTACAATTTACGTACAGTAATATTCTCCCTGCAAGTTTTGACAGAAGCACACAAGTACACCACAATTCAATTATGGAACAATTTTATCACTCCAAATATTTCCCTGTGCTTCTTAAGGCCACCTCCTTCTGTGACCCCTCCAGCTCCTGGCAGACACTGATCTGCTTTCTGTTCCTACAGTTTAGTCACTTTTCACATATACTGTGAATATTATCTAAAATCTGCAATAACAATATTATTCTTGTGGCAGAGAAAGAATTGACTGAATATTTTTATTTGATTATTTCATTATTTTCATTTATTTATTTTATTTGCCGTAGGTGATAATTCCATATCTTTTAGCTTTCTCATCAACACAGAGCCTTATAACAAAATGTCTAGAAAAAAAAAAAAAACAGCTGCTATCAAGTCAGGTGATTAGTTTCATGGTTTCCCTATAATTAAAGTTTCTTTATAAAGGGAGGAGTTTTTTCTGATATCATATTCCTCCTTCTCAATATGTGAACTTTTATTATTCAGTTTCCATAACATCAAACCATTAACTGTTTACCTATCTCTGACCATTGAACTTCAACCATGAATGAGAAAGAGGAAGCAGTCAAACATGAATTCTATGATAATATTTTCAAGCTCATGCCAGACTCCCCTCAAGGACATCTTCTGTCTGGAAGAACTGACTAGGGATTCATTCATGCAAATGAGTTCGGGACTGTATTTATCTTGATTTGTCCAAGTTGGTTTTTTGAAAGCAAAGTCCTGACCTTTTATCTCTCATTGTGAATAGCCACAATAAGATGGGAACAAAGAGAACATGGAATTTCCCAAAGTTAGAAGGTTCCTTTGATTGCTTTGCTGTGACTGGAACTCAGCCAAGCTTTAAAAATTCAGGTTTCTGTGTGGGAACAAGGGTGACTGGCTGGCTCAGTCAGTAGAGCATGTAACTCTTAATCTCGGGGTCATGAGTTCAAGCCCCACATTGGGTGTGAGCATACTTAAAAAAAGAAAAAGATTCTGTATCAGAACAGTGGTGGTATGTGCCTGTGACTTTAGCAATCACATTAAACCCGCATTACAGAATAAGGAGAATCTTAACAATCTGTATAGCTATTTCATTTTTAAATAGTATTTATTGTTTGTGATTATGAAAGTAATTCCGATTATTACAGAAAACTTATTTGGAGATTTGACTATCCATAATATAACTGCAACCTGCCCTAAATAATAAATAAAGCTATTATTATACAAGATATGAAGACACAGCACAAATTCCTTTTTACTAAAACTCATTCATTCCTAAAGAGACCCTTGCTCAGAACCGACTTACCCTTATATTAGATAGTGGTGAAGAAGCAGATACCTAAAACACTGAGAGAGAGAAATCCCCTCTGACCAGGGGAAATGTGGTCCAAGACCAATGGGGCAAATATCCATTGTATTTTTATCTTTCTGTTCTCCTGCTGCTTGGTCCTGGATGCAGGGATAGTCATGGGAAGTGCATGGGAGATTATGGAAACTAAAGCCCTAGTTTTCTGGACAGAGGACCAAAAGAAGGACTTCAGGGAGCTAGAAATGTCAGAGCAGCTGTGAGAAGAAGGGAGCTCAAGAGAGTGAAACCATAAAGTGTATGAGTACACCCAAAAAGTGGTGTATGAAATCCTGGGTTCACGTTTGGGCTGTGATGCATTGACCTGACCCTGCACAGTATCAAAGGCTTTGAGAACTGAACAATGGAGTAGACCATTGATCAGGTTCTAGACTGGTCATTGGGTGGTGCACATGTGAGACAGTTTAGAATAACACTGGAAAAGCTTTGAAAACTGAACTGACTTTGAAACCACAATTCACAGAATGGAGATCGAAACTTGCATCCTGAATATGTTGACTGCCTACTACAACAAAAATATCAACATTCTCCTGAGGATTTAAGGTAGACCCAAGTCCCATACATAATATTCAAAATGTCCAGATTAAAATCTAGAATTACTCAGCATACAAAGAACCAAGAAAATTTTAACTTACAAGGCAGAAGGCAATCAATAGATGCCAACATGACATACATGTTGGAATTATCAGACTTTCAAGTAGGTATGACAACAATACTCCAAGAAGTGAAATAAATGGAAATTTAAAGAATCTCAGCAAAGAAATGGAAGATCCCAAATGAATAACCAAATGAAAATTTTAGAACTAAAAAAAAATACAATGACTGAAAATTTGAAAAATTCAGTGGATAGATTCAATAGCAAAATGAGGATGACAAATTGTTCCATTAAAATATCCATTCTGAACAACAATTTAAAATGGTTGAAAGATAAACAGAGCTTCAAATATTTATAGGGTAACACCAAAGATCTAACTTCAATGTTATCAGAGTCCCGGAAAGAGAACTGAAAGAATGTGGTACAGAAAAATGTTTAAAAATTAATGGCTGGGTGCTATCTTTGGTAGCACGTACACTAAAATTGGAACAATACAGAGAAGATTAGCATGGTCCCTGTGCAAGGATGACATGCAAAATCATGAAACATTCCATATTTTTAGAAATGGAAAGATGTTCTATGATCATGGATTGGAAGAACAAATATTGTTAAAATGTCTACACTACCCAAAGCAATCTACACATTTAATCCAATCCCTATCAAAATACCAACAGCATTTTTCACAGAACTTGAACAAGCAATCCTAAACTTTGTATGGAACCACAAAAGATCCTGAATACCCAACGCAATCTTGAAAAAGAAAAGCAAAGCTGGAGGCATCACAATTACAGATTTAAAGTTATATTACAAAATAGTAATCAAAACAGTATGGTGATGGCACAAAAATAGATACATTGATCAATGGAACACAATAGAAAAAATAAATAAACCCACAATTATATGGTCAATTAATCTTTGACAAAGGATGAAAGAATATGCGAAAGGAAAAAGATAGTCTCTTCAATTAATGGTGTTGGGAAAACTGGACAGCAACATGCAAAAGAATGAAACTGGACCACTTTCTTACACCATACACAAAAATAAATTCAAAATGGATTAAAGACCTACGTGTGAGACCTGAAACCATAAAAATCCTAGAAGTGAGCATAGGCAGTAATTTCTCCAACATACACCATAGCAATTTTTTTCTATATGGGTCCCCTGAGGCAAGGGATTCAAAAGCAAAAATAAACTATTGAGACTATGTTGAAAGAAAAAGCTTCTGCATGGTGAAGGAAATAATCAACAAAACTAAAAGGCAACCTACAGAATGGAAAAAGATATTTGCCAATGACATATTGGATAAAGGTTTAACATTCAAAATACATAAAGAACTTATACAACTCAACACCCCCCCCCAAAAAAATAATCCAGTTAAAAAATGGACAGAAGACATGGACAGACAGTTCTCCAAAGAAGACATCCAGATGGCCAACAGATGCATGAAAAGTGCTCATCATCACTAATCATCAGGGAAATGCAAATCAAAACCACAATGAGACATCACCTCACATCTGTCAGAATGACTAAAATCAACAACACAAGAAACAACAGGTGTTGGTGAGGATGTGGAGAAAAAGGAATCCTCGTGCCCTTTGGTGGGAATGCAAACTGGTACAGCTACTGTGAAAAAGAGAATGGAGGTTATTCGAAAAGTTAAAAATATAACTACCTTATGATTCAGCAATGGCACTACTGGGTATTTACCCAAAGAATACAAAAACACTAATTCAAAGGAATATACGCACCCCTATGTTTACAGCAGCATTATTTGCAATAGCCAAGATATGGAAGTAGCTCAAGTGTCCATTGAGTGATGAATGGATAAAGAAGACACACACACACACACACACACACACACACACACACACACGCACACACACACTGGAATATTATTCGGCCACAGAAAGAATGAAATCTTGGCATTTGCAATGACATGTATAGAGCTAGAGAGTATAATGCTAAGGGAAATAAGTCAGTCAGAGAAAGACAAATACCATGAATTCACTCATATGTGGAATTTAAGAAACAAAACAAATGAGCAAAGGGGAATAAAAGAGAGATACACACAAACCAAGAAACAGTCTTAACTATAGAAAACATGGTTATCAGAGGGGAGGTGAGAGAAAGGAATGGGTAAAATAGGCAATGGTGATTGAGTGCACTTGTCATGATGAGAACCAGGTGATTAAAATAAGAACTTGAGGGGCGCCTGGCTGGCTCAGTCAGGAGAGCATGTGACTCTTGATCTCAGGGTCATGAGTTCAAACCCCACATTGGGTGTAGAGATTACTTAAATAGATAAATATTTTTTTAAAATCTTAAAAAAAAACTTGAACCCCCCCAAAACCCTCAAAAGAATTAGTGGTTGGAAACTCCCCAAATTTGGTGAAACATATACATATATATTCAAGCTCAGTGAACCATAAACAGGATTAATTCAAAGAAATCCACATCCAAGTGCATGAAATTCAAGCTACTAGAAACAGGTGCTTGAGTGGCTCAGTTGGTTAAGCATCTGACTTTGGCTCAGGTCATGACCTCAGGGTCCTGGGATGGAGCCCTGCATTGAGCTCCACGCTCAGCAGGGAGTCTGCTTGTCCCTCTGCCCGTCTCCCTGTTCATGCTCTCTTTCCCTCTCAAATAAATAAAATCTTTAAAGATAAAGGAAAAGTGAGTTGAATAAATGAGGATTTCTCATCGAAAACACCAAGGCCAGAAGGAAGGAAATTGTCACAATATGTTTAAAGTGCTGAAAGAAAAGAATCCAGAAGTCTATGTCCAGTAAAAATTTCTTTCAGTTAATAGAGGCGAAATGAAGACATTCTTGATAAGGGAAAACTAAAGGAATTCATCACCAGCAACCTGTTCTAAAAGATATGATGGATGGGGCGCTTGGGTGGCACAGCGGTTAAGCATCTGCCTTCAGCTCAGGGCGTGATCCCGGCGTTCTGGGATCGAGCCCCACATCAGGCTCCTCCGCTATGAGCCTGCTTCTTCCTCTCCCACTCCCCCTGCTTCTGTTCCCTCTCTCGCTGGCTGTCTCTATAAAAAAAAAAAAAAAAAAAAAAAAAAAAAAAAAAGATATGATGGATGAATTCTTCAGATAGAAGAGAAATAACACCAGAGGGGAACCTGGAACTGGAATGGTAAAAATGTGAATAAATATAATAGACTATTTTCCCGAAGTTCTTTAAAATATATTTGGCTGGGTGCCTGGGTGGCGCAGTTGGTTAGGCGTCCAACTCTTGGTTTCAGCTCAGGTTGTGATCTCGGGGTTGTGGGATCGAGCCTCACGTTGGACTCCATGCTTAGTGTGGAGTCCGCTTGGGATTCTCTCTCCCTCTGCCTTTGCCCCTCCCACTCTTGCTCTCTCCCTCCCTCTCTCAAATAAATAAGTGAAATCCTAAATATACATATAAACCATTATATATATATATATAAACCATAAAATCTATCTATCTATCTATTTATATATATATATGGCAGTTGAAAGCAAAAGTTATGGGACGCCTGGGTGGCTCAGTTGGTTAAGCATCTGCCTTTGGCTCTGGTCATGATCCCAGGGTCCTGGGATCAAGTCCCACATTTGGCTCCTTGCTCAGTGGGGAGCCTGCTTCTGCCCCTGCCAGCAGTTCCCCCTGCTTGTTCTCTGTGTCTCCAACAAATAAATAAAAAAAATCTTTTAAAAAAAAAGCAAAAGTTATAATATTGTCTGGTGGGGTATGTAGATCTAAAATACATATGCCGGGGCGCCTGGGTGGCACAGCGGTTAAGCGTCTGCCTTCGGCTCAGGGCGTGATCCTGCCGTTATGGGATCGAGCCCCACATCAGGCTCCTCCGCTATGAGCCTGCTTCTTCCTCTCCCACTCCCCCTGCTTGTGTTCCCTCTCTTGCTGGCTGTCTCTATCTCTGTCGAATAAATAAATAAAATCTTTAAAAAAAAATACATATGCCAACTGCAACATAAAGAGGGAGGACTAAAAGGACCTATATTTTGATTAGGTTTCTACATTCCACTTGAAGTGGTAAAATATTAATTTTAAATAGATTTTGAAAACTTAAGTATGCATATTATAATCCCTAGAGAAGCCAGTAAAAAATTATACAAAGTTATATAATCTTAAAACTCAGTAGGTACATTAAAACGGAGTACAAAAATTTCAAATAATCCAAAAGAGTGTAAGAAGTGGAGAAAAGAACAAAATATAGAGAGAACAAACAGAACACAAATAGTAAAATGATAGACCCATAAATGTAAATGATATGTAAATGTAAATGATCTTTTTAAAAAATATATTTTATTTATTTATTTGAGAGAGTGAGAGAGCACGAGCAGGGGGAGGGGAGGGAATGGGGCAGAGGGAGAAGCAGACTACTCGATGAGCAGGGAGCTTGATGGAGGGCTCGATCTCAGGACCCTGGGATCATGACCTGAGCTGAAGGCAAATGTTTAACTGACTGAGCCACTCAGATGCCCCTAAATGTAAATGATCAAAACACACTAATTAAAAGACAGAAATGGTCAGAATGGATAAAAAAACCACTATGTGCTCCTCCAGGAAATTCACTTTAAAGATTTTATTTTATTTATTTTGAGAAAGAGAGAGTGAGCACAAGCAGGGGGGAGGGGCAGGAGGAGAAGGGAGAAGAAATTCACTTTAAATTTAACAATATTGTAGATTAAAACCACAAGGATAGGAAAAGATATACAATACAGACACTATTGAAAAGAAAGCTGAGTGGCTAGATTAATATCAGAAAAAGCAGACTTCAGAACAAGGAAAATAACCAGGAATAGTGATGGACTTTACATAATGATAAAAGAGTTAATTTATTAAGAAGTCATAATAATCCTAAATGTGTAGGCATCTAACAATAGTGCTCCAAAATACATTACGAAAAAACTGATACAACTAGAAAATAAAAATTATAATTGGAGTCTTAAGACTCCTCCATCAGTAATTGGTAGAACAAGTAAAGAGCAAATTAACAAAGATATAGAACTGGAAAATGCCATCAACCAACTGGATTTAACTAACATTCTTAGAAAACTTCACCCAACAGCAATAGAATATAGGTTTTCTTCAAGTGCACCAAGAACACTGACGAAAACAATATTCTGGATCATAAAACAAAACTTAGAAAATTATGATTAATTGAAATCATACAAGGTATATTCTCTGAATATAACTGAATTTAACTAAAAGAAACCTAGTAATCCTGAGTCTTAACCAATAGTGATAGAGTTTAGCAGATAAGAGCTTGGATTCTGGTTTCAGATAGAAGCAGATCTGAATTTTCACTCTGCTACTCACATGTTTTGGAAACTTGGACAAGTAACTTATGCTTTCTTTTCTTTTTTAATATTATAATTTATAAAATAGGCTTAATGATCTCTATTTTACAATATTGTCAAGAATAAATCAATAATGCATTCATACAAAGTGCATAAGGCAGTTTCGTCACCTGTATGTGTTCAATAAGTGGCTCCTCTTATGAGGAGGATGGAGCCAGAGTATTGATAACAAAAGGTGGTAGTAGCTGTTGGTTTTAAAATAAAAAAACATGTGACAGATTTCTTGCCATTAATCCAGTATAACATATTTTAACATTTTACTTGAATATCACCCATTATTGCGGAAACATTTTTATTATGGGTGACACTGGGCATTGATTCACATTCCAGAGACCAAATTTTGCCCAGCACTGGTGCACTGTATTTTCTAAGATTGACTCATACAGCCGCCCCCTTGACCACCCCCTCTTGATTGGTTAATTTTGTTGATGAAAATGCGAACCAGGATTGGGAGAGGATTCATTCATTTAAAACATTATGATTCAGCACCTACCTTGTAACAAGCACTATGTTAGGTAAGGGGGAATGAGCACCAGAACTGACCGTCTAACATGGAGCAGTTACAACAAATTCTAGTTAAGTAAACAATTATAATAAAAGTCATTGGACTGTTGATAGACAAAGAAAACCTAGAGTTTAATTTTCTTTTGCAATTGCTTTTCCATTATTCATCCTGTTAAGTGTTAAGGGTAGAAAATAGTATATTAAAACATTTCCCAGGGCCGGTGAATGATGGGCAGGGTGGGGAAGGGAAATACCCTTTAGATCTGTCCTAGTATGTTCATAATGGTGTCATAGACCCAAAGAAGATTAGAACACACTGTTATAAGCTCATCACCCAGATCATCTTTCAGATTCAGAGATGCCAAAAGATCTCAAGATTCCAAAATTAGTATTGCCTTGGATTCTCTAAGGGAATATGCTTACCAGTATTGTCAATATGATTTTATGAGTATTTGTCAAAAGCTGACCAGAGGGAAGGACTCTGCTTGTGCACTAGAAAATTATTTTCTATAACTAAAGACTCAGATGTCATATTATGTTGTGGTTTCCAATAATGCACAGGAGACAGGTGTCTAATGACTCCGTAAGAGACAGAGATAGAACTCAACAGATGAAATGGGGGTTAAATCAAATCTCGTGGTCAGCATGTTTCAAAACTGATTTCTCAGGTTAGGAAGAGCGTAAAGAGCTAGAATGAAAAAATAATTGCAATGGCTGAAACAACTGACTCTTTGACCGTACGAGGCAGAAGCGTGACTCTAGTTTTGGATCCTTCTGCATATGGTTATAAAAAGAGCAGGGAGTTAAAATTAGCCTGAGCATTATTATTGGCTATTTTGTTAAGCTTAGCATCTTGCTGTATAGGAGCATTCAATGTATGAAGAGGCTTGAATCAGTTTCACAGAAACTTTGAATGAGCAAGGTAAATTTCTTTTTTGTGGTAGATCTCCAAAGCTGTAAGAGCAGCGGCCAAACCTATTAAGGAGAATAACACAGCAATACCTCGTGGATTGCATACGATTTAAGAACGGAACATACTGCACATAACTTTGTGGTCTTAAAAATGTTGGATAATTTTGAAAATTAGAAGATTCCCAAAGGAGAACTTAAGGATCTAATATCTGATCTTAGCTAAATTCCACTGAAGATTAGTATAAAGTTTTATAAAGTATGCACAGGTACATTCATTCATTCCTGACAAAAACTAGTAAGAGAGGGCACCTGCGTGGCTCAATCATTTGGCATCTGCTTTTAGTTCAGATCATGATCTCAGGGTCCTGGGACGGAGTCCCCTGTCAGGTTCCCTGCTCAGTGGGGAGTCACTTTCTCCCTCTGTCCCTCCCTCTTCCTCCCTACTCATGCTAGCTCTTTCTCTCTCAAATAAATAAATAAAATCTTAAAAAAAAAGAACTAGTAAGAGAGGTTGTTGTTTCTTTTTTAAAACTACTTTATATTTTTTAAATTTTAATTTAATTATTGTTATTATTATTATTTGAGTAGGCTGTATGCCCAGCATGGAGCCCAGCACAGGGGTTGAACTCACAACCCCTGAGATCAAGACCTGAGCTGAGGTCAAGAGTCAGATGCTCAACTGACTGAGCCACTCAGACACCCCATGTTCTTTCTTTTTTTTTTAATGGATAATCAGTCTGTAGCTCAGAGAGTTTAAGTGACTTACCAAAGCTCAAATTATTGGTAAGTGGCAGACTAAGGAGGATATATAAATAATCTCTATGGAAGTAATGTTCAAAGAGGCAAACATTTACAACTTTCAGAGATACCACTGTTATATAAATACCAAGTAGTTTTATGTTGGGTGTAGGTCACACCTTGAGATCTTGTTCTTGGCTTGGTAAATTTAAACAAATGATTAAATTATTAATTACCATTAATAAATGGCATCTTAAGCTTTCCTTTTTGTTTTGCTTACGTAAATAATATAAACTAGAGTAGAACAATTTAAAAAGAGAAATAAACCAAAAGAAATATTATCCAACCCTCAAATTCTTGGCCAGAGAAATCACTGATAAATTTTAACGGTATCTTTTTTTTTTTTTTAGATTTTATTTTTAAGTTATCTCTACACCCAGTGTGGGGTTTGAACTTATAACCCTGAGAGCAAGAGTCATGTCCTCTACTGACTAAGGCAGCCAGGCACCCCTAATGTGTATCTTTTTAGTGTTTCATAGAAGTGTGTGTGTGTGTGTGTGTGTGTGTGTATGTGTGTGTATGTGTGTATACACTAAAATATATGTAAAAAAAGTAAAACATACACATATATGCACTTTTAAAATATGTGTGTATTTGTAATTTATATACCCATATAAATATATTTTTATATAAACACATACAAAATAAAATAATTAAGAATATCCTGTATATTCTACTTATATATTGATTTTTGAAAACTTGTCATGAACATCTTTTCCTTCAATAAATTTACTTCTACATTTTTTATGACAACATTGTTGGACATTTTAGATTGCTATTATGAACAATACTGTGATGAACATCCTTGTAGTTTTAATTTTGGCTACATTCTCAATTATCCTTAGGGATAAGGCAAATTTCTAGGCTTGAGTTTTGATGCCTGCTGACAAATTGTCCTTCAGGAAGTCATACTTCCACCAGCTGTGTATAAGACTGCTTGTTTCCTCACACATATGTGAAATATTTTCAGCTCAGCAATTGGCATTTGTTGAAAATCCTACATGCCCATAATTCTGTCCTCCTGAGGATCTTGTGTTCTAAGCGACTGATCCTGACATACATGTGGAGAGGGGAGTGACAGGCTGACCAGCTGGATTTCAAGGTTTAACAAGATAATCCACATATGGCATGTGGTAGAGTGTCTATACTCAGTAAACGCTAAGTATATGGCAGCTATTTATTATCGTTGTTATTTTAACTTGGAATCTTCCCCTTCATCTCCATCAGGAAAAGTCTTATTCTTTCAGCACACAAGTGAAATATAATCTTTTTGACGCCTTTCTTGATTTCCTCAAGGATGATTTAGACCCTTTCTCTGCACTCAGAGCACTTTGTATATACTTCTGTTGTAGGTCATATCACATTGTAACATAATTATTCTTTTATCTCTTTGACTCTCTCAGTACATTGTGAATGCCTGTGAATAAGGACTGTGTCTTATCTCTTCCCACAGCACTGAGCACAGGCTCTGACATATGGTAGCAATGCAGTAAATGTTTGTTACATGAGTAAACGGATGAAAAGCAAAAGAATAAAGATTTTGCTCTTCAAAGGGTGACCCGTGACTTCCTTATGACTCTTAGTTGTAGGATTTAAGTTTGGAAGAAAGGGGGTAAAGACTATGTTCCTAGTCCCCTTGGAAGCTGGCAATAGAATTAAGAAAATATGAATCAACTCTGGGGAAAACACATGAGGCAACTCTGGGGAAAACTATGGCTGAGGGTGTCATTGCAAGTGTCATCACAGTACCGTGGTGTGTGGATTTGAGTTACTCAGGGCTCCTTCTCTTGTGTTTAGTAGAGTATGCCATTGAAGAGGAGAAACTTGTCGATTTCTCTAAGGAAGGCAAGCCTGCAGATTCTCATGGGGGTGTCTACCGAGACTACATTCCTCTTTCCTAATCCGCTTGTGTGGGCCATTTTACTACTATGATTCCTCCCCCTCCTGGACATAATTGATTGAGTCAGAGTGCACACCTGACTCAGGAGAAACCAATCCATTCATTTATAACTCCAAGTCTGTCCCTTGGGAATTTGGAATTTGGACTCGAAGATGCTGGCACTAATAAATTCCTGCTAGACCTGAGAGAACACGTGGGGCACTCAGGGTGGCAGACTTTATTTAGCTTTGTATACAAAGTAGCCAAATAAGCACTTCTGCAGAGAGAGAATGACATAGTTGTGCCCAACGAAACAGAAACACGCAATCTCACGGAGTGCAAGAGGATGAGGAAGAGAAAGAAAAAGAAAGGGAAAGAGAAAGAGAAGAAGAGTTAGCTGCCTGCACTTCCCAGTTCTGACTCCGGTTCTGTGTGGGGCTTGGCTGGGTTCTATACTGTAAGTCCCAGGAGATACCCTTAGATTAATTTAGAACATTTTCTATAGATACCTGTCATTTGAGTGGCGTTTGTTGCTTCTAATCCAAGGAGTTTTCAGCAAGGCAGTAAATTGTTGGTTTTACATGTATAGTAATGGTTTGTAGTATTTAGAAAAATACTATTTGTCCTAGTATGCCAGGGTTCTGTCCCAAAGAAACATGTCAGGAGGTGTGATGGTAGGGTGTCCTGTCACTGTTCCATGGAAGGTTCCTGGTGCATAAATTAGCCTTAAGGGCATTAAGCCAAGGCATCAAGGAGGGGTCTCAAAAAGCCTTTTTGTTTTGTTATCCAAATAGGTCTTAGAGGGTACCCTGGCCTCAGACCGATCCTAATGTAGCCTGGACAATCTCAGAATTTCTGGGCCAGCCGTGCTTTTGAGCGCATCGATAGAAACAAGACCTAAGGTCCTTTGGATTAGAAGCAGCTTGCTGACATAAGGGGAAAAGCTGTAAGGCTTGCTAACTTCCTGGAAAAAATTTAAAAATACACCTGTAGGGTGACTTAGTCAAACTTTTGAGACTGAAAGGGGCTCTATTAATAGTTAAACCAAAATAACAGTCATAAAGTAGAACTGTCTTCAGCAAATACAGCAGTATTGTCACCATATCTCTGGGAAATTGGCAATGACTTACATATATATTTAGTTAGCAAAGGTTATAAGAACCAGTATTTATTTTTATTTGGGAGTAACTCATTTATTCTCATTGTTTAAAAAAATCTTTTTTATTACAGACAAAAGTTATAAAATATAGACATGCAGAGAGAAGTCAGTAGAAGAACCCTGTTACCTCTTAGGGATAATGACTATTAATAGTTTGGCATATATATTTCTAGATTTGTCTAATTATGCATATGATATATTGAAATTAAAAAATTAGAGCATATTGTACATATTATTGTATAAATTGATTTTTTTAAAAACTGCTTTTTAATGTCCTTACACATCAATATCATTCTTAATGGTTATTTTCTGATTTGTTTATGATGTACCGTAATTTGTTTAACAACTCCATATTCTTGGCTATTTAGCCTGTCTCCATTCTTATGAATTGTGCTTTAAAAGGCCTCTTATTGGGGCGCCTGGGTGGCTCAGTCGTTAAGCAACTGCCTTCGGCTCAGGGCGTGATCCCGGCGCTCTGGGATCGAGCCCCACATCAGGCTCCCCTGCTGGGAGCCTGCTTCTTCCTCTCCCACTCCCCCTGCTTGTGTTCCCTCTCTTGCTGGCTGTCTCTCTCTGTCTCTGTCAAATAAATAAATAAAATCTTAAAAAAAAAAATAAATAAAAGGCCTCTTATTTTCCTGCAGTATTTTTTTCTTATGAAATAAATGCAGGGAAGTGGATGTGCTTTGTAAAGGATCATGCCTTTAAAGATCTCTCAGGTTAGAAATGCATGTAGACCCTATACATAAGTCTATTAAAACATTTTAACTGGTCACCAAATCAAATGTCAGGTTTTAATTTTTTTCTTTTTCTTTTTTTCTTTCCTGGAAGACAAAGGGAAACATTTGGAAGCAGGGCCCGGGCACCCCCTTGTGTCACCTGGGTGGAATGTGCTGCCAGCATTCCTCTGCGTAAGAAGAGACCTTCCCAACGCTGGGGAGGAGGCAGGTTTTACAAACAACACTGTGATGGAAATCAAAACACAAAAAAAGAATGTAATTTGTCTTTATATGCTTAGAGATCTTCCTAAGATCCAAGAATGTATGTCTTTTGAGTACATGATCAGATATAATTCTCTTTTTATCATAACCAACCTTTGGAACATCATTTTGCATAATATAAGAATATTTTTAAACATGCTCATTGCAGAAAATGGGGAAAATTGTTGCAAAATAATTGTATTACCATTATTTGGAAATAACAATTATTAACATTCTGACGTATTTTCTTCTAATATTTTTCTCTACATATATACATATATAAATTATATAATGGATAGTATAATAAAGGTTTTATTGCATTATTAAGTATTATAATATTATAATGGTTTTCTTCTTGCCTTTTTAAGACTTGACCTTAAATTGTTATAGGAAAGTCAGGTTCTGCACCTATCATGCTCACTGCTGAATTTCCAGTGCCTAGCTGAATACATGGCATGTTAGGAAACCCTTGATAAATATTTATTCGGTTACTGAATCTTAGTATATTGTGATAATTTTCTTAACCATTCCTCTCTTGTATGTCATTTCCAGTTGTTCACTATTGTAAGTCACACGATGATGAACTTCTTTGTGCATAGAGCTTTATCCACCTTCCTGAGTTTTTTTTCCCTCATGATAGTTTTTTTTTTTTTTTTTTTAGTGTATGTGCTGCCGAAGTGAGCACTCATGTTAGAATTTTTTTAATGCAATGATTAGGTCAAAAGGAATAAAAAAATATAAAGATTCCAATTACATGGTGCCAGACTACTTTCCACTTCATCCAAACACCAGCAGGACTTACACACAAACGGCAGAACTACAAATCCAACTAAAACCTCCACTCCGAAGCCTGGGTCCTTGACACGATTCTATGCCACTTCTCTACTGACCTAGTCACAAAATGGTTAAGCAATGGTAATCTAAACATTCTGAATAATTAATTCTGATTTATCAAGCCAGTAATTCTAGTACAAAACGAAAGTGTTAGTTTGGTAGGGCTTTAATTTAATGAAGCCCTTCTGGCTCATGATAACAGGGCCACTGCAAGTCCAAATGGCACTTCCGTGTGTATTAGAAAAAGTGACCCTTCTGCAAGATATTTTAACACCCTGTGCAGGAAAATTAACTTAATCAATACATAAACCTATGAATATAGAGATGTGAGTTGCATCCTCTACAGCCATGAGGCATAAAACCTGGACAATTATATTTTCTAATTTATAGGAATTCTTGTTCAATCCAGCCTAGAATTGTGTGACAATACAAGGTCAACACAAGTAGTCTATGCTTTCGGGAAGCCCCTTTTTGAAAATTATTACGACTTTGATCCTTCTTTTCATCTCCTGGCTCTCCGTTGTATCTCTTTGTTTTCAGAATGTTTCTGCAATCTCATCTACAAACCATGTTCTGGGATCTTGGATCCTCTCAGTTTACAGAGTGATGGGGGGAATTTCATTTTATAATAAAATCATTTATTTTTAAGTATTTATAAACTATTTGTAATTTTAATAGACTGGATATAAAAGCCAAGTTTCATGCGTGCATGTTTATTTGAAACAATTTTAAAAACACAAGTTTATTGAAGAAATAGTAATGTTTTATTTCTCTGATATATTCAGCCAGAGAATTTCTATTTTGAGTTTGATTATCCGGCCCTTTATTAGACGAAGTTCCATCAATTTTAAAAGTATATTGTATATTCAACCTTGACATCTCAGCTTCTAAATACAAACTTGTGAAAATAAGCATTGTCTTCACAGTTATTGTTAATATAATAAAAATTATTTACAAATATCATATTATGAGTGGCCTAACAAGTTGAACAATTATGAAGACATCTGCACCTTGACTTTTAATACTGAAATATTGTTGATGTATTTCTATACTGGAAGAGAAATTTTAAAGGGCATATTTTAATTCAAATAACACCCTGAGACCTTTTTTACTGAGTAGTTGCAGGTGAATAAATTTCACTGCAACTAGAATTTTCTTTTCTATTTTGTTCTGCTGCTGCCATCTAGAGTAAAAGTGAAGCAAGGGACGTGGATCTGAACCAAGCAGCGGAGAGAATCCAGATCTGATAGGAACGGAATAGTGAGGGATATTTCCCAGAGCTCTTCCTAGCACAGTGGTGAATATGTAATATCTTGCTTTGACTATTTTCTGCCTTCCTCTTACTGTTCCTTTTTCTCTTACTTGCAATTTTTTCCCAAGATCCCTGGGCCTGAAGATGCTATCTTTTACTTCTTATCAAAATGTGCTTTCTGGACAGGATCGGATAAACACCTTCATACTAAAGTATAAAGGATAAATAAACTAGATGTGTGACCTGTCACCTCTCTGCATCCATATAGGGACAGTTTGGGTTGAATGTATTCAGATCCAAGTGGCAATAAAATTATAAAGTCTTGCGGATTTATCTAGCTTAGCTCTCTGCATCTGGGTTTTAGGAAGACTTTGCCCATAACTCCACTGATGATGACATCCTGTGAGACCTCAACATTCGTATACAAAAGACCTGCTGCAGGGGTTTCTCTGATGACGCTATGATGTGCTCCCATTGCATCCAGAACTTTGCTAAGAGAGCATCTGTCTCATTCTATAGTAATTATTTCATTATCTGTCTACCCCATTAGGTTATAAACCTTCCTAGTGTAGAAAATGATGCAGCCCTTATGCTGAGTTGACGCTCCATAAATGAGCTCTGAGCAAATCCATGAGTGAAGCAACAGTATTATCTTTTAAAATTTGAGTTTCTTGTTCTTAAAATAATTGAGCATGAATATTATTGTAATAGCATTAAAATCCAGGCAAATAGGGCAGTCTACAGAAAAGCACAATGTTTAAACTGTTACAGAGTCATAAGATTTGAATTTGCTACTTCTGTTATCAGCATCACTTAAACCATACCTATCATTAGATGACATGTTTGAACAGACCATAGTAAATTCCTGAAGTGCAGGTGTGCCACCAGCATTGAAACTGTGATACCCTTATTTTCAGCAGCTAAATATACAACTAGTTACATGATAACTGAATATCTAAATAAATCACTCGAAGTGGAGCAAATAGTAGAACAACAGCAACAACAATGGAAAAAGGAAGTTACAAAATCAGGCCAAATCAGGACTAATAACAAACCTTTAAAAAACCCATCATTTACATTTATTGCTGATAACAGCATCAGGCTTTGTCGGCCGAGTGAAGGGCCTCAGAACCAGAGGAACAGGAGCTACATACCGCGAGAGTCCTGAGGAACGGCTGCAGATCAGCTGAATGACAATAAAGTTTATTTATGTGGCAAGAATTTCTACAACACCTACTAATCAGTAATGTACAAGTTCCTAACAGTATTCATTACTAACATAATCTTTGATTATGAAAGACTTTCAGAAAAAAATGTAAGTTCAATAATACTGGAAAGATCTTAACATCAGCCTTCTTTGAGGGGCTATTAATGGTTTCAATTTTTTTATTCATTTATTTGAGAGAGAGCGCGCGAGAGAGCTCACAGGGGTGGGGGAGGGGCAGAGGGAGAGAGACACAGAGAGAGAGAGAGAGAGAGACTCAAGCAGACTCTGTGCTGAGCAGAGCCCCACATGGGGCTCAATCTCATGACCCTGAGAGATCAGACCTGAGCTGAAACCAACAGCTGGATGCTTAACAGACTGTGCCACCTGGCGCGCCCCCCCCTTTAAAGATATATTTATTTTAGAGAAAGAATGGTTCCAATTTAAATGGAACCTGTCATAATCTCATTTGTCTCCCTCCCTCCCTCTCTTTCTCCCTACTTCTTTTTCTTCCCTCCTCTTTTCCTTCTTTCTTTTTCTTTCCTCCAAGTAGCTATGAGGGTAGTGTAAATTATTATTTTTCTACAAGATTATTCCATTCCTATATTATCACTGGTTTTTTAAAAACACCAAAACTTTCCAACTATAATCTACACCCCTTGCTTCTACATCCTCATCTCCCATTCTCTTCTTAACCTATTCTTATAAGGATTTTTGATCTCATCATTCCATTTTGTCCCTCACCACAGCATTTTTAAAGATGATCAATTATACGTATCTTCCCAATATCAATTGTCTATGTTCTATTCTCATCTTACTTGACCTCTCCTCAGTATTTGAAACTGTTGATCATTCTTATCTTTTGGATAAAAGTTTTTTCTCTAGTGTCCTGCTCTAACACACCCACCTGGTCTGCCTGTTCACTCAGGGGATAGTCCTTTTCGACCAGAATTCCACATGCTTGGGCTCTTTCTAACGATTTGATATAACAAAAAATGGTGCAATAAACAACCTTGTATAGATGTCATTTTACACATTTTGGAGTATATCTCTAGGATATAGTCCTACAATCAAAGAAGATGTGCATTAGTAATTTTGACAGTAATGTTAAATTGCCCTCCGTAGTGACTGTTCCACGTTGTATTCCCACAGCCATGTCTGAGAGTGACTTTTTCCCATAACATCTTCAGCAATGTGTTAATTTTTTAACCATTGTCAAACAAATAGGTGAAATATCTCAACATAGTTTTAATTTGCATTTCTTGTATAATGAGAGAATGAGCATTTTTTGTATATTTAAGAGCCATTTATATTTATTTTTCTGTAAACTGTTGATAATCTTTTGTAACCTGTTGATAATCATTTTTCTTTCTTTTTTTTCTGCGCATTTTTTCTACTGTGTTTTTGTTCCCTTTCTTACTAATTTATAGAACCTAAATATATGTTTTGGAACTTATCCTTTTCCGTTGATATGAATTACAAATAATTTTTTCCTATTTGTCTTTTTATTTTTTTTCTTGTGCTCTTTTTTCCCCACAAACAAATTTTTAAAATTTCACATAGTCAAAATCATTGATTTTTCTTTGATGCCTTCTGGGTTTTGTAAAATGTAAAAGGCATTCCTTCCTCTGCAATTATGGAAAAATATTTCTTATGGTTTCTCACAGTTCTTTATGGCTTACTTTTTTACATTTAAATCTTTGATTCATCTGGAGTCTATTTTGAAGTAAGATGTGAAGAATGAATCAAAATTTACTTCCCTCCCCACTGTTCCTAGTTCCCCTCCACCCCCACTTCATAGGTACTCAAGAGACACACTCGGTCCTATTAATTAATCAATTAATAATTAATTAATTTTACAACAAGCTTTCTCGTTTCCATTTGGTCCAGGGGTTGGGTGAGGGTTCAAAGGCTGGCCAGTGGCTTCAGGGAGAGGTGGAGGCAGAAGCCCTGATGCCAGGGCATGCTGGAGGGACCCCTCAAAGGCGGCTGGACTCTGGAGGTTCCTAGTCTTGCTCGAGGGTGAGCCTTTCCTAGAGATACTCGTCCAGCCCAGGTTAGCCTCACGGCCGGCCAGCCTGCAGCGGTTAGTCAGGTGGTCGCCCATCTTCCTGACGAGTTTCACCTCCTCATCCAGGAAGTGGTTGTCCGGAAAGTCACTGCGTCTGTGCAGGCAGAGCCCAGGGAGCGGAGATATAAAAGGGCCTGGTTCTGGTTCTTCTGCATAAGTGGGGGCGTTTGCATGGCGTTCAGGGTTCCCTTACCCCCTTATCTTGGGTCAGCTTCCCGGCGTCCTGGAGAAGGGCGCCGCCGCTGCTCTGGTTTTGCATCTTCAGTCCCTTGCGGCTCTCCTGCTTCTTCTTGTCCAGCTCTAGAAGTGGCCCAGCCCTCCAGAGCCCTGTGGAGATAGACGCCAGGAGAGAGGTAGGTGTAAGGGGCCGGTAGATGCCTGTCGACCAGGTGGTTGATGGCGGCCTCCATCTGCGTGCGATAATTCCAACAAATCTGGGAGTTCGCGGTTGATGGGCTATAAGAGCTAAGCTCAGAAAAACGGTGTTGGCTGGTCCCAGAGGCGGAGGATGGCTGAGAAGATGGTTCCGAGGGTTGTGACTGGAGAAGAGGCTGGAGGGTGGCGGGAGGCTGGAAAAAGGAGTGTCTCTGGGTCTGTTCCATGCAAACTCTGTTGAGGCAAGAGATGGATTTGTGGGACTGCCCTGCAACCCACTTGCTCATTTTAAATCTACTGATTTAAAATGCCGTTTTTAATCACATACAATTTACTTTATGCTTTTTGGTCTGTTTTCTTCCTTTTCTATTCTTTCCGGGCTTTCCTGTTCTATTGAGCTGTTTGTCTATTCATATACAAGTGCAATATTTTTTATTTTTATACTAAATATCTTTTTAAAATACTGAATATCTTGTAGGGCCAGTCTTGTTCTTCTTTTTCAAAAAATATTGCTTAAATTCTTCTTTATTTTCCCAATGAATCACAGCTTATTTAGCTCAAAAAATATCTGTTGATCTTTTCACTGGGATTGCATTTTATATAAAGATTAGTTTGGGGAGCATTAACTAGCTTTTTGAAGTTTAGTGCTCATACATGAGAATGTTTTATGCCAGTATATTTGTTCATGCTTCCTGCTATGTTCCACAATGATATTTTAAAGATTTCCTCATATAGATCTTCCATATTTCTTGCTAAGTTTTCCGGTATTTTTTTTTTTTTAAGATTTTATGTATTTATTTGTAAGAGAGAGAGAGAGTGAGCACAAGCAGGGGGAGCAGCAGGCAGAGGGAGAAGCAGGCTCCCCACTGAGCAACATTTTCCTTTATAGTTTTGCAATTCATATATTATTTAATTAAGGAGACCTTCCTTACTCCAAGCCTATAGATATAATTTTTCGTAAAATTCTAATAAGATTATGTTTTAGTCTTTATTAATAAAGAGGAATTTTAGTTCATGCCCTCAGGACCATAGACCTCTACATTTAATTTAATTAATTTATTTAATATTTATTTTTTCTTTAGCTTTCTATTTTAAAAATTCCAAATTTACAGAATATTTTAATGAACAGTGTAATGAATACCCTTGTACCCTTCATCAATTTTTAAAAATAAAATTACAGAAAAACAATATGAAAATACAGAGGGCTGCAGTATAAAGTAGTGTTTAAAAGCAATGAATGATGAAATTTTCTACTTATTGAGATTAGTCTTGAGGCTATCAATTTAATAGATAAATCGTTCAAAATGTTTGATGTAGTTATGTCAAGACAGGGACAACTTCTGGCTCGCACATTTCAACATATGGCACTATTACTATTCATATCAGAATAGTTTCTATTGCTCCTTTGATTTTTTCATTAATCTAAATGATTAAAATGGGATTTTATAATTTTAAAAGATGTGTATATATTTGGCTATTATTATAATTTCTAATTTTATTGCATTGTGACAAATGAGTTTAGTCTGTATGACGTCTGTCTGCTTTTCAAATATATTGAGATTTTCTTATGGGCCTGTATATGACCCTAACTGTGCCCTCTTCTCTTCAGAGCTAACGATTATCTTGGATTTTGTCTTTAATGTTATCTTGTTTTCTTCAATATATGTTTAGTTTTGCCTGTTCTTGAATTTTATATAAATAGAATACTACTTTTTTGCAGTCTTTTGATTTCCTTTTTCCATGAAATGTTTTTGAAATTCTTACATGTCAATGTGTGTAGCTCTATTAATTTGTCTTCATTGCTAGAAAGTATTACAGATCGTAATTTTCCATGATTTCTGAAAATTTATTTTTTTAATTGTTGATGGACATTTTTGAGTTATTTCATGATTTTTTCTTTTTTATCCATTACAAAAACAAACAAAAAAAAAACCCAAAGGAATAAAAACTGACCTAAGAGCATGGTTTTCCTTATAGTTCATGCTTGACTTCTCTAACCAACTTTTGGATAGATTTTGTGTCATTGTATTCAGTCTGACAATTTCTGTCTCTTAAGTGCAGTATTTAGTCCTTTTATATTATGATTATTCATATATTTGAATTTTTTTTAATGGATCTGAATATGAGTTGCTAAGCATTGTCAGTTTGCTTTCCAGAATTTCTGTGCTAGTCTAAACTTTTGGCAGTACTGCATGTGGGTTACCATTTCCTCACATCCTTACCAACATTTATTATTATCTGATTGCCTAATATTTGTCATTTGTCATTTTTATGTATCTGGTTTTAATTTGCATTTTGAAGATGACCAGGGAGGTTGAAGATTGATATTGTACTTATTTTTTAAAAATATAGCTGATTTTGTGTGTTGATATAATTATATATAATTATATGTTATTTGAGAGTAGGTTGCATGCATGTACCCCTTTATCCTTCTAATGCTTTAGGGCACATTTACTGTGAACCACAGTCCCCTGTTTATATCACAAAGTATAGTTACCAAATTCAGGAAATTTAACGTTGATAAAATAATTTAATCTATGGTCTATATTGTAATTTTGTCCACTGTTGGGGTACTTGGTTGGCTCAGTCAGTTAAGTGTCTTCCTTCAGCTCAGGTCATCCAGGGTCCTGGGATGGATCCCTGCATCAGTGGGGAGTCCTTTTGTCCCTCTCCCTCTGTCCCTCCCTCCCTCCCACTTGTGTTCTCTCTCTCTCCCTCTCTCTCTCAAATAAATAAATAAAAAATCTTAAAAAAATTTTTTTTTGTCAATTGTCCGAATACTGCCTTTTATAATATTTTTTCTCTCCTGTACAGAATTTAGTCCAGGGTCACATATTGATTTAGTCATTACATCTTGAATCTGTAAGAGTTTCTCAGCTTTTGTCTTTTTTGACATTTAAATTTTAAAGAATATGGGTTAGTTATTTACAAAAGAATGCCGCAGTTTGGTTTTGCCTGGGGCATGCCTTCTCAACTGGGATTTTGTGAGAGAATTAAGTGCTGGGGCATCTATTGTATAGAATTAATTTCTTTTCTATGTATCTGGAATGGAGAATTGAGAAAATAGCCACTCATGTCATTTTCTGTAAGGCTAATTCTGTTGTGGAACCCTGCATGAGAAAGCTTGGCTCTTCCCTCATGATTTGATTCAGGTTATGTATCACTGGCCAGAATACTCCATATGTGATATTCTGTCCCTCTCAGGATATCACATTTGGAGCCACAAAATGTCATGTGCCCCTCGTTGGTAATTTTAATTTTGATTATGCAATCATCATTTCTAGTTTATCCACCACAGAGTTACTGTTTTCCTCCTTGCAACTAATAGACAGTCTTGGGGAATACCCTTTGAGATCATGCAAATATCCTGCTGCTCCTCAAACTTTTCCCCATAGATTTAACATCCATTGATGATACTTGTTCAGACAAATCATTACTATAATGATTGCAAAATGGTGAAATATGAAGGAATTTCACAGAATGCAGCACAGAAAGATAATGATGTGGGAAATATAAATTATTCTGAGGCTAGTATGTGGTCTTTCACGTATCCAGTCAGAATTCCTGAAGGAGAGGATGGAGAGGAGGGAAGGGGGATACTAGAAAAGATAATGGCTGAGAATAGTTCAGAACTGATAGAGACACCTGCTTCAGATATAGGAAGTCTAAGCAAAATAAATAAAAGCATGTCCACATCCAGATATATCATCATCTTTTATAACTTCAAGCAAGAAGAACAGTGTTAATGGTGGCATGGTAGAAAAGGTATGTGCCAGCACCACTCCCACTATAACCTTGTCCCTGACCTCTAGAGACTGCAGGTAAATGCTGTCCTTCCTTTTGAGATATTACATTACTTGCTTTTTTTTGTTTTTTGCAGTTTTACTATCTGTATTTCCTAGGGCTGTAAAAAAGTGCAACCTAGGTAGCTTAAAACAACAGAAATTTATTGTGTCACATCCCTGGAGACTAGAAATCTGAAATGAGGTGTTAGCACATCCACACTTTCTTTGAAGTCTTTAGAGGAAGACCTTTTCTTGTCTCTTCTGGCTTCTGGGATTCCCAGGTGTTTTTTGGCTTGGGCAGCATAGCTCTAGTAGCTGCCTCCATCTTCACATAACCATTTTCCCTCTGTGTTTGTCTTTTCCTCTTAAGGAAACTGGTTATATTGGATTAGAGTCCACTCTGATGACCTTGTATGAACTTGATTATATCTGCAAAGACCCTACTTCCAAATATGGTCATATTCGTAGGTACCACAGATTAGGATTTCAACATATCTTTTTTGGGGACACAATTCGAACTATGACACATCCTAAACACTGAGGTCTAGTTTTGCCTGTTTTTGAACTTGAGATGAATGGGATCATAGAGATATGTTTTGGACTTGCTTTTCATCAATAATTAGTTTGTATGATCCATTCACTAGTGGTATAGGGTTGCAATTTTATTCATTTTCATTGTTTTATACTTTTCAGTTGTATCAATATACCACAATTTATTTATCCATCAATTTTAGATGACATTTAGGTTGTTTCCTGTTTTTTGCTACTATGATATTAGTGCAGGGTATTTCTTGCACATGTACAAGCATTTCTTTAAAAACTGTATCTGAGAGAAAGCCAGCTATGACATATATATCTTAAACTTTACAAATAATGTTAAATTGGTTTTCAAAGTTTTAGAAATGTGTAGAATTCTATATTTTGTCATGTTTATTGGTCATTCGTATTTCCCATTTTGTGCAGTTCAACACTTTTTCCCATTTAAAAAATTGTGTTCTATTTTTCCTTATTGATTTTTAGGAGTTGCTTACATTTTCTGAATTTAAATCCTTCATACAATATTGAATTGCAGTAGTGATAGTAGGCATGTTTGCTGGTTCCTGATCTCAAAGCAAAAGCTTTCAAGAGTTTTTATTGTGCATAATGTTTGCAATAGCTTGTTTGTTTGTAAATACCTTTCATTAGTTAAAGAGATTATATTCTATTCTTAATTTGCAGTGAGTTTTATCATGCCTAGATGTTGACTTTTTGTCAAAAGCCTTTTTCTGCATGTAGGTAGAAGATTGTATGCTATTTATCTCTTTTAATCTGTAAATATGGTAGATTACTTTAATTGATTTCATAAATTAAAACAATCTTGCATTTTTGAAATAAACCCAATTTAGACTTGATAAAAATGGTCCTTTTTATATACCGATTTAGTTAAGGAATTTTGCATCTATCTATGTTAAAGAGTCTAAAATGCCATTATTTTATATATCACTATGAAAGAACAAAAATGCTGCCAATTAAACTATACCTTTTTTACTTAGATTTAAAAACGTTTATTTTGAAGAATCTTTTTTGGCTTAAAGATAGGTCTTCTTATATATCACTCTTGTACATACTTAGAAAAAAAAAAAGTAAGCAAGATAAATTGGTTAAGGTACTCCTGAAGTGCTTTCATAGCAGCTCTCATGACTATATTACCTTAAATCTAAAACTATGCCTTAGTAAGTGGTAACTACTGTATTTCATCAACGTGAAAACTCCATCAATTGCTTGGGGTAAAGATATAGCCCTCAGAGCACATTTGCTTTTGCTTCTGTTATTGTGCGAACTGGAACTGTTTTTTCTTGAATATTTGCTGTATATACTTTTTAGAACCTTATTTTGGATTTTCTTTTTTCATCTGAGAATGCTGTGCATTTCTTTTTCTAACTCGAACTTGACTCTAGTGATTGAGTAGGAGAGGTGGCATAGGTTGTAGATGGAGCGGAATATTTTCTTCATACCTTCATAGGAGGGAGCTCTTCATATCTTCAGAGTTGCCATCAACACTGGGCATTAACCTGCCTCTCTGGGCTAAGGGCTTCACACAACTGCTCTTGTCTGAAACAGGAGCCCTCTGTTGCTTCACATTAGATAAATAGGGGCAGGGTAGTAAATGTTAGACGACCCGGCTGCTGTGTCTGTGGCTTTCCAAATAATCACCTAGTTTTCTCCAGACTTCCTCCAGCTCCCCATGTTTGCCACCTCTGTCTTGGAGTACCCCTTGAGCTGCTTCTGCACATCTTCTCTTACTCATATTGGGCTGTGATTTCTCCTTTAGTAACCTCCACTGCTTCTCATATTTCAGAGATGTTATATGCTTTCTATACCAACATCTTTTATTGTTGTTATCCTAGGCTGTTGTGGATTTATTAATATTATTTTTCTATTTCCAGAAGTCTAGGGTGCGATGTGAGGCTAGAATGTACATTCATACCACAGTATTTCTAATCTCATCTACCAGCATTTTAATAGTAGTTATGGCTGAGTAACTTAAAATTTGTATTTGATATATTTTTAAACTTTTCTTTTTCTCTTCTCTTCTTTTCTTTCTTATTAAGTAGGCTCTATGTCCAACATGGAACTCAAACTCATGTCCCTGAGATTAGGAGTCATGTGCTCTACCGACTGAGCCAGCCAGCACCCCAACTTTTTAAATAATATATGTACATTACTTTGCTTGATTATATTTTTAATTACAAAAGTAATTGAAGTATGCTTGTACAAAATCAAAAGTGAAGCTCTGTCCTCTTCACCATCTCCAGTTCCACTCCTCAGAGGTAACCAGTCTTCATCTGAATTTCACAATCTTGGCACTATTGGCACATGGGTCAGATAATTCTTTGTTGTTGAGGGATGTCCTGTCCATTGTGGGATGGTTAGCATTATCTCTGATCTCTACCAGGGATGCTAATAGCAACCCCAAGTTGTGATAACCAAAAATGTCTTCAGACATTACCAAATGTTCCCTAGGGGTGGTGGGGGGAGGGTCATCTGTGGTTGAGAACTATTGGTCTAGATTTATACAAACGTATATACACATTTAGAGGAAAATAACTTGTTATACTGAAATAGTAAATGTGAAATCCTTGCTGGCTCATATGCTAACGTGTACTCTTTGAACACTAGCCTGATACTCAGAGTATTATTAAAAAAAAAAAAAACCACCAAAACAGTGTTCTGTGGTCAAATAAATTTTGGTAACACTGAGTTAACAAAATTAACCTGTTTTCTTTCCTACCTGACTACTGTGAGCCTTTAAGTTACTACTGTGCATTGTGAATCTCCAGGAGGCCACTATAATTATGCTTCTCCCAAGTTTATCTGGCTGCAGAATCTTTATTTCATGGGGCATTTCATGGGACTAATGTTCTATGGAAACCCAGTGGGAAATTACACATTGATCCTCTGAGTATAAGAAAGTGCATGGCAGATTTTAAACAAAGACAAAGCTGAAACAATTAAAAACAAAAGCAAAACACCAGAACTATTTATGGCAGGTTTTAAACAAATATAAAGCTGAAACGATTAAATAAATAAAAGAACTATTTTCTGTTCTCAGTAGTCTCCCATCTTCCTGCTTTATCTCATCTACTCTGAGGAAAATCAAACCTGAGGTAAAGTTTGGCAGAAGAATCAGACAGAAGCAGATTGACAGGCCCACCTGGCATGTGGAAAGGTATGTGACTCTTTCACCACTGGGCCAGTTACTTATGGAATACCACTAGTTGTTGCCAAAGAGGGGGGAAAAAAGGATACCAATTCCATTTCAGAAGAGCCTTATCTCATGAGTGGCCGTCACAGTTCTTAGGTTTGCCCGCTGCTCAAGATTCCAGGCCCCTATCTGATTTTTTTGGTTCCTCATTGGAATAGGTAGATAAAGTTATTGTTTTCAACAGAGTTATAATGGCACAGTATTTCTCTCTCTCTCTCAACTCTCATTGACTTTCTAATCATTTACTAGGTCTTTAGATCTTAAAATGAAATTCTTATTAGAGGAATACAAATAAATGAAGATCTTTTATAATGTTTCTCTCAGATTGATCGTCACTGCTCATGTGTGGTGAATAACAAGGTCTCTTCTTTCTTGTTTTAGTAGGTGTTAGACAAGACTCAGATTGCACTATAGGGCTTGGGGCAGGAGTGCACTGCAAAAAGACTCTTCATTGAAGTGATGGTAGCCTGGGATTAGCTGGATGTTTGGTGGTATAAAAGACAGCAGGGATATAAATGAGCAACTTTCATGCCTTTTTGTCCTTTTCTCTCTCCATGAATGAAATGAGAAGGTGAAAGTGGGCTGAAAAAGAAAGGTTGAAGGTAGAAGATGTAGAGGGTGATATTTACAGTATTTCTGCACCATTTCCCAGCTGATTATCCAATATTCATAATTAGGAGAGATAGAAAGAAGTGAAAAAGAATAAAAAAAAAAAAAACTCATTGACTCATTCAGTGGGACCAGGGCAGAAAAAGTGAAGGCTGTTCCATGCTTATCTAAATAGTTTCAGTTTCTATTTTTGAAAAAAAAAAGCAGCATTATAAGCGGAACCTGTGTCATAGTATTTATTCTCATCCATGTTGACACCAGAGGGCACTAGTAAATGTGTATAAAAAGTTAAAACTCTAAAATTTACAGAGTACAAAACTGTAAGTGTGAATCCTGGTGAAGTGCATTAGCTACCCTGTATTTTTTATTAACCTGCAAACTGAGATATCTCTAACTACTTCTAAATGAAGGTTGCATAAACTGAAATTTTTATAACCACTCCTAAATGAAGGTCTCAATGTTTAAATCTAAAACTCTGTTTCAAATTCAGATGGCTTTTTGATACGATCAGTTATGACAGGTTATAAATGTTGTAGAAATCTTAATAAAAAAAAAAAGAAATCTGGACTCTGAGAGGCAGTGGTGGTACCTGTATTATCCTAGCGTTCCATGTGGTTGGGGCTTTACATTTTTTCCCTTAGCTATCAGCCTGATGCTCTGTCCTGACTTTCTGGGCATACTTCAAGAAGATAGTGTGTGTATTTGGAGAGAGAACGGTGGAGTAGAGTGAGATTGGGAGGGATAGGATTAAGGCGCTATGAGAGTTTTTGGACAAAGGTTTCCTCTGCACCAAAAGAAAAGGGAGGAAGGATAGATTGAAATTATACAGCACATGGGGGCATCTGACTGGCTCAGTTGGAAGAGCATGTGACTCTTGATCTTGGGGTTGTGAGTTTGAGCCCCATGTTGGGTATAGAGATTACTAAATAAATAAATAGAAATTGTGCAACACAGGTTCAAAAGAAAATACACATAGACTTTGCAACAATGCTGTTTGGTTTTTTAAAAAAACCTCGAGTTAATAAATAGTGTTTATTTTGAAAAAAAATGTTTATTTTGGAATATTACAAGTATAGTTTGTTTAAACAGTAATTACAGGTTTACTAATTAAGGTTACAAATTTCGGGTATTTATTTATTTATTTATTTATTTATTTATTTATTTATTTTTACAAATGAAGTTGGAAAAACTTGAGAATTAAAGAGACTATCATTATTTTGGTAAAACAGAAGAAAGTAATTATGTGTTCAGGACTTGGTGTCAAGCAGATATGGAAAAGACTTATTTTCCCAAAGGAAATGTGTGGGGAAGAAAAGAAAGTAACTCAACTAAAATTTAAAATAAAATTTGTTGAATGTAAACTTTGTTTCAACAGGCTCAGTTGCTGTAGTGCCAGTCTTTGCAGTTTCTCCTACTTCTAATTCTTCATTTTTATCATCATAACAAACATTAGCAAACTACATAGGGTTGGTTCCCTTAGAGTGAGGAAAAACTTCTCTACCTTTGTTTCTTTGTTAAAATAGAGCTAATATAAAAGAGGGTAAAAGACTATAATTTTAAAAAATTGCCATCCTTTTTAGACTTATGCTTGCTAAAATCCCAAACTAACTTCAGCAACCCTGCACCACGTCTTTTCTTTCTTTTTTTTTTTTTTTTAAAGATTTTATTTATTTATTCGACAGAGATAGAGACAGCCAGCGAGAGAGGGAACACAAGCAGGGGGAGTGGGAGAGGAAGAAGCAGGCTCATAGCAGAAGAGCCTGATGTGGGGCTCGATCCCAGATCGCCAGGATCACGCCCTGAGCCGAAGGCAGACGCTTAACCGCTGTGCCACCCAGGTGCCCCTACGTCTTTTCTTTCTGAAACCTTGAAACAAATGCAGATGTTGACCGACCTTGTTCCATCTGCGTATACTGGCTCTGTCTTTGCCAGTGGCTAATCTTGATGTATTCACAAGAAATCCAATCTAGCCAAACCTAGCAAAATGTTTGCTGTTTTATTCATAATTTGTGAAGGCACAAAAAGGGGTCTCTGACCAAAAATTGAGAATTTCTCTAGGAAAATTACTCTAAACCATCTCTTCTATAAATCTCCTCCCAGCTTCTAGTCACCAGGTATCTCTTCTTTTCTCTTCCATTTCTTGCCCTGATCTGCCCTCAAGAAACTCTTAATTCTGCTGCTTCTTTCCTCATTTTATTTTTCAGAGTAGCTTCTTTATTCCCATGAAAAATGCCGTCTTCCCATGTAAAGTGGGAGCCATCTGAGGCTTCATTTAGCCAGAAGTGGGCTATCAAAGCAGCATCTCAATAGAATTGGTCCCTATTTCTTTTCTTTTTCTAATGTAATTTTCATTCCAGCTACTGAGAAGTATTGTTTATAAGTGATACATGCTCATACAAATAAACAAAAAAGAAGAAAGTCATTGTTCTTTCCCTGTGGAGTAGTGGATAAGAAGGTAAAATTACTGAGAATTACTTATTATGGAGTGCATATAACCCTATTGCTCATGAAATATTTTGAAAGACTTAATTTTGCTTCTGACATGTTGTAGGGGACTGAGGCTCTTTAATTGCTGAAGTGCAGAAGAAAAGTGTTCCTTTAAAATGTGCTACACTGGTGGGTTCTTAAGGCTATTGATACCCGAGTAGAGCTTAGTTTCATGACATATTAATTTTCTATTGTTGTATAACAAATTACCACAAATTTAGCGGTATACAAAAAGCCACGTTTATCATCTCACAGTTTCTGTGGGTCAGGAATCCAGACATGGCTTAGCTAGGTCCCATGCTCAGAATCTTAAGAGGCTGCAATCAGTGTGTCATCTGGGCTGTGTTCCTTTCTGGAACTCAGTGTTCTCTTCTAAGCTAACTTGGAACTTGTTGACAGAATTCAGTTTCTTGGTTATGGCCCTGAGATCACCATTTTCTTGCTGGTTATAAGCCTGGGATTGTCTCAGCAATTAGAGGGCACCCGAAGTACCTTCAGCCTGCCACAGTTTTGTGCTGATAAAAGACATGAGATTCCTGGGTCAGAAATTAAGGATAGTTTATTACTCACAGTAATAGTAATAGCTGGAACATCAATATTTGCATAGGTTTTCTGTTTTCCACTTCCCACAGGGCCATGTGAAGAGTGCTACGTAGATAGATGCCCACATATGCAGTGGGTTGCATTATAAGAAGGGAACCCTGAATTTAAGGACACCAGATCTTTTATAATGGATAGTAATTATATTTGCCCTTTCCTCTAAAGGGAAATACTATCTCTATCTTCCAAGACTATTACATAAACATTCCTGAAGTCAAATCTGCCCCAAAATGAAAAAATAAAATTGAATTGTGGAAAGGAGCACACATTGGTAGTCAGGACTGGGGACTAGGCCTTCTTGTTATTATCTAGTGGTGTAACCTTAAGTAAACCACTTTTCTAAGGGCCGTAACATTAAGAGTAGTGGATAGAGCAGGGGCTTTGGAATCAGGCAGAGCTAGACTGAATCCTGTCTCTGACACTCATTAGAGGTGTGATCCTGGGTTATATAATAAAGAATTTGTCTGGTCTTTGTCCATGGTTCCTGGGAGGGAACTTCTAAACCCTTGGAATGTCCATATGATAATAGTGTCTGTGTTATTCATGGGGGCCCTGATATTTTATGCCAATGAGGTAATATGGTGGGCCCCTAGATAGCTTATGCTCAGGGTGAGGCCAGGCCAGAAAGATCAACCATGTAATTATAGACTTGAGGCCTTGAATCACTTGCTATCAGCCGAACCTCCCAACCTCCCAACCTCCTGGAAATAGTATTCCCTTCCCTCTGGGGTGGGGGAAAGGAGGCCTTGTTATTGAGTGTAGTCATGCGACCAATGGTTCAGTCATGCCCACCTAACGAAACCCTAATAAAATCCCTGGACAATGAAGCTTGGTGCAGCTTCCTGGTTGGTGAACACATCAATGTGCTGGGAGGATTATGTGCCCTCCATGGGGGAAGGCATGGAAGCTCTATATTCAGGACACTCATAGACCTTGCGCTATGTGTATCTTCATTTGGCCGGTCCTGATTTGTACCCTTTATACTAAAACTATGATAGTGAGAAGGAAAAAAAAACATTCCTGAAAAGATAGTTCAAAACAAAGGCAATCAGTGCCTCTGTTCAAAAAACAGGGATAATTATCGTTCAACAACAACCACTGTACAGTTTTTGAAATCAAGATATTAACATTGATATAATACTATTACTTAATCTAAAAACCTTAGCAAATTTTATCAGTTGTTCCACTAATGTCCTCTTTCTGCCGCAGGTTCACACCTTGCATTCAATTGCTATGTCTCCTTCAGCTCCTTTAATCTGAAACAGTTCATTATTCTTAGTCTTTTATTAGTCTAGACACTGTTGGAGATAACAGGCTAGTTATTGTATAAAAGTCCTTTAATTTTGTTTTGTCTTCTATTTCCTCACTATTGATTTCAGATTATGCATTTTTGACAAGAATACCACAAAAGTGGTGTTGGCTTTTTTTTAGTGAATTATATCAGGAGTCACTAATATAATTTTGTCCCACTGGCTAGTAGTACTAACACTGATTTTTGGTCAATATGGTGTCTGTCAGGTTTTCTCTGCTGTAAATTTAAGATTTCTTCATTGTAATTAAGCAGTCGAGATATTTTGAGACTATATAAATCAGCTGTTTTTCATCATAATTTTGCCCATGAATTTCAGCATCCATTGATGATTCTTGCCTGAGACAATTATTGTGGTGTTTGCCAAATGGTAATTGTATTTCCTTTTCCTTTAGCATTTATTAGGTGGAGTGCTACTGTAAGGAACAGCTTTACATTCTCCTTGTTTATTTATTAAGTAAATTATTTATATCAGCATGGACTCATGCATAATTATTTGATTTTGGGGGGTTCAAATCCGTTATTACTATTATTTTTTAAGTTTTTGGTACAAATCCAATATTGTCACTGTTTTGTTACTCAAATTGTTGCAGATTTGGCCATTGGGAATCCCTTCAAGTTGGCTGTTCTGTCTTTTTGACATGCCACATCATTTTCTGAGTACTTCTTTATTGCTGAAAATGCCCACTGGTGCTGGGATGTCATCGCCTCTGGACCTTATCAGTAGATAAACCTAAGAATTATATGCACACACACGTTTTATTTATTTATATGAATAAATAAATAAATAAATAAATAAATAAACTTTTGTGGTATTCTTGTCAAAAATGCAAATTTTTGGAGGGAGGCAAATCATAAGAGATGCTGAACTAGGAAATAAACTGAGAGTTGCTGGAGAGGAGGTGGGCGGGGGGTATGGGGTAATTGGGTGATGGGCATTAAGGAGGGCACTTAAAGTAATTAGCCCTGGGTGTTACATGCAACTGATGAATCACTAAATTCTACCTCTGAAACTAATAACACAGTATATGTTAATTAAATTGAATTTAAATAAAAAAATTTTAAAATGTAAAGAAGAAAAAGAAAAACTGTGAAGACAGTATAAAGAATTCCCGAAACATTTCATGCCTAGTTTCCTCTGTTTTTTTTGTGTGTGTGTGTGTGTGTGTGTGTAAGATTTTATTTATTTGTTTGAGAGACAGAGAGAGTGAGCGAGAGAGAATGAGCAGCTGGGGGGAGAGGGAGAAGCAGATTCCCTGCTGAGCAGGGAGCCCAACATGGGGCTTGATTCCGTGACCCTGGGACCATGACCTGAGCCCAAGGTATATGCTTAACCGAGTGAGCCACCCAGGCACCCCCCAGTTTCCTCTGTTATTAATATCTTATAATAGTATGACATTTATCGTAATTAATGAACCAACATTAATACATTGTTATTAACTAAAGCCCATACTTTATTCTTAAGTCTTGATTTTTACCTAATGTCTTTTTCTTGTTCTAGGATACCATCCACGATACCACATTACATTTGGTTGTTATATCTCCTTAGGTTCCACTGGTTTTGGCACTTTCTCGAACTTTCCTTTATTTGATGACCTTGACAATTTTGAGGAGTGTTGGTCAGGTATAGTGTAGAAGATCCTACAATTGGGGCTTATCTGATGTTTTTCTTATTAGATGGCAGTTACGGGTTTTTGGGAGGAAAACCACAGAGATAAGTGACATACTTATCAACATGACTTTTTACTATATCATACTATATCAACATGACTTATTACTTGGTATTAACCTCAGACACTTAACTGAGGTAGTTTTTGTCATGTTTCTCCACTGTGAAGTCACTCTTTCCATACTCTTTATAAGGAGGTCACTATACACACACCACACTTAGAGTGGGGAGTTATGTTGCCGCTCTTCGGGGATGAAGTATCTCCGTATTTAGAATTCTTCTGGAGATTTGTCTGTTCTTCCCATTTATTTTTATCAGTATGGACTCATGGCTATTTATTTTATATTTTGGATTATAATCTGATACTTCTTTATTTTCTTCCTCAAATTTTCCCAACTTTGGTCATTGGGAGCTCTTTCATTTGGCTCCTGTGTCAGTAGGCAGACCCGTGTTATTGTGTTTTATGTTTGAGCACTTCCTTGTATCCTGTATTATATGCATTTTATTCATTTTCAAATCATTCTGCAGTTTTTAGATGTTATTTTTTTTAATTCCTTTGCATTTCAATTTAGGAAGTTTCTGCTGACCCATCATCAAGCTCACCAGTTGTTTCCTCATTTGTCAGTCTATGATGAGACCATCTAAGACATTCTTCATTTCTGTTACAGTGGTTTTGATTTCTAACATTTTTTTTGAATCTTAATTTCCTTCTCTCTACTTAAATTACCCATCTCTTCTTGCCTGTTGTCTACTTAGAACCCTTAACATATTAATCATAGGTATTTTATTTTTTTTTTCAAGGTTTTATTTGGGGGAGAGAGAGAGAGCACACACACGAGTGGGGGTGGAGGGGCAGAGGAAGAAGGAGAAGCAGATTCCCTGATGAGCAGATCCGAAGACCCTGGGATCATGACCTGAGCTGAAGGCAGATAGTTAACTGACTGAGCCACCCAGGCGCCCCTAATCATAGGTGTTTTAAATTCTCTGTCTGATAATTCCAACATCTGTGTATATCTGAGTCTGGTTTTTATGCTTGCTTTGTCTCCCAGACTGATTTGTTTCTTGCCTTTTGGCATACCTTGAAAGCTGAACATGTTGTATCAGGTTGAAGGAACGAGGTAAGTAGGCCTTTAGGTGTGAGGATTTATGTTAACCTGGCTGGGAGTTGGGCTCTGTTTAATGTTTGCTGTAGCTATAGTTGGCAGAGGCTTCAAATTGTTCTATATCCCTTGTTTTTGTCTCCCCTCTTGATTTTGGGCTTTCCTAAATATTTCTGAGTCTATGTTTTGCTGCCATTTTAACTTTAATGCAATCATGATACGGGAACACTTCGATGGTTAGGTGTGGCAGAGCATTCTATATTCCAATTAAATCTCAGTGTTTTAATGGGCCTTTCTCTTGGGTCTGTGACCTTCACATGTGTTTTCCTCCTTTCTTCCTCAGCTCCCCCCCCACCTTTTTTCCCCCAGGTACAACATTCCTAATACCAGCCCTGACACCCTTTAATTTTTTTTTAACCCCTTTAATTGACACAGGAAGGCTAGAGGATGTGGGAATGGGAGGAATGCTTTACTTCAAGGCACCCTACCAGGTCCTCACAGAGAAGACCAAAAAAGATCCCACATGGCTCTGGTGAAGTCTTTTCCTCTGGGAAGTAAGCCCTTGTTATAGGGAAAGCTCAGGGTGTATTTTGATATTTTCCAATGCTTGTTCTTTCTCTCTCCCTGCCAGAGCCATGAGGGCATCTTTCTTAGCTTTTTTGGTGAGAGTCTGGTGAAGGTCCAAAAGTAAAGCCCACAAAGTTGCAGCACCATCCCGCAACCCAGGCTCTTGTCCCCAGGAATTTCCCACTGTCATGCTAGTTCATATTTAGCCTCCTGCAGTTTGTCTAAAGTACCATTTAAATGTTCTCACCAGCTAATAGATCCAGAGATTTCTGTTCCAGGTAAACAGAACTCAAGCTTTGTTTCTCTGGAATTTTCTTGTTTTTCCAGAGTTTAGGGTAGCGATTTGCTTGGTGACTTTCATTCTCTGATGGCTCTATGAAAAAATTGTTGATTATTTTGTCCAGCTTTTTATTGTTGTAAATGCAGGTGTGATGACTTTAAAGCTCTACATGTCGGACATGAAACTGAAAATACCCATAAGAACTTTTGTGTCAACTTGTCTAGCTCCATAAACTTATTGGTGTATTTAATGGGATTTCATTAAATTAATAAACTCACTTTGTGAGAACTGACAGCTTTATGATGTTTAGTTGTAGTATCCAACAACAGGAGATGCTTTCTTATTTGTTTCTGTTTACTTTTGTGTCTTTCAGAATTGATTTAAAGTTTTTCTCACATAGGTTTTGCACATTTCTTGTTAAGTTTATTCCCCAGTAATTTTCTTTGCTGGTGTTATTACTGGAGTTTTTTCTAACATTATGTGCTCTAACTGGTTATTATTTGTGTTTATGAAGACTATTGATTTCTGCATGTTAATTTATATCTTACTCTCATTGTTTGACTCTGTTTTATCTTTTAATTTGTAGGGGTTTTTATGTATACTATCATGTCATAGAAATAGTTTTAATTGTTCTTTAACATAATTCTTATGCTTCCAGTTGATTCCTCTTGTCTATTTGCATTGGCTAATACCTCTAGTACAAAGCTGATTAGTAATGGAGATATTGGGCATTCTTGCCTGTTCCTGATCTTAGTTGAAGTGCTTAGGTAAGGTGCTTTAGGGCTAAGATACATGTTTTGTATGTAGTTAAGAAAATCTATGTCAGTTTTATCCTCTGAAATAACTTTTCTCATCAGGAATAAGTGTTGAATTTTGTCAAAGATTTTCATTAGCATTTATGTAGCTAACTAAATATATTTTCCTCTCAGATCTATTAATATAATCTGTTGTCCTAATGAATTTCATGATATGGAATACACCTTGAGTTTCTGGAATATATCCTACTTGATCATAGTATGTCATTTCTTCCTGTGGTTTTGGATTCTGTGGCTATCATTTCACTTAGAATTTTCATATTGATATTCATAAATGATACTGGTCTGTAGTTTTCATTTTTTTATACTGCTTTTAGATGGATTTGCCAACATTCTACTTTCTTCCTTAATAGAATTAGGTAGTCTTGCTTACTTTTCAATGCTCTGGAACAATATATAGAACATTAATTTTTGGTCTTTGAAGTTTCAATAGAAATTCTCTGTGAAATTATCTTGGCATGTGCTTTTGCTGGGATAATTCTTTGATAAATTTCTTTATTTCTTCTGTAGAAACTGTTATTTTTAAGCTTTCTATCTCTAGTGGGGTCAGTTTTGGTTATTTGTATTTTCCTAGAAATTAACCATTTTTTCTAGGCTTTCAAATTTATTTCCATATAGGTTTGCAAATTAACATCTTAGGAGTAAAAACAAACAAAAAAAATCGCCCTGTTACAATGCTTATTTCCTCCTTATAGTTTCTTATTTTGTATATTGGTACTTTTCTTAATTTTAAAAAAAGATTTATTTATTTATTTGAGAGAGAGAGAGAAAACATGAGTGGGAGGGACAGAGGGAGAGGGAGATAGAATCTCAAGCTGACTTCACACCGAGTGAGAGCCCAACGTGAGGCTGGATCTCAGGACCCTGAGATCACGACCTGTGCCGATGCCAAGACTTGAATGCCTAACCAACTGCACTACCCAGGTGCCCCTCCTTTATTTTTCTTTTCTTTTTTTTTTTAATTAATGATTTTTTATTATATTATGTTAGTCACCATACAGTACATCCCCGGTTTCTGATGTAAGCTCGATGATTCATTAGTTGCGTATAACACCCAGTGCACCATGCAATACGTGCCCTCCTTACTACCCATCACCAGTCTATCCCATTCCCCCACCCCCCTCCCCTCTGAGGCCCTCAGTTTATTTCTCATAGTCCATAGTCTCTCATGTTTCATTCCCCCTTCTGATTACCCCCCCTTTCTTTATCCCTTTCTTCCCCTACCGATCTTCCTAGTTCTTATGTTCCATAGATGAGAGAGATCATATGATAGTTGTCTTTCTCTGATTGACTTATTTCACTTAGCATTATCTCCTCCAGTGCCGTCCATGTTGCAACAAATGTTGAGAATTTGTTCTTTCTGATAGCTGAGTAATATTCCATTGTATATATGGACCACAACTTCTTAATCCAGTCATCTGTTGAAGGGCATCTCGGCTCCTTCCACGATTTAGCTATTGCGGACATTGCTGCTATGAACATTGGGGTGCATATGGCCCTTCTCTTCACTACGTCTGTATCTTTGGGGTAAACACCCAGTAGTGCAATGGCTGGATCATAGGGTAGCTTAATTTTTAACTTTTTAAGGGACCTCCACACTGTTTTCCAGAGTGGCTGTACCAACTTGCATTCCCACCAACAATGTAGGAGGGATCCCCTTTCTCCACATCCTCTCCAACAATTGTTGTCTCTTGCCTTGTCTATTTTTGCCATTCTAACTGGCGTAAGGTGGTGTCTCAGTGTGGTTTTGATTTGAATTTCCCTGATGGCTAATGATTTTGAACATTTTTTCATGTGTCTGTTAGCCATTTGTATGTCTTCATTGGAAAAGTGTTTGTTCATATCTTCTGCCCATTTTTTTATTTGTTTATTTGCTTCTCGTGTATTTGTTTATTTGTTTGAGAAGTTCTTTGTAGATCTTGGATACCAGTCCTTTATCTGTAGTGTTATTTGCAAATATCTTCTCCCATTCCGTGGGCTGCCTCTTAGTTTTTTTGACTGTTTCCTTGGCTGTGCAGAAGCTTTTTATCTTGATGAAGTCCCATAAGTTAATTTTATATTTTGTTTCTCTTGCCTTTGGGGATGTGTCATGAAAAAGATTGCTTGGCCGATGTCGTAGAGGTTGCTGCCTATGTTCTCCTCTAGAATTTTGGTGGATTCCTGTCTCACATCAAGGTCTTTCATCCATTTGGAGTTTATTTTTGTGTATGGTGTGAGAGAGTGGTCAAGTTTCATTCTTTTGCATGTAGCTGTCCAATTTTCCCAGCACCATTTATTGAAGAGACTGTCTTTTTTCCACCGGATGTTTTTGCCATTTCTGGGTTCTCTATTCTGTTCCATTGGTCTATGTGTCTGTTTTTGTGCCAGTACCATGCTGTCTTTGTGATCACAGCTTTGTAGTACAGCTCGAAATCCGGCATTGTGATGCCCCCAGCTTTGTTTTTCCTTCTCAACAGTTCCTTGGAGATTCGGGGCCTTTTCTGTTTCCATACAAATTTAAGGATTATTTGTTCCAGTTCTTTGAAAAATGTCCTCGGTATTTTGATCGGGATAGCATTGAAAGTGTAGATTGCTCTGGGTAGCATGGACATTTTAACTATGTTAATTCTTCTGATCCATGAGCATGGAATATTTTTCCATCTTTTTATGTCTTCCTCAATGTCTTTCAAGAGTGATTTATAGTTTCTAGAATATAGGTCCTTTACGTCTCTGGTTAAGTTAATTCCAAGGTAACGTATGGTTTTTGGTGTTATTGTAAATGGGATGGATTCCCTAATTTCTCTTTCTTTGGTCTCGTTATTCGTGTATAGAAATGCAACTGATTTCTGAGCATTGATTTTGTATCCCGCCACCTTACTGAATTGCTCTATAACTTCTAACAGTTTGGGAGTGGATTCTTTTGGGTTTTCCATATAGAGTATCATGTCATCTGCAAAGAGAGACATTTTGACTTCTTCTCTGCTGATTTGGATACCTTTGATCCCTTTTTGTTGTCTGATTGCTGTTGCAAGGACTTCTAGTACTATGTTGAATAATAGTGACGAGAGTGGGCATCCTTGTCGTGTTCCTGATCTTAAGGGAAAGGCTTCCAACTTTTCCCCATTGAGAATAATATTTGCTGTAGGCTTTTCATAGATGGCTTTTATGAGATTGAGAAATGTACCCTCTATTCCTACACTCTGAAGGGTTTTAATCAGGAAAGGATGCTGTATTTTGTCAAGTGCTTTTTCTGCATCAATTGAGAGGATCATATGGTTCCTGAGTCTTTTCTTGTTGATATGATGTATCACGCTGATCGATTTGCAAATGTTGAACCACGCTTGCATCCCAGGTATGAATCCCACTTGGTCATGATGGATAATCCTTTTAATGTACTGTTGGATTCTATTAGCAAGGATCTTGTTGAGGATTTTGGCGTCCATATTCATTAGGGAAATCGGTCTGTAATTCTCCTTTTTGATGGGGTCTTTGCCTGGTTTGGGGATCAAGGTAATATTGGCTTCATAGAATGAGTTTGGTAGCTTTCCTTCTGTTTCTATTTTTTGAAATAGCTTTAGGAGAGTAGGTATTATTTCTTCTTTGAATGTTTGGTAGAATTCCCCAGGAAAACCATCCGGACCTGGAGTTTTGTTATTTGGAAGGTTGTTTATCACTGACTCAATCTCTTCATAATTAATTGGCCTGTTTAAGAAATCAATTTCTTCCTGTTTCAGTCTTGGTAGTTTATAGGTTTCCAGGAAGGCCTCCATCTCTTCCAGATTGCTTAGTTTTTTTGGCATATAGCTGTTGATAATAGTTTCTAATAATCCTTCCAATTTCATTGGTGTTGGTCATGACCTCTCCTTTTTCATTCATAATTTTAATAATTTGGGTCCTTTCTCTATTCTTTTGGATAAGTCTTGCCAGTGGTCTGTCAATTTTATTGATTCTCTCAAAGAACCAGCTTCTAGTCCTGTTGATTAGCTCTACTGTGCTTTTGGTTTCTGCTTGATTGATTTCAGCTCTAATTTTGGTCAACTGCTTCCTCGTGCGTGGATTAGGCCTGTCCCTCTGTTGCTGTTCCAGCTTCTTGAGGTGAGAATATAAAAACTGCATTTTAGATTTTTCTATTCTTTTGAGTGAGGCTTGGATGGCTATGTATTTCCCCCTTAGGACTGCCTTTGCAGTATCCCATAGGTTTTGGACTGTTGTATTTTCATTCTCATTGGTCTCCATAAATTGTTTAATTTGATTTTTGATTTCCTGGTTTATCGAGTCATTCCTGAGCAGGATGGTTCTTAGTCTCCAAGTGTTTGAGTTTCTTCCAAATTTTTCCTTGTGGTTGAGTTCCAATTTCAGAGCGTTGTGGTCTGAGAATATGCAGGGGATAATTTCAATCTTTTGGTATCGGTTGAGACCTGTTTTGTGTCCCAGAACATGGTCTATTCTTGAGAATGTTCCATGGGCATTAGAATAGAATGAGTATTCTTTGCTTCTGGGGTGTAGTGTTCTATATATATCTATGAGGTCCAACTCGTCGAGTATGGCATTCAAAGCTTTTGATTCTTTGCTTAGTCTTTGCCAGGGTGTTCTGTCTATTTCTGATAGTGGAGTGTTGAGGTCCCCTACTATTAATGTATTTTTATCTATATGTCTCTTTATTGTGGTTAAGAGTTGGCTTGTGTATCTTGCTGCTCCCCTGTTGGGGGCATATATATTTATAATTGTCATATATCCACTTGTTGAATACTTCCCTTAAGAATAATATAGTGCCCTTCTGCGTCTCTAACTATAGTCTCTAATTTAAAATCCAATCTATCTGATATGAGAATTGCTACCCCAGCTTTCTTTTGAGGTCCACTTGCGTGAAAGATGGTACTCCATCCCCTTACTCTCGGTCTGAATGCATCTTTGGGTTCGAAATGAGTCTCTTGTAGACAGCAAATGGATGGGTCATTTCTTTTTATCCAGTCTGCAACCCTGTGGTGTTTTATGGGAGCATTTAAACCATTTACATTGAGACTAAGAACTGAGAGATAGAATTTTAATGATGCCATGTTGCCAGTAAAGTCTTTGTTTGTATCGGTTTTGACTTTCTGTTCTGTATCACTCTTGGGGCCTTTTTACCTTTATAGAACCCCCCTTAATATCTCCTGTAGGGCTGCTTTCATGGTTACGAAATTGGTTAATGACTGGCGATTCTGGAATGTCTTTATTTCTCCATCAATTCTGAATGACAGCCTTGCTGGATAAAGGATCCTTGGCTGCATGTTTTTCTCTGAAAGAGCTTTAAAAATGCCCCCCCAACCCTTTCTCTCATTCCAGGTCTGTGTAGACAGGTCTGACGTAATTCTGATGCCTTTGCCTTGGTATGTGAGAAATTTCTTTGCCCTGGCCACTTTCAATACTGTATCCTTGCATCTAATATTTTCGAAATGCACTATGATGTGATGTGGCACAGGTTTGTCATGGTTGAGCTTGGGAGGGGTCCTCTCTGCCTGTTGGACACGAATGTTTGTTTCCCTCACTAGATTAGGGAAGTTTTCAGCTACAATTTGTTCAAATCTCTCTTCTAGACCTCCGTTTTTCTCCACCCCCTCAGGGATGTCTATGATTCTGACATTGGATCGTTTCATTGAGTCAGTAATCTCCCGTAACCTACATTTGTGGGTGTGGATTTTTTTAAGACCAGCTTCTATTTTCGTTTTTTCCTCTATTAACCCATCCTCCAATTCACTAACCCGTTCCTCTGCGTCTGTGACCCTGGCCGTCAGAGCCTCTAGTTTTGCCTGCATTTGGCTCATAGAATTTTTAATTTCTGTCAGAATCGCTCTCATTTCTGTCCTTAGGGATTCTATATTCTCAGTAACCTTTTCGTTAATACTTTTTTCAATTCTACTCATCATTTTGACCATCGTTACTCTGTATTTCATTTCTGATAATTTGGTTACATCCATATCCATTATTTCTGTGGCAGAGGCCACAGAACTCACTGTCTTTTCTTTGCTGGGGGGGGGGGGGGCTTCTCCTTCTTGTCATTCTGATGAGGAGAGGTTGCGGGGTTGTCCAGAGCCCAAATTATTGACTGGGTCCCAGGCCGTGCCCCTTGTTTTATAGGGATCTTAGGGATGTGGGCTTCTTCTTTAAAGATTTTATTTATTTATGTGGCAGAGAGCCAACCAGCGAGAGAGGGAACAGAAGCAGGGGAGTGGGAGAGGAAGAAGCAGGCTTCCAGCAGAGGAGCCCGATGAGGGACTCCTTCCCGGAACGCCGGGATCACGCCCTAAGCCGAAGACAGGCGCTCAATGACTGCGCCACCCAGGCACCGGGTTGTGGGCTTCTTGATTTTTCAGCCTGCCTTCTGGGGGAGGGGCCTGCCGCGCCGATACTCAGGCAGCCCTGTTTGGGTAGAGTCTCGGCGTCCCCTGCGAGGGGGGATGGGGATGGGCACTCTCTGAGCCGGTATTTCCAGGCTTTTGTTCTCTGGCGGCTTTCCCTGGCGGTTTGCTGTGCCTCTTCTGAGAGTCAGAGCAGCAGCGGCCGAATTTCAGCCTCTGTCTCAGAACAGAGGGATTGCGGCCCATTCTCCACTGATGTTCTGGCCACTTTAACTCTGTTATTGTTGGTGCTGCTTAACCCTGCAGCGTCCGGGGTTGTACGCCCCTCACCCGGCATCCCTGCCCTCCCTTCCAGGGCCGCGTGTCTCTGTCCTTTGTGTTTCTAACACCGCCAGCCGCCAGCCGCCAGCCGCCCCGCTCCGGAAGCTCCCGGTCTCAGTCTGGATCCAGTGAGCGCACTGGGATTCCGGTGTTTTGCGAGATGCCTGGTGGCGCGCGCTCCCAGCTTACGGTCTCAGTCTGCTGTTTTGCGGGTGCTGTCCGCGAGCCCCGCCCGCTCCCCCGTGTAGGTGGCTACCGCTTCCCGGCGCCCGAACGCGGTGGCTCCCTCCCCCTTCCGTTTATCTTCCGATATCTGTGCACGGTTTCATGGCTCCCCGCTTCGTACCTCAATACTCAGCGCTGGAGATGTTCATTTGTAGAGATCCAGATGCATCTTCCTGCATTTCAGGCTGGTTCCGTGGTTGTTTAGGCTGGTCTGGTACCTATCCTGTTCAACTAGGGGGACCGGCTGAAAAAGGTGTCTCCTACTCCTCCGCCATCTTAGCTCTCTCCTCCCCTCCTTTATTTTTCTTGATCAAGATAACCATCAATTTGTCTTGTGTTAGTTTTTCTCCAAAAGACAGGTTTTGGTATATTAATGAGTTCTAGTGCTTTCCTCTACCTCTTAATTTTTGCTTTTACCGTCCTTATTTTCTTGCTTGTGATTTCTTTTGGCTAACTTTGTTGTTTATTTCCCCCTCATTTTGTGAGTTGGGAATGTAATTCACTTTTCTTTCTTTTATGTTTATTGATAGAAATGCTTAGTGCCGTAAATTTTCCTCTGATCGTTCTTGTAAATGTATGCCATAGATTTTGCAATGTAGTATTTATATTTTCATTATTTTAAAAATATTTGGTAATTTCTGACTGTATTTCCTCTTTCAATGAGGGCTTACTTAATCAAAGTTTCTTTTTAAAATTCCAGGTGGAAGGTTCTTTCTGCTTTTTAATTTTTTAGTAATTTTTAATTTTATTGGGTTTTGATCAGAGAATGTTGCTTGTAATATTTCTACTTTGTGAAATTTGCTTATGTTTTCTTTGTGATATTATTAATTTTCATAGTGTCCGTGAGTATTTGAGAAATTGTATCTCTCTCTAACTAGGGTGCAAAGTTTGATATGTAGCTGTACGATCAAGCTAATTTACTATGTTGTTCAGGTCTACTATATCCCTACTTATAGGACAGTACTTGATCTGTCTTATAATAGTGCATTAATCTATTAGTATATTTCAGTCTCTGTCTCCTTTCACCTCTGTAGCTTTTTTTGTAAAGGGGATTGCTATATTATTTGATGCACAGAAATTCATAACATATCTTCTTGTGAATTTTGGCTTTTAGAGTGTAAATGTTATCTTCTTTGTCATGTTTAATGTTCTTTGGTTTGAGTTCTGATATCAGGAAAGCTACCACAGCTTTCTTATTGTTTCTATTTTCCTGGTACCTTCATCCATCCTTTTATTGTTATCCTGAATCATTTTTTCTTAGGTGTGTCTTTTGTATACGACATACAGCTGGGGATTGCTTATGAGACAAATAGAAAGTCTTTTTTTTTTTTTAATAGAAGAGTTTAGTCCATTTACATTTATTGATATGACTGGTATTTGGTCTCAATTCTGACATAAGTAGCTGTGTTATATATTTGTTTTGCTCTCTATGAGATGTGTGTTCTGTGCCTTTTTTATTTTTATTTTCAGTATTTAGGAAGTTATATATTTTTATTCTAGTGGTTGTACTTACATCTTTTCTAGCATACTTAACTATTTTCTCATAATCTTTCACTATCTGATTTATTTGGTTTTTGTTTTTATTTTTTGATTTGAGTACAGTTGACACAAAATGTTGCATTAGTTTCAGGTGCATAACATAGTGATTTACCATCTCTATATGTTATGCTAAGCTCACTACAAGTGTATCTACCACCTGTCACCATTCAACTCTATTACAGTATCATTGACAATATTTCCTATACTGTACGTTTTATTCACATGACTTATTCATTCCCTAACTGGAAGCCTGTATCTTCCACTCCCCTTGCCCATTTTACTCCATACTCTCTACCCCCTTCCCTCTGGCAACCATCAGTTTGTTCTCTGTATTTTTAGGTCTGATTCTGCTTTTTGTTTGTTTATTCATTTATCTTGTTTATTAAATTCCATATATAAGTGAGTCATATGATATCTGTCTTTCTCTGACTTATTTTACTTAGCATAATACATTCTAGCTCCATCCATGTTGTTGCAAATGGCAAGATTTCATTCTTTTTGATCACTAAGTAATATTCCATTGTTTGTGTGTGTGTGTGTGTGTGTGTGTGTGTGTGTGTGTGTGTGTATCACATCTTCTTTATCCATTCATCAGTTTATGGACATTTGGACTCTTTCCATAGTTTGGCTATGTTTATAATGCTGCTATAAACATCAGGGTGCATGTTCCCCTTTGAATCAGTATTTTGGTATTGTTTGGGTAAATGCCTAGTACGGTAATTGCTGGATCATAAGATAGTTCTATTGATTTATTAGCTTTTAATAGTATCATTTAACCTACCACCTATATAGCAGTGGTTCACAACTGAGGTGATTTTGCCCCTGGGGGATATTTGGCAATGGCTATATTTTTGTTAGTCACAACTTGAGGGATACTACTAGAATCTAGAGGCCAGGAATGCTGTCAAACATCCTACAAAGCACAGGACAGCCCTCACAACAAAGAATTATCTGACCCAAATTGTCAATAGTGCTGAGGTTAAGAGACCTTGCTATATAGTAATCAGCTTTTCTCTTCTTCTCTCTCTTTTTCTCCCATTTCTTCATTGTATTACTTCTACTTTGTCACAATATCTAATAGTTGTACGTTATTCCTCTTTTGTCCTCGTTTGTTTGTTTATAATTATCTACAATCATATTACATATATACCATACGTATTTTGGCTGATGTTTTCTCCATTATCTCTTGATTGGCATAAGCTCATCCTCTAGAACTATGCTGTCCAATATGGTAGTTACTAGCTACATGTGGATATTGAGCACTTGAAATATGACTACACTAAATTGAGATGTGGTTTAATTGTAAAATACACACTGTATTTTGAAGACAGTGTATATAAGAAAAAAGTAAAATCTCAAGTTTACACAGTATGTCAAAAATTTTAGTATTTTTGACATATTGGTTTAAATGATATATTATTAAAATTAATTTCACCTTTTTTTTTTACTTTTTAAAAAGTGGCTAAAACAAGACATCAGATATTTTTTGAAAAACAGGTATCTTATTGTTTCATTGTGTGTAAAAAAAACAAAAACAAGAAAACAACAACAACAAAAAAAACCCAAGAGAAGAATGTAGGGGTCTGGGGAAAGGGAGACAATCATTGATTTCCAGAATCTTCTAAGAGGTGGACACAGTTTAGTCTTTGAATCATTTTCAGGTTGCTTGTTTCATACACTATGTTGTATGTACTGATTATTAAGTTGTTGCCCTTCAGCTTCAAAACCACCCTTTTCTTATGCTAGGCCTGAGACTCCGTAATGACCTTTTCGTATTGTCAGCTGCTTTCCTGTTATGCTCTGTCGATACGGGGTGATAGAAAGAGACAGGAAAGTTATAGGAGGAATTGATCCTTTCTGGTTTGCTTCCTGTTCAGCTTTTACTTCCTGTCCCTGTCAGTTGGTTCCAACAGCAGTTGATTTCTGAAGGAACAGTTGGTTCTAGTTTGCATTTTTTCTGGAACCAGCCTTTTCACAGCTTCTCAGAGACACCAGCATCTGCTGCCCAATGCTCCCTCCTCACAGTTTCAAGTCCTAGATCTGTTGGCCCCTTCTTCAAGCTCCTCAGTTTTAGTAACTAAGTTCAGTTTTCCATTTCCATTTCTCTGGAAGAAATTCCAAAAAAGCGTTAGCTCTTTTATAGGGGAAATTATTGTTCAATACACTGGACAAGGATACTTCTCTGCTCAATGCTTCCTGAATTTTTTAAAATAAAATTTATACTTTGATTATAAAAGGAATTTACAAGGGTGCCTGGGTGGCTCATTCAGGAGTGGAGTCTGCTTAAGATTTTATCTCCTTGGGAGCCTGGATGGGATAGTCATTTAAGTGTCCAACTCTTGGTTTTGGCTCAGGTCGTGATCTCAGGGTTGTGAAATGGAGCCCTCTTCCATGTTCAGTGCGGTGTCTCCTTGGGGTTCTGTCTCCCTCTCCCTCTACCCCTTCTACTTGTGTGCGCTCTCTCTCTTTCTGCCTTTCTCTCTCTGTCTCTCTCTCAAATAAATAGATCTTTAAAAAAAAGAAAAGATATTCTCTCCTTCTGCCCCTCCCTGCTTGTGCTCTCTCTGCAAAAGAAAAAAAAAATCCACATTTATAAGAGAAAAAAATTTTTTTAAAGTTTTATTTATTTATTTGTCAGAGAGAGTGCACACAACTAGGGTGGATGGCAGGCAGAGGGAGAAGCAGGCTCCCTGCCGAGCAAGGAGCCTGATGTTGAGACTCAATCCCAGGACCCTGGGATTATGACCTGAGCCAAGGGCAGATGTTTAACTGAATGAGCCACCCAGGGATCTCACATAAGAGAAAATTTAGAAAATATACCATTGAAGAAAAAAATTAAAATTACCTGTATATTTCTTATATACAAGCAGCATTAAATTTTAGTTTATTTTTTTCATATTCTCAAGGATATTTTTAAGCTTAGTTTTAAAAAAATTGTCAAAATGAGCCATACAGTATATAAAAAAAATTCTAACAGTTTAAAAGTTAAAAGTAAAAGGTACTTTACTTCTTTTCCTCCTTTTTCTAATTCTAATTTTTGGACACTATTTGAACACTGTCAGAGGGTTTGGTTGTTTCTGGTATTTCCCTATTACAAGTTTTGTAATGAAGATCTTTGTGCAAAATTTATGTTTCTGAATTTAAATTTTCTTCCCAGAAGTAGAATCACTGAGGTCAAGGGCATTCACATTTTTTAGGGTCTTGATATCTAATATAAAATTTCTTTTGAAAAAAAATTGTTGTCAGCTTCTTATTGAAAATCTCCTATTATCAGTCATGGTCTTCAAAATTCCAGTATTAGAAACTCTATTGTTCTTAGATGTATAAATTTTCTATGTTATTGTAAAGTCACTTTACACAGGTGTCTTTTAGTTATACTAATTTGACTTCATCACCCTTCCAATCATGTCCTCCATAAGGAGACTGATTCCAAATAAAAGATAGTTCAATCTCTAAAAAAAAGTGTCTATTCTACCCCAGAAGAACAATACCTGCCAATTTTATATCCTTGGGTTATCCTATTAGACACCGTCTCCATGGCTGTCAAGCTTTAGGGTACCTAATAATTCCAGGGGTGGGGCGAGGAGGCAGGAGTATACAGAATGTGGGCCTCAACTCTACAGAGTCTGAGTCAGTAGGTTGGTTTGGGACCCTGGAATCTGTATTTTTAACAAGGGATTCTGGTGTGATGGTCTCTTACCCTGTTAAGAGAAACTCTGCTCCGTGGATTAAATCACTGATTCCTAATATTTGTTTTGTGATTAACAGTGGTTGATTATGAAAAGGGAGCAATAGGGTAGAAATAAATGTGGGCAATGCTAAGTTAAACATATTAAACAGGTTTAAATGTATTTTTCAGAATTTTTAATATGCTAAAGATGCTCTGTGACTTTCCAAGAAGGGCTTATTTATTTATTTTTGTAGAATATCCCAAATCTCTATAACTCACTGAATTTATTTTATTATTTATTTTATTTAGTTTGTTTTGTTTCAGGATAGGCCAGTTATTAACATCTGATGTTCCTAGGAACAAAGTTTGGAAATCTAGAACTAAGCAATTTTTCTATTAACAGTATTGCCCATTGTCCCTTTAATACCTTGAAAGATTTAATAAACTTCCTCAGGCACATTGCTTTTATTATAGTTTAGGTAAAATAAAATCTTTGTGTTTTGTAAATCTGAATTATCAGGGCTGGACTAAGTAACTTCCTAGAGATCACACATTAACTTTTTTTCTTTATATTCAAATGCCTTTTCTGTTCATTCTCTTAATAAAAAGTATACCAAAGCAACCTGTTCTGAAGCCCTCCATTTCCTGTTAGTGCCTATTAACTAAAGTAAGATGTGATCTAGAAGAACTTCATATAATAGAAATCAAGCCCATGTGACCAAAAATTTTAACACTCATGCAACAACAACTGCTTTAGAAGCGGCAGGGCCTTTATTGTTTAGAATTTCTGATGTTGGGGTTTTATTCAGAGGGTTATAAAAAAGGTCTTTTGAAACACTCCTGTAGCAAATTATTTTGGCTGAATTATAAATCCTCAAAAGTGGGGTTTTATTATAATGGAAACAGAATAAACTCTAACAGTGTTTGTAGGCAGCACTGTATAATGAGGATTGAGTGCATTGCTATATTATGACTGCAAGTGTATCTTTTCACTATCTCAGTAAAGCACTCCTAGCTTTTATACACAGTGTTATCGGTCAAGTGCTTTGTGAGTTTCCCTGTTTCTTTGCATCTGATTGTTTAACACATCTTCTGCATATGAAGCACCATAATCCCAGATGACCCCGTCGGTTTTAAATTATTAGTCCTAGATCATTCTCCTGTTAGAAATGTTCTACATATTTGTCTGTGGAAATAAATAACAACTTCAACTTCACATGTCAACAACTCTGTAGAATGTTCTAGCCAACTTGGATGAGTCCTGTCTTCTTAAGAGCAGTGTCTTAGATTTGCTTGGCTGATAAGATAAGGAAGGACAATGAAGATTAATTAACTTTGTACTGATGCTTTATGATTTACAAAGCATTTAATAATCATGATGAAATGAGAGAAACCCTGAAATGATCCTGTGAGGCAGATATTGTTTTTATCTCTATTTTACAAAGGTAGAGAAACTGAGACTCAACTAGAATGAGTGACTCATCTGAATATCTTACTGAGGAAATCAAGCAGCTACGACCCAGAACCAGGCAATTTGATGTGAAAACCTGTATTCTTTCTACCACACAAAGTTTCCTTTCTCTAAGTCACCTTCCATTCAGTATAAACTCCAAGAGAATTTGGTTGTTTAAATCCATGCTCCCCTTAAAGATCACCAAGGAACCTACCAACCTTCCAGTTAAAAACCCTTTTTGTGTGACTTCATGAAGGCAGTGGGGTGAAGGGGACTGAGTGAGTCACAAAATGAGTCCCTGGGTTTGAGAACCTGCTGCATCTACTTACTAGTCTTGTGACCTTGAGATTGTTACCTTTCAGGAACCTGGTTCCTATTTGTGAAAACTGGAACAGTAGCACTTACTTCAGGTTGTTATGAAATTAAAAAGTGTTACAAAAATTATGAAAATATTTATGGAATATGCCCAGCATAATACTAAGAGTACCCAGTAACTTCTCAAGAAGTGGAATGGTAGTCGTTTTAACTTCACTTGCAGAATTTGACAATGTTGAATTTGACCTGAGCCTTCTGATCCTAGAAAATAGTTAAATCTCTCAACTCTCCTTGAAAATGACTTAATAAGACTCATAGATGCCTCTCTTGTTTAAATATAACAAACTGAGGGACACCTGGGTAGCTCAGTTGGTTAAGTGTCTGAATCTTGATTTCCTCAGGTCATGATCTCATGGTTGAGGGATTGGACAGGCTCTGCGCTCAGTGGGGAGTCTGCTTGAGATTCTCTCCTCTCTCTCCCTTTGTCCCAACCCCCACTCGTGTGCACGCATGCATGCGCTTGCATGCGCATGTGCTCTCTCTCTCAAATAAATAAATCTTAAAAAAAATTAAATATGACAAAGCCAGACACAGACCCTCAGAATTCCTGTTCTTTGCCTCAAATGATCATCTAAACTACTTGTTCCCACTGATCTTTTAGAACAAAACACTCATTAACCAGACTTTGGTTAATTCTCTATCCTCCAGGACCCTGAACTTTGGTCCATCCCTAGCATAAACCAGCATGTAACTGCTCCTGAGGGATGGGAAGGTAGGCAGCCAGGAGAGAGAGAGAGCAAGCTTTTTGGTGTCTCTTATTATAAGGACACTAATTTCATTGGGTCAGGGCCCCACTATGACCTCATTTAATCTTAATTACTTCTTTACTTTGAATGCAGCCACAGTGGAGATAGGAGCTTCAACACATGTATTTGGGGGGTCGGGGTGGGGTGTCACATACATTAAATCCATAACACACATACTTACTATAAATATTTAAATAATATAATGAGCATATAAAATAAATACTAAAAGTGTTCCCTTTTCCTTTTTCTACTTCTACCCCAGAGACAACCACTGTTCCAGTCTTTTTCCTATGCTCGCACAAATATATATATATACACCCCCCCACACACTTATATATGCATACATATAGCCACATATGTGTAATACCTTTTTGGTTTTAATGGAATCATACATTCTATTTTCTGCATTTTGCTTTTTTCATTTCACAGTACATTCTAGACAGCTTTCCAACTCAGTTCATATGGATCTATTTTATTATTATAAATAGCTACTTAGATTCCTGGTGGTACTATCATTTGTTGAAGGACATTTAGGACATTTAATAATTCTCATTATTTTTGGCTATGCTAACTTTTAAACATTTTAAAGCAAGGACAAAAATCCGCTAGTACAGTATAAACCTGGTTTTGAATAAATAAAACATTTTTAAAAGGCTAGAATGAAATCAAAATGTAAAGAGTGCTTATTTCTATGATGGCAGAAATATAGATAGTTTTATTCTTTAGAAAATAATAAGCTATTTCTTCTTCATACTTGGTAAAGTTACTGAACATTTTTTTTCAGTCTCCACATACAGTCTTGCATCAGAGTGTTGGGATTTCTGCTGCAAAGAGGATAAATACTTTAACTGTTGTGTAAGCTACTTCGTTTAGCTGTAGGCAGTTACCAAAATTACATTTAATTGCATCGTCATCACCATTATCGTTTTAATTACATAAAGCTGTAGCTTCTTTTTGGTGAGATTGTGGTCAAGGAGAATGTATATGGGATTTTGTATTTGATAGACTTGGGTTTCAAATCTAGTTGAACTCTGTTACTTGAAAAGGTTAACTTTACTTCTGTTGACTTAGTTTCCTCATCTGCTAAACAAAGAATTGTGAGAATCAAGAGGTCAAGGGAGTGAAGAGCCAACTTGTAGCATGCCTGTGCAACAATGCTGACACACCATTTCTTTCTCACTGTGTGTGTCAGTGGGGAGCGGAGTCTATAGTCTGTGTAATGTCCTTCTGGCCCTCTTTTGGATGGGTTTGAAATATATAAGAAATAAAATTGGAGTTCTCTGTCTGTAACAAGTTTGCACAATGGTTAAGCCAGACTCAGGTGATTTCTCCCTTAAATGGTTTTTATTCTGTGCACACTTGCCTATTTTGTTATGCAAGTGTTTTAAAAGTTATTTCGAGGGGAGGAATATTGCTAACTCCAGGCTGTTTTTCAAGAAAAGGTCAGGACAGATTTTGGTGGGTCAGGTTACTTCCTCTGGCATCGTATTAGAAAGCATCTGAGTGGCTCTGCAGTGCCCTTGGACAGTTCTTTTGCACAGTATAAGCAGTTGGGTTCCTGCCACACACTCCGGTCAGGTCTGTTCCCAGACTCTTCTCCCAGATTCTTACAGTGTGAGGGTGGTGGGGTTGAGGAATTGGCTTTCTGAGCGCTTTCCCCAGAGCATCAGAAAATGACCTGACTGTAGACTGTTCACCAAAGCCTGGGAGCACAGGTACTCTTTAGTTGGAGACAAACTCCTCCCTTTCTGCTCTTAAAGGAAAAAAATAAAGCCATAGATATTATAAGCTATTAATGCAAAGCCAAAATTATAAAAAACAAAACAAAACTAGAAAGTCTTCCATATTTGCTTTCCTACACAGTTATAAAAACCAAGTAGCTTTATATATATAAAAATATAAAATATATCTTTAACCCTATATATAAGGTTACACACACACACTATCTTTATTCTACTCTCATTGTGTGTGTAAATTTTTTTTTCTGCTAAAAGTGGTGTCATATTATACATGTGTAAGATAGTGTAACTGATGCTAGAATGGCTAGACATAAAATTACAGAAGCAGTTTGGCTTCCATTACTTAAAAAAAAATAATTTCACATATTTAAACTTCTTTCTGTCTCCTGGTCCTCCCTGCCTCCCAGCAGGTAGGCCTTGGAAAGCCTCACTAAGATCTTTCTTCTCAGATTTGTCAATAGTTTCTTCCATGACTAAGTTTCTTTTAGAGTAGAGTTTGTGCAGGAAAACGATCTTTCTTGCTTAGGTATTATCTTTGTTATTTCATTTTTTTTTTTACTTCTTCCACTTTGGAGACTAATAGATGGAAGGGACTTTTTTTTTAGAAAAGAAATAATTTAAATATTTATTTTGAAAATCTTTATTGTATTCTGCTGGTTTTGTATCTAGCCAAACAACCCAGAGTTCAAGCTGAGAGACATACATAGTCTTTGTCAAAGCATTTATTAAATTCTGCCCCCCACAGCCAGGCATTATAATAATAACATTAAAAAAGTATTTCTAAGACAAGTTAGTTATGCCACAATTTAAGGCTTATGTCCTCTTATTTTCTGAGAATACACAGTGATCATGGTTCTGATTAATCCAATGATTGGAAAAGCATATCCAAATGGGCTTTAAGATATTGAATGGTACTTGGGTGCTAACAAATATTTCTCCTCTAGGAAGCAGGTCGTGTGGAAAAGCACAGGACAAGATGCTTTAGGATGGGTTTGCCTAGCAGCCATTCTGTATCTTCCAGGGTTAGTTGCAGAGGACAACTGGCAAGGAGCACTTTAGTTCAATAGAGTAGAACAAATAGGCATTCTGACACTCTGCCAAATATTTTGGCCTTAGGGTAATTTGCCAGGTCTCTTAAAAAAAAAAATATATATATATATATATATATAGTTTAATTCTGATTTACTGCCTATTTCTAGGTTGACCTCTAATAAAGTTCTATCTTTCCCAGCTAACCTTTAACTCCCAAGGAAAGAGTTACTGGCAGCCCGGAGTAGGGTGTTTTGGACCACCAGTGGTTCCTCCCCTCAACCACTTGCTACCCATAGAGAGGACAGTTGCTCTTTTCCCTCTATGGTTCATTCAGTAATTGTCCCGCTAGCCCAAGTCAATTGAGGTGAGCAGCAGTGATGAAACAAAGCCACAGCTTTTTGATTATTTTTGTGCCTGCATTGGATATCAGAAAGAAGTCACAATGAACTGGATATGTCTTGCTTAAAAAACACCATTATGTCCCTCTAGTATATTGTGTTTTAAAGGCCTATTCATTCTTAAGACAAATTTTAAGTTGTTGTTATATGTTTCTATGTTTTATAGACTCCATGAGAACAGACATTTTTTTATGCTTTGTTATATCCCAATACTTAGAACAGTCCCTGGCACACAGGAGACCCTCTATAAATATGACAACTGATACTGTTCCTTTATAGCTTTCAATGGTCTTAGCTTAGCCTAAGAAAAAGATTATGTGTTATGTTTTGTAGCTGCTTTTTTTTTTTTTAATCAGCAGCAAAGATCCTCAGTTCAAATTCCCTGATAAGAAACATGTTCACAAAGCAACAGGAAAAGAGCTCTCCATATGTCTTCCGTGAAGGTTGCTGAGTACAGACTTCTTTCTAGTGACATTTGGTTGAGGGATTGTTCAAACTCTGAACCTTCTCCTGAGGTGGTCAACAAGAGCACCTATGAGTACCCACTTGTTCATGTAGAACCATGGATCATGAACTTTGGTTTTATCCATCTTCTTGAATTGGTGTCAAATGAAATCATTCCTAACTATTTGCTTGCATTGCAGTCAAAGCACCACACACATGAACAAGCAGTATACAAATCACCCCATCGTGACTGCCTCTATGTGTTGAATTGTACATCTCCTGTTTATCTCCTGATTTATACCAGAAAAGTCTTCTGCGTTGTGTTTCTTCTGTTTTATACCAGAAAAGTCTTTCGGATGCTTGTCTGTGCTACTGGGACTTTTTTATGACAAGATATAAAAATTAGGGAAAAATAGGAACTGGTATAGGAATTAGTGTCTTAGGAAGCATCATGTATAAAATGTTGGTTATATGAAAACTATAGTGTGAGCAGTTAAAGAATGCAGTTAACCTAATTAAGTTCAGCTGAAAAATGGAATGAATGAATAAGGAGTAAATGGACAAAAATGGTTAATATAAAAATCCATGTGTCTGGTATAATTACTAGATCTCAGGAATCTTGTTCTTGTCTCTATATTGGCAGCATATGTAAGCTATGTGTTCACATATTTTAAAATGCTGTATGTGGTTTGTCTATATCACCATAAGAAGAATAGTCATATTTAATAAATTTCACTGAGAAAGTACTGAGGAAAAGATTTGCAAAGATTGTTTTTCATTCATGCATTCATTCTTCTCTTCTTTTGGCCAATTATTCATTTATCCCATTGCCATAGAAGGTGATAGGTTTTGGGAATACCCTGGGGAAGAAAGTGCAATCTTTGGCCTGAAGATGCAATGGGGACTTTGCTATAAAGAATTTTATTAAAATAATGCCTTTATTGTGAGAGATTTGGAAATTCTGATGTCAGAGTCTGAATTGCCAGAAAGGGAAAACTTTTTGTTGTCCTGTTCAATAGGCTCCTATTTGACAGGGGCCTTAAAGCTGGTGTATTCGAAAACTGAGTCCAGATTGTTGCATAGCTTCTGGTCCTCTCAAGGTGGTTCTGATAAGGCAATATCCAAGAGCACTTAGGTCAGAGTGAATGCCTGTTTACTTGCTGTTTTCCTTCAGTTACTGCCTGACTCATCTAAACATGATCCGTGGTTATTTCAGAAATTACCCTTTTCCTACCACCAAAAATTGAACCAGATTTCTGAGAGCAAATTTAACCTATGTTTGAGAAATGCCATAGTTGCTTAAAGAGTCTTAGACTACATTTCTTTTCCTTGATGCAGTGCTTTTCATTTATAATGTTTGTTTTTAATAAAAACAAAAACTGAACTCAAAGGGGAGGCCATCATAACATGCCTAAATCATAGGAAAAGGTAAAAACATGTAGGAGATGGGAGAGAAATTATATTGCAAGGCAGAAAAAAAAAAAACCCCACTCAAATGCACATTGAATTTGGAGCCCTTCAGCACTTTACTGCATGCAAACCTTACTCCTTAATCTTCATTGCTAAAGAAACTTGTTTTAGTTACCCAACTAAGAAGGATTTGTTTTGCACACATTTGTGGAGATGGCTAATTTCAGTAACATTAAAAATATACATTTTTACATGTATACATTTATACATATTTATTTAAAATTACTCTTTTTTCCTGTAGGAATGACTTTTGTTGTAAACTGTATTGCTGAGTAGCTTGTGTTTCTATATAATGAAGTACCACTGGAGAGAACAGTCACTTGTGGCAGGTAGCAAAGAAATTTCAATAAAGTAAACTCTTAGTATTATCAAAATTATACATTTGGGGCTGTTAGCATGGCCTAGAAAAAGATGAGGACAGGCTCATCTCATTAAAAGAGAAGAAATAGTGGAATTAGCTTGAATCTAATTACAAGCCACACTATCTAATGTAAAAACATGACTGTTTTTTCACTCCCATTCATTTTGACTAGTAATTAGTTTTGGCCTCTAAAATGCCACCCTTTAATCATCCAAACACAGATGTGATTTGCCGTGCAATTTAATCTTGCTTTAATGAAGAACTAATGGACGCATCGCAAATTACTTTCCCTGTTGGAGAAAAATTCTATTTCCTGCTTTTCAAAAGATCAAGAGTATCTTGTGATAATAGCCCAAGCGGCCCTGGCAGCCTCACCGCACAGAGCAAACAAGCTCTTTTACTCAACTCCCAATTCAATGGAGAAAAAGAGGCTACAATTAGCAACAAAGCAGGGGAAACGCAGCATTACAGCCGAATCACTTTCTGTAGCTCAACCCCCAGCAACCACTGGCTTGTTAGAGCCAGGTCTAAAGTGTCAGGCATGAACAATGCGCTGTGATAAATTACTCTCTTCAAACAGCTGCACTGCTAATTTTCAATTATACACACAAATGGCTCTCAGATTGGAAGAAAATGGAGTGCATGGGGAGAACAGTAGTAGATTTCTATGTTTGTTTGGTAGTGAGGATGGAGGCGGGAGAATGACATCTTGAAAAGAAAGTGGTAGCGAGGAGTCAGGGTTTGAACTTCAGAAGATGAGCCATCCGAAATCTTAGGGAGACCTGTGGTTTCCCCGTTTCGTTCTGGGCTCTGAAAGGTGTGAAATTATGAGTTACTTTCCTTCCTCGGTTTGGTATTTGTTTGTTTTGACCTGTCACCCACTTTATGCTAGAAATTCGCTATTGACCTTGCTGCTGCTCTGTCTTGGTGAGGAATCCCAAAGCCTCTGTTCCCTGGGTCCCCTTGCCATCATTGTACAAATCCTCACAGACGCTGCCATCTCCTTTCTTACTTCTGTAGTTCCCCTCTAACCTCACTGTACTTAACCCCTTTACTCTTTCACTCCCATCAACCGCCAGTCCGCAGAGCCAGAGTTCAGTGCTTTATGCATAGACTCTGAAGACACACCTCCTCTACCCAAATAAAAAACATTCACCCTCTCAGAGGAAAGAAAAATTTGAGCAATCTTAGGGTTTCTTCCTGAACAAGATTTTTGCCTTCAGGAATACTCGGATTTCTCTCTCAAAGGAAAACAGGTGTCCTGAGATATTCCTTCTTATTTGGTTTTTGGGGGAGAGATGAGCAGTGTAAATTAACACATATTATTATTCTGTTTTCCTTACCCATGTGCTTCTCTTGTGTCCTAAGTGCCAGACTATTTTTTGGTTGATTTTGATATTCGAGTTTAGGGAGCTACATGCTGCTGGACCATCTCTTATTCGTTCAGGAAGGTGACATGGTAGACTTGTGCCCAAACCTGCCCCACCCCAGACCATTGGCACCAGAACATATGCTCCGTCCCCTCGCCCCCATCCTGTCTTTCAACCGTGGCTATTTCTCGAGAAACAAAAGGCAAGGATTGGCTTTTTCATAGAAAGAGACTTGCTAAAGATCTGAATGGTGGCATGAATTTACTTTCTTATAGAAAACAGAAAGACTATTCTGGTTGAATCTGTTTCTGTCCTATTCCAAGCAGAAGGATGGAGCCACAAGTGTGTGACATGGGCTTCTTCCTTTAGCTCACTGTCTTGGAAATCGGTTTGTGGCCACGGGAGCTGCTCCATTGTCTTGAGGTAGGGATGGTGTTGTTACTGTATTTTTCATCTTGAAGACGTTATAAATCTCTTGCTGCTATCAGCACCAGTTAATTATTGTGTTCAGTGACAAAGATGCACTCAGTTTTGGAGTAACAATCTGGTTAGACAGGCCCCTATTTTACTGTGCTGATTCAAGCCAGCGCTTCCTTTGACTTCAGCAGCCAGAAAGAAGACAACAAATGGTCTCATCTGCTTAAGGGCCACAAATTAATAGGATACAATCATTTGGCCAGAAGAGGATAATGGCCATTAAATGTTTTGATTTCTAACTATTTTCTAGAAGATGAAATGTAATGTAAATCAATGTTCGAGAAAGGAGCCTCCAGAATGGAATTTGTTTTTAAAAAGAACAACCAATTTATTTATTTATTTACAACGATTTTAGAAGGTAGGGTAGGGTAACCACTTTTGGAGTAGTGTTCCTCAGCAAGGAAAAACTGTAAACATTATATATTTGAATTAGGAATATTACCATTCAGAAAAGACTATGTGGAAAATTTGAAATGCCATTTATTAAAAGTTACTTTTCTTGATGCAGTTGGGGAAGGCTACTGAGCAGTGGGGGATGGTTGTGATAGTGGAAATGCAGTACTTTTTTTTTTTTTTTTTTGGCTGAAGTGGGATTTTATTCCTTCTACTTTATAATCGTTACAGAAATTTAAACCTCAAACCATTTCAGCCCAAGCTTATACTAAGCTTGTTAGTGGTTTCTGATGCTGTGGACGATAATGCTGCAGCATTACCATAAATCAGCAGAATTAACTATGATCTTCAGAAGCATGCTTGAAAGTGGGTGACAGAAGTCTACAATTTGGTGCTCTGAATATTATGATAACATTCTATATTAAGTGTTCATAATCTACTTAAAGCTGAGCTTCAAGTACATTTTGTATTTGTGCTTTGCTCAATATTAAAAACCAGTAACAATTATTACAATCCATCTGAGGCTTCATTATTTGCAAATGCAAAATGTAAAAATATATGGTCATCTATGTACCAAGTGACCCTTTTATTAATTTTTTAAAGTGTTAACTTGTTTTTCATTTAAATATGGTTATTGCTTTTTCCATTTAAGAATTGGCTTAAAATTGTATCTTTATTACATTACCATTCACAAGGAAAATGATCTATAGATTCAAATCCATTTCAGATACTATATTGTAAACTTCTAAAATATGTTATTCACTCTGCCTTTTGCATCAGATGTCCATTTTCATGTAATCTTATGCTTTGAAAGGATCCATATTGGGCATTGAGTCCCAGAAACTAACACTCTGTTTTGAAATAAACAGTAATTAATGCCTGTAATATGTTTTTTTGCATACCCCCCTCCCTACCACAAAGACATACTCTCTGACTTGGTTCCAAAATGACCCATTTGTGAGCAAATTGAGGTTTCTTTATTGCCTTTGCTATTCTGCATTACACGGCACATATACCAAAACATATTGTTCAATGCTCTAAAGGTGAGAAGAAAATATCTAGGCAAGTCATTCTTAGTAAATGGATAGAAGGTGAACTTTTTTACAATGTTGAAAAAAATATGATTGTTCATTGCTTGACCGGAAACCATCACCTAGCTGGTTAAGCTTACTTCTAAATAGCACCTCCAATAAAGGTTGTAACACAATTGATTGGCAAATTTAACAGGTAAGCAAGTTAGACACACTGAGGATTTTAAATATGTAATTTGTTGGCCTAAAATGAGGACCAAATAAATGATACAAAACGTAAACTCAACTTTATTTTCCCACTGATTTTGTGCAAATGTATGGAAGTTAGAATTTTGACAGTATTTTCCATTTACAATGGTTATATAGAAAAGCTCATCTAAACCAGATCCTAAATGGGATTAAATATGATCTATGTTAAATGGATCATCTTTTAAAAACCTCATAAATTTCTAACACTCAAATGCTCTCAAAGAAGCTCTGCCTCTCAGGTCTTGATTGGGGTGCAGGAGGAATTTGAGTGCTTGAGATGCTACAGCATATGGTGCTTTCTCAGGCTGCCCTCGCTCCCTTCCACAGCAGTCAGCGGTTGCCAGCAACCCTCCCTCTCAATGTTCCTATGCCCATATTTCATCTATAAAAAGAACATGAAGAGAAAAGATCCACAAAAGCACTTTGAAAAGAGAAACTATGCTATGTGCATGGAAGAGATAACAACAGAATAACAGTGATAACAATCACAATTTATCAGATACCTACTAAGTGCTGCACTATTTAAATGCCTTACGTACATTATTTCTAATCCTTACAAACAACTGACAAGGTAGGCATTTTAATCTTTATTTTATAGATGAGGAAATCGAATCTCCAGGCAAGTAAATTACCGTGATCAACAATTTGGTGGGCGCCTGGGTGGCTCAGTTGGTTAAGCATCTGCCTTCCGCTCAGGTCATGATCCCAGGACCCTGGGATCGAGCCCCACTTTGTCAGCTGTCTGCTTAGTGGGGAGTTTGCTTCTCTCTCTCTCCCTCTGTGCTCTCTCACTCTCTTGTTCTCGCACTCTCTCAAAAATAAATAGAAAATCTTAAAAAAAAAAAATCCGAATCCAGGGAACTGATTCTAAACCTCATAATTTAAATCTCTGTACTACTCTGGCTCTAATTACCTGCATGTATCTATTATATATCATCATTATTTAAAATGTGTGTTAAAATGGATGCTCTAAATTACATGGTCAATATGTTATCAGTTATGAAAATTAGGATTTTTGATTAATTTCTTTTCCAAGGGAACAAGATTTGAGAGACATTTATCTCTTGACCATATTATTGGGAAAAGAAGGAAAGATTGGGGTTCTCAGGGGTTGAGATTCTCAGAACATTCAATCAGGGACATAATGGCTTTGGTATGAAGAGGTAGTGGTTGAATTTTCTCCTTTAGCTTCAAACTGAGACTTTCTTTTCTTTTTCTTGGTATGATATGCATGAATGATGTTTTCATCAAAAGTAGCATTATTTTCCCCATGAATTTAGCAAAGTTACAAGAATAAATGGGCATGTAAGGTATAAATGGACACTTTGGCATCATTACTTATAATATTAAAGAAGACTTAGGAAGAGAACTATGTATAGAGACCTGCCTTACCAGTAGCAAAAGAAGAAGATATGCTAGCCAAGATAAGCTAATATGCAGAGGGGTTTTGACTCAAGGATAGACCAAGGACTCAGTGGGACAGAACATAAATATAAGATCAGTATATGCATAGGGATGTAGTTATAATAAAAGCATATTTCAAATCAGTGGAATAGATGAACTTTTCAACCCATGTGTTGAAATAATTGGTTGCCCATTTGAAAAAAAAATGCAATTATGTCCTTACAGTTCACAAAAAAGTCCAGAAGAAGTAATAATTTGATGTAGCAAACAGATAAATACATAAGAATGCCAGCAAAATAACAACACCATAAAAATCCTAGAAGAAAATATAGGAGAGTGTTTTTTTTTTTTTTAACATTAAGGGAAGAACTTTCTAAGCAAAATGCAAAACCGCCAAGTCATAAATGAAAAAGGCATGACAAGTTTGACTACATAAAAATGAAAATCTTCTCTATAGCTAAAGAAAGACCTGTTAAAAAATTACTAAAAGACAAGTAGTAGACCGGAGAAATAACCTTGATATGTACAATATTCAAAGGAGTAATATCTACAATATGTAAAGTTCTCCTACAAATTCAACAAAATCCAATGGAAAATTGAACAAAGAATATGGAGAGGCAATTAATTCTTGGAAGATGAAACACAACTAAGTGGCAATCACAGATGTGTACTCTCATTCTCATTTCCCTAAATGCGAATGAGAACAAGTGATGTTTTTATCCATTAAACTAGCAGAAATTTAAAAGCCTACTCATATTTGGTGTTGGTGAGGATATAAAGAGCACACTCATACTGTGGTAGAATGTGAATTGATACATTACCCATCAAAATTAAAAATACATAAACTACCTGACCCAATAATCTACTTCTAAAAATAATCCAATAGAAATATTTTGCAAATTTGCTCAAAGATATATGTATAAAGGTGTTCATGATAATATTTCTTATAATGATGGAAAATTGGAGGCATACTAAGAGCTTATCAACATTAAGGTAATAAATATGGTATAGCCACATGTTGAATGTTGTACAGCCATTAATTAATAAGAATGAGATATAGCAAATGGTGGGTATTCCATCGACATGGATGGAACTGGAGGAAATTATGCTAAGTGAAATAAGTCAAGCAAAGAAAGACAATTATCATATGGTTTCACTTATATGTGGAACATAAGGAATAGTATGGACATTAGGAGAAGGAAGGGAAAAATGAATGGGATGGAAATCAGAGGGGGGGACAAACCATGAGAGACTATGGACTACAGGAAACAAACTGAGGGTTTCAGAGGAGAGGGAGGTGGGGGGAAGTGTTAGCCCACTGATGGGTATTAAGGAGGACACGTTTTGCATGGAGCACTGGGTGTTATACACAAACAATGAATCATGGAATGCTACATCAAAAACTAATGATGTACTGTATGGTGACTAACAAAACATAATAAAATTAAAAAAATATAGTGATAGATCAAAAGAGGTCCATTGATTAAGGAAAAAAAGCAAATCTCAGAATAGTATGTGTGGTATAATCCTATCTATGTCATCATTACGTATGTGTGTAGTACATAGAAAAGTTCTTGAAATTCTTAATACGGGAGATGAAGTGAGACTGAAATTGGCAGGTTGGGGAGTGTGTGTGTGTGTGTGTGTATGTATGAAGGTTTTACTCATTATACTTCTGTATTATTTGAAAAATTTTTTTTTACAATAGTCTTGTTTTTTAAAAAATTTGCAGTGAAAGTAATAGTAATAAGAAACCCAACCATATAAACAAAGCATATTGTAGGGAAGACAAAAGTTCTAACATATTCTTGCATGTTCTCTAGTTGGTATCTCTTTCCCACAGTTCAGCACCTAGTTAAGGGAAAGAGTTTTTGAGTCAGATAATGTGTGGATTAAAGTTCCAGTGGAGGGGTGTCTGGGTGGCTCAGTTGTTTAAGTGTCTGGTCATGATCTCAGGGTTCTAGGGTGGAGCCCTGGGTCAGGCTCCCCGATAACTAGGGAGACTGCTTCTCCCTCTCCTTCTGACCCTCCCCACTGCTTGTGCTCTTGCTTATGCTTTCTCTCTCTCAAATGAATCAATAATAAAAAAAAAAAATCTTTAAATTTTTGGTGGAAAATTCCTGTGACTTTGGAGGGCTCAGTTTCTGTATCTGGAAAATGGGGATAATGGTTCTTATAAGATTGTTGTGAGGATTTATGAGGTAATGAACCTCAGTTGCAGAGCTTGCAGTCTAGTCCAGTCAGAGTTTGATGAATGGTGGCTTTATTTTTGTATCTTCACAACAACTCTGTGATGTGGGAAGACATATTTAAACCCTGATTTTTTACACATGGAGAAATTCAGGCTCAGAGAGGTGAAATGGCTTTTTTAAGATCAGACAGAATTTGAGACTAAATTCTGAATCTAAGTATTATTATTTTGACTTCTGATTCTTTTTCTTGGAAGCTGAAGAAATTGAAGTTTGGATAATTTTTACTCCAAAAATTGCCAAATTTTTAAAAAAGATTTTATTTATTTATTTATTTATTTATTTGATAGCGCACAAACAGGGGGAGCTGTAGAGGGAGAGGGAGAAGAGACTCCCCACTGAGCAGGGAGCCCCACATGTGGCTTGATCCCAGGACGCTGGGATCATGACCTGAGCTGAAGGCAGCTGCTTAACTGACTGAGCCACCCAGGCGCCCCAAGATGGCCAGTTTTTATCTACATTTTAGAAACTACTACTTTCACTTGTGAAATAAAAAAAACCCCGACTTAATTTGCAGTGGAAATTGGCATTTAAGGAACCCAGTAGCTCTACATAATTTTTTAATGAATTGCTTGGCCTCTAATGTAGAAATATCTGTCATTACTGGGACCCTAGGGCAATGAAGGAGGCAGATGCTTGCTCCCTGCTTCATCTGATTCAACTACTTTCTCCTCCCAGTCTCCCATCTCACCCCAAGTAGCCTGCCCATTCTTGAATCTCAGCTCTCCCTTTTAGTTGACAGAGTCCTCTGGCCTCCCAGCTCGCTCCTCTGTCACCTGGATTCCTCTTTTGCAGCTGTAGTGCAGTGCCTGCTACCATGTTCATTGAATGGTGAATGGTTATGGAATTTTACATGCTTTTTGTTTCACTTGTTTGTCAATGGACAGAATGTTTAGTGCTACAGATTTCAGTCCAACATAGGGAAGAAATATCTAACAATGGGACAGGTTGTCTGGAAAGGTTTGAGGATCATCTATCAAGGATGTCTGCAATGAGTAGGGAGCTACAAGATCATATATACAATCTCTCGTTGACTCTGGGACTCTGAGATTTTATTATTATTATCTTTTAAAGATTTTATTTATTTATTTATTTATTTATTTATTTGAGAGAGAGAGAGTGCGCAAGCCGGGGGGGGGGGGGGAGAGGGAGAAGGAGAGAGAGAATCAGAATCTCAAGCAGACTCTGATGCGGGGCTGCATCTCACCACCCTGATATCATGACCTGAGCTGAAACCAAGAATCTGATGCTTAACCAACTGGTGTCCCTGTGACTCTGGGATTTTAAAATAAATGCTGAATATCTGCTTTTGTTTTTGTTTCATTTTGTCTTTGTCCCAGAATCCTTTGTACATGAATTAAGGTTAAGTAAAGGTCAGTATTTAAAAAATTTTTTTCTTCATAGAACTAAAAACCTAAAATTAGCAAGTTGACAGACATGGGAAAAAGCATAATCTTAGGGAATCAGTGTTAGGACTGGAGGTTGGTGGGTAGCTTAGAGTCTGCCCAAGCAGGGCATGAAGGACCTAGGAAATTTACATGTCTTTTGGAGTGTGCAGGCACTTGGAGGAAATGTAGCTGGACACAAGATAATATCCAGAGAGCATAGAGACATCAGTAGATTGTGTCTGGTTAGATAGCAACATTAGGTGATACAGTAAGAGAGAGGTGTTCTCAAAGATCAACAGAGAATCCTAGACTAGGAACTATATGAAGAAGATTCAGGAAGAAGTCTGAGGCAGAAGTGGAAGTAGGTAGCTAGGCCTTAGGCCTTCATCTTCAGACTGGAATTTAGGGACCAGCCTCCGGAGCCACGAGTGACTGGGGAGAACCAAGTAGGTGTCAAGGTACAAACACAGTGCAGAGCTTGAAGTCAGAACTGAGTTCAAGGGTGTAAGGTAGATGCCTGGTCAAGACAGAAATCTAGTTACTAGAAATGGGGCTCAAGGTCAGAGTACAAAACACCAAAGACAATGAAATAGGATTTCTAAATTACTCCTACCTAGACCAACATTAGGATGAGTTCTAAAACAACCTGTCCTGTCCCCAAACAGCCCAATCCTGACTTTGGCCAGGTAGCATATAAGGAACGTTGTTCTTACAGTTGATAGCCAGGTGGGGCATTAATCTGAGTGATAAAATAAACTAATATAGAGCCCATTTAAAAAGAAAAGATACACAATATTTCATTTTATTAAAAATACTTTCCTCATACCCTCCCACCCCCCCATTTTGTTTATTAGGAGGATTATTGTAAGTATAATCTCATTTAATTTTACATTAAGAAAATTCAGAGAAGCAGTAGCATTTTTTCTGTTCTTTTTTTTTCTTTAAAGATTTTATTTATTTATTAGAAAGAGAGAGCACACAAGTAGAAGAAGCAGGAGAGGGAGAAGCAGGCACCCCACTGAGCAGGGAGCCTGACGCCGGGCTCTCTCCAGGACTCTGGGATCATGACCTGAGCCGAAGGCAGACACTTAACTGACTGAGCCACTCAGGCGCCCCAGTTCTTCTTCTTCTTCTTTTTTTGGGGCAGTAATTGTTTTCCAACTTTCTTTTTTTAACTATAAAACCACTTCTTTTATGGTAGGCTTATTTGCTCAAAAGTTAATGCTTATGTAGAAGATGTACTTTATATCCCCAACGGAATACTACTCAACCATTAAAAAAGGAATGAAATTTTGCCATTTTCAACAACATGAATGGACCTTGGGGGTATTAAATGAAATAAATCAGAAGGAGAAAGACAAAAACAGTATGCTTTCACTCATATGTGGAATCTAAAACAAAACAAAACAAAAGCAAACTTGTAGACACAAAGAACATTTTGATGGTTACCAGAAGGGAAGAGGGTTGGGGGGGTGGACAAAATGGGCGATAGAGGTCAAATATATGGTGATGGATAATAACTAGACTTTGGGAGGTGATCACTTTGTAATGAATACAAATGCAGAATTATAATGTTGTATACCTCAAAATTATGTTATATACCAATCCTACTCAGTGCAAAAAAAAAAAAAAAAAAAAAAAAAAAGCACAGCCTAAACAAACAAATTATGCGATGCGGCTAGAGAAAAAAAAATGACCTGTTAATAATAGTCACAAAATTACCACTAGCATTATGCAGTTTTTATGAGTCATCGTCTATTTTGAGTTAAAATTCCTGTGGTATGGACCTGACAATACTATTTTCACGAAAAGAGCAACTAATCAGGGTAGTTTGATGAGTGCAGAAAATTAAAATAAGATCGGTGTCTTTAAGCCTTGCCTTTGGTCATGGGACTAAAACTAGGTCTCTAATAAAAACCTTTTGAAAGACCAGAGATGGTATGAGTTTTCTTTTGGTTGACCACCATAAGACTTCAAGGACTTACTTCCCCTATGGAGGCAGATTTCTTCAAGACTGTGGTCCAGACAGACTCTCCAGGAAGTCAGTGGGTTACGTACAAGTTTTATGAGAGCTTTGATTTGCATTAAGTCGCCTGCACACTTCTGAGCAAATGACGATGGGAGGGGGAGATTTTTCATGAGGAGATCCGTTGAGTTTTTGTGCCAATTGAAGACTGTGAATTAATGCTTTTCTGATATTCCTAAAATTAAAACCCCATGAACTAACCATTTCAGGGTATTAAGCTTTGCTTCAAAATGCATTCTCCACAGATGAATCAAAGGACCTAATGCATTTGCTATTTGGGAATAATAAAGCATGAAATGGGGTGCAGGACTTATATATTTACATAAGAAGAAAGAGCTGGAAAAGTTTAGGAAAAACAACAACAGAGGAAGGTGCCAATGTGAGACTTGCTCTGAAAAAGCAGACCTGTAAACTGCTCCTCTTCAAACCGCTTCCCGGTTTGTGACAGTTGAGGTGCAGAAAGGATTGTGGAGGTCTCACCCCTTCCTTTTCCTTGGGTTCCTCAGAACTTTCCTCTGGATTTTGGCATTTACCTCACCTTGTTGTGTACTCCTGAAAGAAACAAAGGGCAAGGAGAAACAAAGGAAAAGAAAAACATTTTGTGTTTTCCAAATGCTCAGTGTTGATCAAGTATCACAATTAGGAAAACAGTATTTAGAACGGAAGACAAAAAGTCAGATATAGGAACTGTAGGAATAGCAGCGGTCTAGTTTTTAACTTAAAAGTGAGTCAATTTAGACATTGCATTTTTGTGCAAGAAGTTGTCTACATCACATATAAATGTGTACAGCCTTTTCTGCAATCTCCTATACCACATTATGGCCCTCAAGGTAATTCCATTGAAGAATCATGGAATCACATAGTTTGTAGCTATGCATTGACTATTTTGTTAAGATAACTACGATTTTTTGTTGGTGTTTTTAAACAACGATATCATCACAGAAGCTCTTATTTAGTCACATCAAAAGAAATTTAGGTCTAGCGTCATGCTGTATGCAGTCCCTAGGCAAATAGAGACTGTGTCAGTGTAAGTTTGTGTGTGATGGCAAGTCCAGAGTTATAGAGACTTTTTTTTTCTTTTTTTTAAAGATTTTATTTATTTATGTGACAGAGAGACAGCCAGCGAGAGAGGGAACACAGCAGGGGGAGTGGGAGAGGGAGAAGCAGGCTCCCAGTAGAGGAGCCCGATGTGGGACTCGATCCCGGAACGCCGGGATCACGCCCTGAGCCGAAGGCAGACGCTTAACGACTGCGCTACCCAGGCGCCCCCAGAGTTATAGAGACTTAAACAGGATTGAAAGTTTATTTTTCTTACAAGTGAAATTAATGTGGAGGTAATGAGTCCAGGGCTGATGGATAACTCCATGGTCATCAAGGACCTCTGCTCTTTTGTTCTTGCTGCTTTGCCATTCTGAGGTTATCTCATTCCAGAAACAGCAGTTCTAGCTCCAGTTGTCCTGTTTGCAGTCCAGCCAAGGAAGGAAGGAAGAGAGGAAGGAAGGGAGGAAAGGAGGAAGGGAGAGAGGAAGAGGGGATATAGAAGATGGAAGGCAAAGGAGATTCCCAGAAGCTGCCGTACAGCTCGTCTGGTTGTATTTCTAAAGCCATTGCTTAATCAAATGGCTACACCTACCTGCAAGGAAGGCCAGGACTTTATTCTTTCTTCTGGGCAGTAAAGTGCTGGTGTTTTATTACTAAGGAAGAAGGTGAGAATGAATATCCCAGTAGACAGCCATCAGTCTGTGTCTGCATGCCAACTAAATGTTTATTCTAATAACCAGTCTTCATTCTGTTCCTTATTTCTTTTAACCAAGTTTCCCCTGGATGCATGTACAGAGCACTGAAACATCAGTGCTATTATGCAATGCCTATAATAATAATAACAATTGGGAAGATGAGAGGTAGAGATGGCCTTCAAAGAAAAAAAAACAAGGAGGAAGCAGACCTATTCAACTTTTTTTCGCTCTGCCCCCCACCACACAAACTTGTCTCTGGTTATTTTTTCTTATTTTTTGGCCAGAGTACCTCACTGTATGGTTGAAAATGTTTCACATGATTTGGTCAAGAGAAGGGTGACTGTTACTGGCTTTTTTGCACTTAGTGGCAGAGCATTTCACAGGAAGTTCAGCTTGTTTGTCTAGGGAATTAGTAAAGAGGAAAATGCTAATATGTAAGAGGCATCAGTTTTAAGAGAGACACAAAATCTATTGGGTTTATTTATTTTTAAAGATTTTATTTATTTATTTGACAGAGAGCCAGCGAGAGAGGGAACACAAGCAGGGGGAGTGGGAGAGGAAGAAGCAGGCTCCCAGTAGGGAGCCTGATGTGGGGCTCGATTCCAGAACGCTGGGATCACGCCCTGAGCCGAAGGCAGACGCTAAACGACTGAGCCACCCAGGCGCCCTGTTTTTTGTTTTTTTTGTTTTTTTTAATTACTGTTAGCTGAAGAAAGTCAAAAACTGAGTTTCTTCGGTTATTTCAAATACTACCTTTCGTTGAATACCTTGGGCTTTCAAGTTTTTGCCAACCAAGATAACCAGTAAAAGTGGTGGGTTTTACCTATAACATCAACAAAAACAATGTGTTCAGTGTGAGAAATTCATTTGTTATCTATTTCGTCTTCAGGGTTGAGTTGCCTTTATCAGGGGAAGTTATCTGGTGACCTTCAAAGACAATGTAGGGTGAAAACTTGATTGTGCTGGCCTGGATAATAGAATGATGTGAGTTAAGACCAATAATAGAATGTGTTGGTTGATTAATTAGCTGGATAATAGTAGTGCAACATACTAAAAGTAATATATACCTAGAACTGTGGTTCTTAAACTTGAGCGTGTATAATAACTGAGGAGCTTATTAAAAGCACCACTTCCTGGTCCAGCCCTCAAACTCAGATTTAGTGCGTCTGGGACTGTAGCAATCTCAATTTTTGACAGGCATTTTAGGACCAAGCTTTGGGAAATACTGACCTACAAATTCAGGTAGTATGAAGACATTGATAGAACATGAGATTTAATACCATAAGAGCTGGATTTGACTCATCGTCCCCATTTATTCATTGTGTGATCTTGGGCAAGCTACTTAACCTCTAAATTCAGTTTCCTCATTTTTATTTTTATTTTTTAAAAGATTTATTTATTATTATTAGAGAGACAGCGTGAGCATGCGTGAGCAGGGGGAGGGGCAGGGGGAGAGAGAGAATCCTCAAGCAGACTCCCCACTGAGCATGGAGCCTGATGCAGGACTCTACCTCATGACCCTGATATCATGACCTGGGCTGAAATCAAGAGTCAGCCACTTAACCAACTGAGTCACCTAGGTGCCCCCAGTTTCTTCATTTTTAAAGTGGGTAAATATATAATTATCTCATAGAATTGTTTTTCAGATTAATTAGAAAAAGACAGGTGACAACATATTGTGCATTGCTTGGTACTTGATAAACACACAAAAAAGTTACTTGAAAGCTCCATCACAAGTAAGCACCCAAAATTCCTACCTAAGAATCAGGCCTTTGGGTTAAAACATTGTCTTTAGAAAACATCCATTGTGATGCAAAGAAGTCACTTGGAACTGCTAATCCTTACCTGGTGCTTCCTAGGGTGTGTTCTATGGAATAGGAGTCCCATGGGACATAAAGAGGGGGGTATAAAAACAGGTTTCATGTCAAATAATTTTGGAAAATACGGGATTAAGTGGGATCAAAGTTTCTTTAGCGTAAGACTTCCCCGAGTCTTTAAAATATTAATGCAAAATGTGAGTCTATTAGAGGGATTTTTTGGAAAAACACCTTCCAGATTTAATGGGAAAATCCCTTTTAATGAGACCTCTCAGGGGATTTGGGTCTATAGAACACATCTGGGAAACAATGACATATTTTCATACACTGAACTTTTAGCTTTGCTAGCAGAGAGCGGTAAGCTAAGAGAGACAGTAGAATGGTGGTTTTGGGGAGAGGGAATAGAAAAAGGCATGGGGTGTGGGATCTAGCCTGGGAGGGCAGAGCCAAGTGAAGAACTCACAGCAGCCAAGGACATCCTGGAAGTTCTAGGGGTCTTGGAAGCCCTAAGTAAGAAAGCTTGAAACTCAAAATGCCTTAGTCACAGTTTAGTCTAGTACTGCTTGGGTGGGGGGAACAAGTTCCGTACTTGCTATCTCTGTTCTAATGTTTACCTTTATAGCTTCTGATCTGCCTAATTGAGGTCACCTAGGTACTCACAATGGAAGTTCATTCCTCCTCTCTTCTACCCAAAAAAGTAAAAATCTTATTGGATATTTAACATATGTCAGGCATTGGTCTTGGAGCTAAGAATCAAACAATGAACAAGTTATTATTTATGTTCTTGAACAACTATCTAGTAAGAGAAAAATGTAGGAAAACCAGTGATTATGATTGTGTGATAATGTTAGTTTAAGTTACATAACCCACTTAAAGTGAATGAGGGGCAGTTTCAGGAATTGAATGTATCAGGAAGATTTCAGGTATAAAGTTATGGTTGAGTTAATTCTTGAGGGGATAAGAGTTGCCTGAAATGCAAACACTTAAACTAAGGATAATAAATTTCTAGAGGGCAGATTTTCATCTGGAAGCAGGGAGCACACGTAATTTGATGGGAGCACATGGCCCTTTTATGGCATAAAGGATTGGAGGTAAATTCTTTAAAAAATGATGCTAAATCCATCCTATAATTAAAAGCTATTTTCCATGCATGACACAGTGACATTTATGAAAAAAGTCAGCACTTAATATGATACAGATAGGAGAACCTAATGCACTGTGTGGTCACCCTGATGGATTCCCTCTCAGGTGGGCTTTCTTGGGAACCCACGTGGTCACTGCTGAGTCTTGAATTTGTCATCTGTGCTCTTTGCTAAGACTAGTTCTTGGATCAGATTACTAATCTATTTTTATTTGAAATTAACTCATGTTCTACGGGGAAATTCAAATCTCATACATAACCAGTGTGAAACTTGCCCTGACTCTTGGTGACCCATGATCCATAGTACCATCTTTTTCTGAATTTATGGTCTAAAAAGAACATTAGATACACAACTCATTTACAAGAGTTGCTTTTATATAGGAGTGATCCCTGAAAATTTCTTAAATTGCCATTTAAATTGATAGGGTCTCAGCACTCTGAAGTTCAAAACACAAGAATTGGACAATTTTGTTTTTCTTCACTAATTTTTTGGCTGTGTCCTTTCTTCCTTGAAGCAGCGGGATCTGAGGTTTCCATTTAACTGTAGAATGACAGAGAAAATAGGAATTTCTCCCTAAGCCAGGACACGACATGAAATGTGAGGTTTAGGGACATGTCTAAATCTCTTTTTATCCTCCCTCATTTCCAGTATTATTCCTTGTTGGTTTTGGTTAGTTTGGGGAGAGAAGTGCCTACATAGAATTAGAATTATGAAGTCCTTTCCTGAACAAAAATGGTACTCACTGTGAAAGCAGAGAAGCCATCTCTCTGACTCAAGGCAAATGTCTCTGATAAACTCCTACATCTTTTTTGCAATGTTCTATGTATTTAAATATTTAAAAACTGAAATTTTATGAAACAAAGCTGTTTTATCTTAGTTTTCAGGAAATAGGAGTTTTAAAATATGCATAGGTAAAATGGAGATAAATGCCTATAGACCTATTAATTAAGTTCTGATAAGGGAAAAAAACTGTGCTATTAAAGAAATGAGAATGTTATGAGCCACTAAATGTATATGCCTGCAGTACTTTTTGACAAAGCGTAAAAGAGAAAAATAGAACACTGTCTCCTTCATAACTGCTATTGCTCCAGGCAAAACTTTGGCCATGAGGTCTGCTGCCTTGCTTCCCTGATTTTCTTGTTTCAACAATTGCACTAAATTCTGGGTAAATTAATTTTCCCTCAAAGTGAAAGGCTCTTTTAATAATTCCTTGAATGTTCACATCATTGTCATTAATGGGCTTTGTTCTGTTCACTGTAGGATAACTTCTTTATATACTTGTCTTTTCAAATGCCTTCTTCCTATGAATAGACATCATAGTAAGTCACTTGAAAAATCTCCTGTAAATATGAATTTTTTTCAATATTATCAACCATTGTCTCATAATTTTCTTTTATAACTCTGACTTGGAATTACAGAAACCCTGGTCATGAATACCAGGTCAAATTCTGTACTCGTAGCTTGAAAAAAGAGTTTGATAATAAATACAAAGCTTATTGTAGTTTAAAAAAAATAATAGTAAAGCATCAATATGAGTTAGGATTCTGAAGAATTTATTTTTTAAGTATCTTTTGTTCTCATTCTATACTTCAAGGTTTAAACTGAGAAGTCAAGATAAAAATATGAATAGTTAAGAGTTCAAGGAAATGTCATTTTTGAATCTTGAGAAGTTTTTTTTGTTTTGTTTTTGTTTTTCTTTTTTTAATTACCAAGAGAGGGATTCAAGGTAGAATAGTGTTTAGACCTGTAGGCACCAATGGGTGACACCCCTGACTGACTTAATCCCTTGGCTCTTCCCCTTATTAGCTGTGTGACTTCGGTGTATTCATCTATAAATTGGAGATAACAGCAGATACTTCAAAGGGCTTTTATGAAAATTAAATGAGGTAACCTACATAAAGTGCTTGGTAATGTCTTAGAGATAGCTATTATTATTATTATTATTACCAAGATAGCTATTATTGGTTGTTAGTATTATTGTCTTTATCTCTCTATTATTTTGGCATTGTGTGAAATTTACAACAAGGAAACCAAATAATTCTAGGAATGAGAATTTAGAAATTTTCTTTTTTGTAGGGCCCAAAGGAACCATGTTCAGTGTTTATAGTACTTTCATTTGGGGGACTCAGGTAGGAATTCAACTTTTCCAGGAGAGCTATGTGATTGAATATTCTTTTTGTGTCCTCCAAGAGGCTGGCTAGCTATGTAAAGCTCGTCAAACCCACGCTCCCAGTTCTCAGTGTAGAACACATCATCAGGTGGATTGGGAATAAATATACAGGCCACATACCCGGGTGTGTCAAGAAGCACCTTATTTTCTACAGGTAAAATTAATATATGATTCTAGCTCTCATTTCACTGAGAGGCAGGAATTTAGTTTCTCCATAATTCAAGCTGGCATCTAATCCTGGGGGGTTTACATGGAGCACAGTCACTAAAAGTTTCTGGGGGCGTGGTTCAAAGAGCTGGGTGCAGGATTTATTCTCCAATTCATTTTAAACATCTAGCACTATTTTCTTTTCCATCCTCCTCTCTCCTTTACCTTCCTCTAGTCTAGACAACCTTTGTTTAGCCTTTGGGGTAAGATGGTATATCTTCTCGCCTTGTTTCCTTCCAAATTTTTTTTAATAGATAAGCTTTGTGTTCTGAATTCTTCAGATTAGAGTTTTGAAACGTTAAGCTCAAATTTTACAAGTAAAAAGTTGCGTGTTTTATTTGAAAAGCCGTCAGAGAAATGTGACTAACTAGATATTTGATGATATTAAAGAATTAATGTTTAATTTTTAAGTGTGATAATGTTATTTTGGTTATATTTTCTTAAATAAAAAAAAGAGTTTCTTCCAGATAATATGTCTTGTACAACAAATGGACTGGTATAGAAAAGACTCCATCTTTTGGAGATATATATTGAAATATTTGTGGATGAAATGATATGATGTCTGGAATTTGCTTCCAAAACTTCAGGTTAGAAGTGGAGTGGGCTAAGGGTGTAGATAAATCAGGATTGGCCTTGAGTTGATAATGGTTGAAACTAGGTGGCGTATACATAGGAGTTCATTATATTAGTCTTTCTGCTTTTGTATTCATTTAAGAATTTTCATAATGAAAATGTTTTTTAAAAAGTCATGAGTTCTAAGAGCCTGTTATAGTAATCAGAAAATAAGAACTGAATGCCTCTCTACTCTGCATTCTTTTTTTTTTTTAAAGATTTTATTTATTTATTTGACAGAGAGAGAGACAGCCCGCGAGAGAGGGAACACAAGCAGGGGGAGTGGGAGAGGAAGAAGCAAGCTCATAGCGGAAGAGCCTGACGTGGGGCTCGATCCCATAACGCCGGGATCACGCCCTGAGCTGAAGGCAGACGCTTAACCGCTGTGCCACCCAGGCGCCCTCTACTCTGCATTCTTTTAGGTCACCCTTCCTTCTCTGAATAATGCTTAGTTCTGACCAAGTGAGAAAAGTCACAGAGTGATATAATATTCTTGGAAGGGAAAGATCCCATTATTATGTCAAAGTTTCATTCTATTACACAAACCAACCAGTCAGTTCAGACTTTGGATGTAGATATATTAAGTGATTAAAAATACAAATCACTAATAACTTCCCTAAGATCCTTTGGTTATTTATTCACCATGTTAGATGTGCAAAGTGATGCAGAAAGTTTGGAACTGCTAAAATATTTTGTAGGCTTGAGAAAGTTTTTTTTTTTTTTTTTTTTGATCAGCCAATTAACAAGCAGGTTTGAGGGTAGGACTGGGATACAGATTATACCACATGAGTCCTTCTGCACAGTTTGGCTAATGGGAATTATCTTCCATGGTGGAGAGTTTGTGTAAATTGATGTAACCACACTCTTGAAAATGTAACAAGCTCTTGTAAGAGAAAGAAGGTGGTAAGTGTAAAACATGGTCTTAAAATAAAGTGGTGGTAATGTTCATGCCAATATAAAAAAAAATGACAAAGACAGGTAGCTACTGTGCAGGCTGTCGAATATCTAGCAATACAGTGGCTAATTTCATCCCTGATTTGTCCCCTTATGGCAGAGAATTTATTCATAAAACATTTGTTGTGCACCTGTGCTGTGCAAGGCACCAGACGTGAGAAAACAGTAATACAGACCCCGGTGTAGAGCTCATGGTGGGGTAGGTAGCTGCAGGTACAGCTGGGCCACTCCTGATTACCCTCGCGTGTTCTGCCTCTCCCAGTTTATATGTATTAAGATCAGGGGTAAGAAAATTCTGCAAAACTTTATTTGTAATTAGTTTGAACCATTTAAAAACACATAGATTTATTCTCCTTAATGGCAAAGAGTGGTGACGATGAGCAGCTATTGGATATTATAATTGAGTGCATTACTTTTCTTTGATAACTTTGATATTCAGAGCTAGGTGTAGGAGAAAAGGTGTCTTTCTTCTCAACTCATTTATTCTCTTACCCATTTCTTCTTTTCTTCACTCCCTATCTACCTGCTAGAGCCACAGTGAGAATTATTTTAATTTCTAAAAGGCACTTCTGTGAGAGAGAAAAAAATATTACAGTGGAAATAAATGTTGGAACAGGCAGAGTGCCCTCTATGAAGGACACTGAAGTAGCTAATAGTTCCCCTAAGATATTACCAGTGGAGTGGTCCTATATGAAAGGAAGGTGGCATGAAAGATCATTGCTTCAGTTATTATTAATGGATTGCTGTTCCCACAAAGATCACATGGGGAATGGTTCTGATTGGTTGACTGGTGCCATCAAAGGTAGTTTGTTTAGCTGTGTGACTAATGCCACTGTTTTCAAGGTCTGCTCATGGTACTTCAATTAGATGAAGGCTGTGGCAGTTAGAGAAGCTTTCTCGAACTCTTTGCTGAGTTTCAGGAAAGGAAAACTTTTCCATTAACTGTGAAGTTTAGAAAAAAAATCCTATAATGTATTTCTTAACCAGATTAGAAACCAGAACCCTGGTAGGCTTTTGTTTAGCTATTTTGCTGAGGGTGTTCTGCTAAGGCCATGCAAAGAATGAATAATTCACATTGAAAACCTTAGCATTTTACTTAAAAGCCTTATTTTCATTTTTGGAAAATGTGACAGCAAGAATTAGTACTGGCACTTCTGTTTCAATAATGGTGGTGATGTTTAAATGACAACAAACACATAATTGGACTTACATGCACATTTATGGACACAAAAATGTCATTACCTATTTTGGTGGAACATTTTACACTCACTCTATAAACAACAAAAATCAGCTTAAGTTGTTTTTTATCTATAAGCAATGAATCAATCTGAGAAACCCTGTGGCATTCACACTTTGAGAAAAATATCCTTTTTTTTAATACCCTGATTTTGAAAGGATGAAATTGTTTGTTTTAAATAAGATTTTGATGAGTCCTCCTAAAATAAATGTGAACCCATTTTCATAACATTCCTAAAGGTCCTTTGAAGATCAATAATTAGACTCCTCCTCAGATTAGAGATAAACTGTAGCAGAATAATTTTATGCTTCCCCCAGTTTGATTGAGCTGAAATTGTCTGAATATTACAGGGTATAAGATTTAGCATTTTATGGTGAGAACAGAGAAAAGAAATTAGGAAATAGAATGTTGTGGGAAGAATGGGGGATCTCATTGATAATACTTTGGGTACCGATCATTTTACCCGTGGAAAACACAAGATAAAAACAACTCTCCTCCTAACTATTGCATATATTTCCATTTTTAGAGTAAAAATAAATAAATTCAGGTATTAATAAGAATATGCTAAGGAGCTCAAAGACTTGCTATGAATTCCTGGGTCTACTCAACCCCAACAATGAAGTCTGAATATTTCCATGCCTCCTTGAATTTTCTGAGACCCATACAGTCACAGATACTCTTATTACTACTCTTTGTCTGCCAATCTGTAGGCATTATACTGTAGGTTCTATTTGTTAATTTGAATTAAGTTTCTTTTTTTTTTTTTTAAGATTTTATATATTTGAGAGAGAGAGACAGACAGAGACACACAGAGAGAGAGAGAGAGAGAGAGAGAGAGAGAGGGAGAGCTCGAGCCCAACACAGGGCTCAGTCTCATGACCCTGAGATCATGACTTGAGCCGAAATCAAGAGCTGGACACTTAACTGAGAGAGCCACCCAGGAACTCCTAATTAAGTTTCCTTTAAAAATATATTGCTTTATGGGACCTCCACACTGTTTTCCAGAGTGGCTGTACCAACTTGCATGAGAGACTATGGACTATGAGAAACAAACTGAGGGCTTCAGAGGGGAGGGGGGTGGGGGAATGGGATAGATTGGTGATGGGTAGTAAGGAGGGCACATATTGCATGGTGCACTGGGTGTTATACGCAACTAATGAATCATTGAACTTTACATCAGAAACCAGGAATGTACTGTATGGTGACTAACATACTATAATAAAAAAACATTAAAATTAAAAAAATACATATATTGCTTTAGGGGCACCTGGCTGGGTCAGTCAGAAGAGCATGCAACTCTTGATCTTGGGGTTGTGAGTTTGAACCCCACATTGGGTGTAGAGATTCCTTAAATAAATAAATAACTTAAAAAAAAGTGTTGCCTCAGTAGGGTGTTTTCCCAGCTGTTGCTAACCTTAAACATTACACATGCATTGAATTCAAGTGGCCATGAAACATTGGTAGGTTTCTCCTGGAGACCATTTTAGTCCACCTATTCATTGGGACATATGGATAAGCTCTGAGAATTAAATATATAAAACAGCTAGCTCTAGATATGTTAAAATTGACTATTCTGTCTTTAACGATTTTATAGGATGAATCTGTGTTTTCTGTCTTGCAGTGGCTCAGTAAGAATGTGGTGCTGCTGTTTGCTTTATGCGTTCCCTGTTCCTTTCTCAGGTCCAGGCAATTGTCCGTTCTTGTGGTTTGATCAGGTTGCTCCACAACTCAGGGGCCCTCAGTGGTTTTCGTATCAAATACAACTCACATTTGTCCAGCAGATGGTTCAGTACAGTTTGTGTTTATCTTGGGTAAAAGCTAACTGCTCCTCTCCTGTCATATCCTAGCTTGGTCACCTAGTGCCTTCATGCCCTCTTTTTCTTTCAAATCTAACCCCAAGAAAGAAGATTTTAAACTCAGCATGGTCTAAGTCAATTATATTGTTTAAAGTGTTATGTTTCTTAGACACATCTACATTTACAAGCTCACGTAAGTTTTAGATAGTAAAATTATTCTTTATTGGTGGAATTTTAAGTCTCAAAGGACATATTGGAAAAGTTTTCTGGGGAGGATGGGGGTGCAGGTGAGTCAAGAGGTCTTGCCCAGCACCTTGGAAAATACTCTCAGTCTCTTACTTTGCTTACTTATAAGATTAGTTCTGGTGAGGCATAACTCCCCTTCTCCCAAACCATCTCTCTCTTCCACCTTTATACTGAAGATCAGGGAAACTTCCACTAAGAAGCTTTTCTCAATTAGTCTCACTGTGCTTCAGCCGGCCTGTTTAAATGCTGGCCTACTCTTCCACTGTTATCAGGCTGTTAAAGACCTCCCACCTTTATAGGCCCAGCCCCACATCACAGCACATCAAAATGCACAGACATCCCACATTAACTATATTTATTTTTTCCTGTAAAAACAGTTTAAAAGGATTGTGATACTTTCACATCTAAAATTTTTTAGTTTTGTATAACTTGTTTAAGATTGACTATAATTTTTTGGTAGTCATTGTATATTTTCAAAAATCTTTTGTAATGAGAAAATATACCTTTTTTATGTAATGAAGTTTTATGAATATTAAATTTCATAGGCAATGAAGAATGCATTGGTGCCAGTTTATGGAAATTTAATTAGCACTTGTTAATTTACTTTTAAGGTTTTTTGTATTTTGTACTAAATTTTTTTTTCAGGTTTCAAATGATGTTATGAGTTCACAGAATGCTCATAGGCATTCATTTTAGTGACTTCTATGTATCAGGCCGTGTGCTGGCAGCTGGACTTAAAAAGTTGAAAAAGCAAAGTCCCTGCCCTCAAAGAGTTCAAGGTGTGAGGAAGATATTTAGGTAAATAATACGCATGCAGTGTGGTAAGTGTGCTAATAAAAATAGCATTAGAAACACACAGATGACTCTGAATAGCTCTGCCCAGCCCAGTTCTCAGAAAAGGTGACTTTTGAGCATAGCAATGACTGGCTTCATTTATTCCTAGACTGAAGAGTCCCTGGCTCTGGGTACTTCGTGGAGGATTGTCTCATTGATTATTTTCACATTCTATTTCGTAACTAATAGAATCTTGAGTTCTTGTAGTAATCTGGAACACCTATCAGAATTGGTCTGATAGTTTTCAACCCATCAGGCCACCGTCTGTTTCCAGGTGCCTCCCCTTCCGCTGTAAAGATAGAATATGAACCACAGGAAGATCCAGTTGCAAGTGATCTTCCTCAACAGAGAAACTTCAGGGTCATTGCTATCATGATTCCATTATATAAGTGAGGAAATAAAACCTCAGAGAAGGAAAGTCATTTACCTCAAATCAGATGGGTAGTAAAATGGCAGAGCTGAGATTCAAATCTCCTGACTCCACAGCTCTTAACCTCACTGCTCTGTCGATTGGGACACCCAATAGCTCACTCCCAAACTCATTCGTGTGGCCTCTGTGCTCTAGGTAATGTTGTGTATACATTTTCTCATTAATTTCCTTCTCTGTTGATGGAAGTGTAAAAGGATTTTTAAAAAGAAAAATCCTATACCCAGGAAGAGGCAAAAACTTATGTCAAGAAAAGCTAACTCAGAAAGGAAAAAAATATTGAGTATAAAATCATTCCCCAAATACCCCTAGCTTTTCCCATAGCTTCTTTTATAAAGTGACACGCATTTCCATCTTCACCTTATTTTTGCCTACCTTAGCAAGAAATATTTTGCTTAATACATAATTTTTGATAAGGAAGATTCATCAGTATAAAAAAAGCTATAATATTTCATATACTTGAATGAATTTTAGGATGGAAGTTAAACAGAACAATAGTATTCATATTATAATCACCATTTTTAATGATCTAATTTTAAGATTTTGTTAGAAGCTGAGAGTAGAACCCACACAAACATTGAGTTAGTGAAAGGTACTAATAGCAAAAATTCCTCAGAGCCTTGAAGATTAGTCTTTGCTGTAAGTTAGGATAATATTCTGTTAGAAGAGTTCTGATTTTAGTATTGTGTAAGCTGTTTTCTTAATACATATCTACCCTCTGCCTAGGTGATATTCATGAAATAAGGCATAGATAATGCATTTAGTAACACTGAGCTGAATCATGCAAAACATAATTTGTGTGCAATTTTGGGGAGTGTAAAATAAAAGTTGTTTAAATGTCAAAAAAAATCCATAAAAATAAAGCATTCTAATCAGAGAAAAAATTCAAAAGCTTGTGTCATAAAGGAAAACAATTTACTTGTGCCGGTACCCTTAATAAGTGCCCCAAAGCGTTCCAGTCCTGTTACATTCTCTAATGATATTACAGTATGTGGCACATCTCATCTAATCTGTTAGTAAAATCCTAAAGTCACTTATGTCAGTCTCTAATGCAAGCCAAATGAGTCTTTCCAGTAATAAGAAGCTTCGCAGAATTAGTTTTCGTTTTGCAGAAAATTGCCATTGGGGCTGGCACTTTTATCTAAAAATTTCACTCGTGCATAAGCAAAAAACTCATATATTATTTGGTTACATTCCATCAGTATGAGAAATAACATTGTGAGAATTCTATGCATGCTAATGATATATAGAAATCCACCTGCTTTCAGATAAAATGAGTTTAATTTTCTGTTGCCCACTGCCTGGTTGGCCTTTCATAAATTACTTATGCACAGCTATTATTAAAATAGAGGGAAAGCAAATTAGAAAGTCCTCCTATCTCTCTACTGGATTTAGCCAAGGCAGGGCTGTGACAGCTAGAGTCAGCGTTTTTGAAAAAATTCTGCTCTCTTGAAAAATTTTGCATCTCTATACAATTCTATACCACTGTTGTAAACGTTCTGACCTGCCTTCTTACCAAATTAACCTAAATCCTTTCTATTTTTCAACATTAATGGAATCCTCTAGAGTCCTGCTGATATATATTAAAATATATTTATTGGTTAATTTGAATTCCAGCATTTTGTACCTCATTTCCAGCGCTCCTGTTATATCTGAACAGCTTTGAGCTTTAGCATTAAAAACTTACAAATTAAGATACATATAGTACATCTTACAATTATCAGATCAAAACAACTTAACTTTTATTGGAGTATAGAATGGGAAATTTAACTTTCTGGTAAAACAGAAAATGAAGACTGTGTGAAAGAGTTAATTGGATTTCAAAGGGTGTTTTCTAGCTGATGGGGGTTCTTTATTGGTCAATGAATACTTGACCTTTTGGTTTTAAGGACAGGTGAAAAGTTTTTATTTCTAGAGGATTTTGAAGTCCAAAGTTCCCAATCACTTAAGACTAATTTCTGTTAATTATTTTGCTTCGTTCAATTACAATGACAAATTTCTTAGAATGTATCAGGTGACCATGTTTTTGAAGGCGGAGTAAGCATGGATGAGGCTCTACCCTTGCAATGCTATGGTGTTAAAAGAGCTATCAAAATGCTGTTTGAAAAGCAACTTCAACTGCTGTTCATAGTGAAAAAGATAAAGAACACTTGCAAGACATTTCATAAAATCTCGATATAAAGAGTTCATTTTTTAAGGCATTGCATCCTGTGTCAGGAAGGATGGTTACATTACTCAAGTAGTGTTTTAACGTAATTCTGGAAAATTAAATTTGCTCATCAGTTTCTGCTGCTAAGATCTTTTTCATAGTGTTTTGATATAAGATTTGTGCCTAAGTGCAGTTTTTAAGAGTGTCTTGGTAATATGTTATTAATACATATAAAATAAAATTAAAAATGTGTATTTGCAGTATATGTGTGAGGTAAGAGTGGAGCAGTTTCAGGAGAGGAGGGCGGAATGGGGACGAAGACACATACCTCTTTTTTTGTCATCTGTTCCCTGAATCCTACCCAATCATTTTTTTGCTCTTTGGGAGAAATCTTTCAAACAAAGGTAACCAACAAACTTACACTAATGTTCAAAATGGATGTTCAAAAAGAATACCAAGCAAACAAACCTAGCAACACAACTAAAAGACATACAAATGATTTTGAAAATCTGCTGTTGTAAGATGCCAGAGGAAAATTATATTTTCAGGTCTGTCCACAGCTGTGTTCAAATAGAGTCCTCTCTCCTCCCGATAAAGTTTAATGATAAAATGTTTGTTCCTTGAGAGAACTGGATGAAAATACTATTTATATACCCAGCATCATTAATCCTAAAGTTCAGTGTGTAATTATATGGTCTTATGATGCTTTTAAAATACAACTGTTCTGAAATTTGCAAAGTGAAATTCACTAATAGAGCTTTGTCAGTTGTCTCAAGAAGACAGAATACAGGGTTAAGATCAGTCAACTCCTTGAACCATGATATGTTAATTCTGTTTACAAAATACTTAACTAGCTGAAGCTTCTTAGTTGTCTTGTTTTTACCTTGGCATTGGTGGTTTGAGCCAAGAAATCCCACGGAAGACAATCAGAGAGTCATTACTCCCCAGGCATCTGCACAAAGTCTAGCACCTGCATGAAAAGAGAAACATCTCTTCCTTTAGATAAGTTTAAGTTGTCAGCATGGTTGGCATTGTGTAAACACAGCTTCCTGTCTGTTCTAAGGGTTGTAGACTAGGAAGAAACAAATCTAAATTGAAAACAGAAAACAAATTAAATTATCAGGATAATTCAGACAAAAAACCAAAATAAAGTTTTGCAAATAAGCCAATCACATGGTACTCCTCAAAAAATGTAGCTTGCTTTTCCTGTCAGACTGTTTGCTTTAAATTAATTCATTTAATTGATCAGTTGTTTCTCTGTAAATTGATTGAAAGACAGCATGAGTGGGGTTGTACAAAGCTAGGAGCTTTTGAATTTGACAGAGCTCGACTTGGAAACTTGGTTATAGCATCACCTAGTGATGTTATTCTGGCTAGGTATATAACCTTACTTGAGCCTCAGTTTCTTCATTTATAAAAGTAGGATAATACCTTACTCATAGTTTGTTGGGTGGATTGAGTAAGATTATATATGAAAATGATTTACTTTTGAGTATATAGGTGCTCCGCAAACATTAGGCTTACTTTAGTTCATTTAATCAACTGTACGTGTATAGAAGGCTTTTTAGAATGTGTTTCAGATCTTATACATTTTTTTTGTAGTATTAGAGGTATGATTTCCATGTATAACTTTCCTTTAGTCATTGTAGGTATATAAAAATATTTTTGTTGTTGTACTCTTAGATCTTATATATGTTTTTATAGTGTATTGGTATGACCTCCATATATAGCTCCTCAATATGTGCATCCATGAATGAAGCAGAGATCTTGTTTCTTTTTTTTTTTTTTAAAGATTTTATTTATTTATTCGGCAGAGATAGAGACAGCCAGCGAGAGAGGGAACACAAGCAGGGGGAGTGGGAGAGGAAGAAGCAGGCTCATAGTGGAGAAGCCTGATGTGGGGCTCGATCCCATAACGCCAGGATCACGCCCTGAGCCGAAGGCAGAAGCCTAACCGTTGTGCCACCCAGGCGCCCCAGAGATCTTGTTTCTTAAAAGAGGACAAGGACTTTGAAAATCTGAAGGATTTCAATACATTTTTCAAGAAGAAAATCCTTAGATGCTCATTGTAGAATTTTTGGGAATTATAGAACAATATAAGTTAAAAAATGAAAATCTTTCCATATTCCAAAGATCTTTGAATATGTTGTCTTTTCAGCTTACTTCTATACATATATATCTTTTTACAAAATTGAGATCATATTGTATTTGCTAAGATTTGATACACATCTAATGTAGTAACTTTGTGGTCGCTCATGACTTAAGCATTTTTATAAGCATGATTTTTAATGACTGCAACATATTCAATTGAATGATGATCTTACAATAATTTATCAAACCATTTGCTATTTTTGAATGCTTAGATTGTTTCTAATTTAGCACTCTTGTATAAATTTACTTAACGTAAGTAAGACTTTGTTGCTAGTGGGTTTGAACTTTTTAAATATTTATTGGAATTTGAATTGTCTTCTTTGGTCAACCATCTTTTCTTATCCTTTTATCATTTATCTATTGGTATGTTATCTTTTTCTTATTGACTTATAAGAACTACTTATATATTAAAATGTAAATCCTTTATCATTTTGCATTTATTTTTGGCCTTTTAATATTATGATGTTTTAAACCTTGTATAGTTTTACATTTTTATGGTGAAAAAGAAATCCTTTCTTTTATTTATAATATTTTATATTCTAATACTTTTATAAATATTACTTCCAAATGTTTTACTTCAGAGAGGAGAAAAATTATTGCTTAAAATTCTCTTTTTATAATTTTATTTTTTTACATTTTATACAAATCACTTGAAATTAATTTTTGTATTTTATGAAAAGGTAAGGTGTTAGTTTTATTTTTTCCGTAGAGTAGGCCACTTTTTCCTATTTCTTGTATTGGATAAGTCTCATGGATTTATGATTCTTTCTGACTTACCTTCTCAGTTATCTACTAGATCTATTTATCTGTAGGTATTTCCCCACTAATATTGTGTTCTTTTATGCAATACAAATCTTATTTTATCATTATTCTGGCAATAATAAAATAATTATTACAATAAATGATAATTATGAAGAGAACAAGAATTATCAGTTCAGTCAAGTCAAGTCAATTTGCTAGGGTAATCTTGGTTAAGCTACTTACCCCAAATGGGATAAGTAAAGTGGAAAGGATCTGCAAAATGGGGTGAATAGTACCTGGAGAACATTGTGGTCAACTCCTTACTAGGCATTTTAGTCCAACTCTTTAGTGGCCAATTATGATGGTCTTTTTTTTTTTTTTTTAAGATTTTATTTATTTATTTGACAGAAAGAGAGACAGCCAGCGAGAGAGGGAACACAAGCAAGGGGAGCGGGAGAGGAAGATGCAGGCTCCCAGCAGAGGAGCCTGATGTGGGGCTCGATCCCAGAACGCTGGAATCACGCCCTGAGCCAAAGGCAGACGCTTAACGACTGTGCCACTCAGATGTCCCCCAATTATGATGGTCTTATCATGGTTAACAGAGATTGGTTTAGATAGGGTCCTATCTAAGCTAATTTAGGCCAGTAAGACTTGAGAAAAGTCTTGCTCAGGGTTTCTGGGAAAGAAGTTCTGCATTTTAACAGATGGGCAGGATAGTTTCTGTCTGTCTGTCTCTGACACACCCTACATTTCCTTTGAACATGAACAAAGAATTCCATTTTTCTGTCTACTGCTGGCAGTCATCTTGAGATTATGAGGCAAGCCAGACTGAGGACTAAAGCTGACCCAAAGAGAAGGGAAAAGCTGAGAAAATAGCATGAAGTAGATCCTGAAGCCCTATATCCCTTTGTCTGAAGCCCACACTACTTCCAACAGGTCACTGTTAATAGCAGCTGTAAGCATCCTGATTGATACATATTACTTCTTCCAAGTTTACTGTGATAAACAAATAAAAGCAGGATTCCATAGTGCTTTAGACTATTGCCAGGAATAATACGTGGTTGTCATCACCAAGATGTGGTTGATATGAAAATGTTGCTGTCATTATGCATGAGTTCACACATCTTTACCAGCAAAAAATGTTTGAGCATGCAGCTTCGATATATTTATTAGATGCATTACTGTACACATATATGTGATAAAGAATCTGTATTAGATACATATAACATTGCATATTATGTACATTATAAAAATTCACAAAATGGGAAGGAACTAGAAAGAGATAAATATGAGATAACATTTAAAATCATTTATTTTGTTTACTTATGTTACAGAAAACTCATTTTCCTCACTAACAGCATCATCGTTATTAAAGTTATTTTATAAAAGTATCTGCTGATAACACCCTATTTCCAAACACCATCTTAGAAATGGTCAACAAATTGTGAGCAGTTGTTTTGCAAAAAGTGTCACACCTCTCTTTTACATTCAACTCTTTTACATAGTTTTTGAAGAAACTACCAGCACACATCTGTAATATACCAAGCTTCTCATGCTCACTCCCAGCCTACTTCAGCTATTGTGAAGATTCTGTTCTTTAAAATAACATCTGGATGTATATTTAGCCTCACACATAAACTGCAATTGTGCAACATATGCTGAAAGTTTGTAGAAGAATTAGGACTTTCCTGTTGACCCCCTGCATTGCTAAAATCACATATTTCTCTCCACCATACTGACAAACATTTTAGGTTAGGTTGACCAATTTAGGGTGTCAGTGTCAAGTACATATTAAATACCATTAGGGTTTATTTTATTCCTTTTTTTTTTTTTTAAGATTTTATTTATTTATTTTACACAGAGAGAGACAGCCAGCGAGAGAAGGAACACAAGCAGGGGGAGTGGGAGAGGAAGACGCAGAGGAGCCTGATGTGGGGCTCGATCCCAGACCGCTGGGATCACGCCCTGAGCCGAAGGCAGACGCTTAACAACTGAGCCACCCAGGCGCCCCTCTTTTATTCCTTTTTAAGATAAAAATAAATAAAAACTCATTATTTCTTCCCATAGGTCAGTGGATTATCCTATGTCCTCTTGGTCTGTGAGCACCTTGCATTGGGATCACTGGTTCGATATCAAGTGTGAGTTGCTATTAAAAATTAACAAAGCCTTTATACAGATCTTTTTTTTCCCCCCAAAAGTAGCGATAATGAGATAACATGCCGAAACAGTTGAAAAACAGATCCTAAACAACAGACTACTCTAGTTGAGTACCACAGTGTTATGGCTGCAGTGGCTCTTGTTATCCTGGCCACGGTATTGATTACAAACCTTGTATTAACAGTTACAAGCACAAAATAAGAATAGTTGGTGCTAACATGGAAATTGAGGAAAAGCAATACTAAATCAATGAGATTACTTCTACTTGGTAAGGGACAGAGCTAAGAATTTATCATCATGTAATAAAACCACATGAAATATTATCTTAAACACCTTCCACAGCAATGGAGAGCCAATAATATCATATACTTGTGGTAAAATTTAGCTGGCTTTAAAATAAGGTTTTTAAAAAACGTAGTTACATCTGGGTATTTTGAGCTCTTGGCAAGTGAGTTACACTATATAGCCAAAGTGTATTGTTTCCTAAGGACTAAACACTCAACAATCAGCCCTTTTATTATATTTTAATATTTCTAGTATGAGTTTCAATCATTTGTGCACTCAATAAGCAAACATTTCCAAGAGTGTTCTGTAGATTGTTACAGAGGGCTCATCTGAAGTGCGTGAGACCATTTGCTACATCCTTGAGTAACTCCACATGGCCATCCTTTTTTAATTCTTGCTTTGCTTTTTACGGTGTCTCTCTCTTTTCTTTTCCTTTTATATTGTCTTTTCTTTTGAGTATACTAAGGTCTGCTTCTGCAGCCCTTCTCTACCTTCCTGATTTGCTGCTCTAAATCACTTTTGGCCTCGAAACAAGTTAGAAATATCCATTAAAGACTAAACTGGTTTTGATTACTGGCATAAGTTCTCTCCTATGAACAGACTATAAATTTTACTGCCTGGCTGTTACAACATACATTCTGGTTACTTAAAATTCTTCTTTTTTTTTTTTTTGGATTTGGGATTGGTGAGGAGGCAACAGACCCATGCTTCAGAGGGGGTAAACTGTTACTTAAGCACATAGTATTTTCTGCTCTTGACTTGGTGGTAGGGGAGTCCTTCAAAATTGATGTGTCTGTTAATCATTAAGCCTTAACTCAGAAAAGGTAATTATGACCTATTTTCTGTTATTCAGCTTCTTAAAAAATTTTTCTCTCAGAATAGGGAATTTGGAAAAACATATAAACATCCTAGGGAATGCCAAGAAGGAATCCTGCACTGAACACTAGTGACCCCCTACTTAATTTTTGTTACTCCCTTAATCTAAGACCAAATTATAAAGTATTCATTGACCAAGAATTGTTTCTTTTTGATTTCAGGAAATTCAGTCACTGCCTAAATTTTTGGCTGAAATAAAGAAGTAAATGAATGAAATAGTAAATAATATATATTTGTTGTTGGCCCTACAATAACTTTCAAATCATTTGACTACTTATCAAAACTAGCTAGAGTTGACAGTGTTCATTTGATATATGAAGTGGATTTCATAACAGTTTTTTTTTGCAATTTTGAAGTTATTTAACACCTATTCTTTGAGAAATTACAGAAATTTATTAATCACACAGAATAAAGTCCAATAATACTACTACTTTCTGTCTGCTTTGTATTTTACAATTTTTAAAGTATTCTTTCCATAACTTAATTTTTTTAGTTCTCGGAACAATGCCAAGAGGCAAATAGGGCAGGTATTATTAACTATTTTACAGATGAGAAAACTGAGCCACATCAAAATTGCATCTAAGGGACTGACCAAGGTCACAGAGAAGGCTTATAATTGGTAGAACTGGGATGAGAATGCTGAGTCAATGCTTTTTGCCCTTAAGCATGCTGCCCGAGGAGAGAGTTCACAGAACTCCTGACATGAAAATGAATGCTTAATAAAAACTAATACTGATTAGGAGCCCCTAGCAGGCTCAGTTAGTGGAGCCTACCAGTCTTGATCTTGGGGTTGTGGGTTTGAGCCCCACGTTGGGTGCAGAGATTGCTTAAAAATAAAATCTTCCCAACCCCCCTCCCCCACCACCATACTGATTAATTGATAAAGAAGCAAAACATCTCTAACTGAAGCGAGAAGAGGTTGGCAAAGATCTCAGAACAGACCTGGAGAGGAGCTGGCATGTGCCTATGCATTTTCGTTCTCAGTCACTTCTAGATCCTGTGCTACTGTTGATGAAATGGCCCAGGAGTCCTTCTTCCCTGGCCATGGCTGTAGCCATTTAACTAGGATTAAGGAGGGGCCGTAGAAGAGAGACAAAGGGAGTCCTCTCCTTACTAAATAGGCTGAAAACATTTTCAGATTCGCAGCTGTTAGAAACAGCAGGTCTTTGACACCCTCCCCATGCGGAAAATGATGATGGGAAGTTCCAGTCCTACAGAGTGCAAAGTTCCAGAGTTCTGTTGTTTCTTTGGCCTTGGGAAAGGACTTTAAGATGACATAACACATATCAATACATACAATATTTTACAAGAACCCGCCCTTTGTCCCAGAAGTTAATTTTCCTTTTTATTTAGCATAGGGCATATCCTAGGAACTTAGTAAAGGACATGCTACAATATTAAGAACTCTATAATTAATGTTGGCCAGGATTTGAATTTAAATCTTTTACTTTTCAGGGTCTAATTAAACTGAGACATTATTGTGAGTGGAATGAGACATTTTCCTGACCAACCGTATATTAATGGTTTAATGGGTAAGGATTTTATGTTAAAAGTTTAAAACATATTTGGAATAATGCGTTTTCCTTTGAAGTTGAGAATAGTGAAAAGTTATCTTGCCTTAACATAAAAGGAAATCACCTTTGATATAAGAGGCCTTATTAGGGCAATATTATTTTATTTCTTTACAATTCTCAGTAGCTCTAAAATACACTACAAGATTGTAAATATAATTATAGACACTATAGCAAGATAACCACTGTAGTTTAGTAGCTTTTGGTCCTAAATTACTAATTCATTTTAGATCACATTTTTAGCTATTCAATTGAACTCTTTGTGGAATAATGTTAGTGTTTGCAGGTAGCTTAACTGTAAAACTGTTGATACAACACAATTGTGCATTGAAGTGCTTAATTTCAGGTTTTGCTTGTGCTGTAAAAGGTAGTTTAATATATGTTCTAGAAAGTAAGCTATAAAAAAATAATCATCTGTTGATGTTTATGGTATACTCTACAAAAGAAATACTGTTCATTTTCTGGCAATCATTTTCCCCCCAGAATTATAAATTATATACATTAACAGCATTAACATCTTAGATGTCTATAGCAACTTTTTCTCAAATAAATAAGTGCTTTTTACATCTATTATTTCATTGAATCTTAACATCAGTATTCAAACTCACAAATCAGTGTTAATTGAAAGTAGTATTATAAAGCTTAAACCTGAAAGAGCAATGCATAATCTGAAGTTTATAAACTATAAAAATTATAAAAAAGTCAAACCTCCAAAAACACCGTTACATAAAAGAATATTCTCCAAATTTCATAAAGACCAAAATATTAGATTATTTTAAACCCAACTAATATTTAATAAACATCAGGCATAAATAAAGCAGCCAGAAATGCTATAAAATAAGCCTTCGATTTTTGTGTAAAATAAAAGTGTGTTTTCACGCTCATACAAGCTTATAATCTTCTTCTGCCCTACTTTTCTGATCTCAGGAAGAAAGGATCAAATTCTTTTGCTTTTTTTCAGTTTTGTTGAAATAGAAATTATAGATCTTAGGAGAAGGGGACAGGGAAACTCAACAAAGGTCAAAGCGAAGGGCCAAATGGACTGAAAAGAAAGCTGAATTCATTTTCCCTGATCGGCGGCTCTCGAGTTGGCTTATCAACGTCTGGTGTCGTCGTGGTAGTATAACTGTCACTCAGATCTACATTCGTCCTGCAAATAGAAAAGTAGCCTGTTAATTTTAGGGAGAGTATGAACGTCACAGAGCCCTCAGATTAAGGCCCAGTGACCGAAAGCAATGGGGGAGCACTCAGAGGCGATTAATTTAAGATTGAACTTGGATAATTTACTTTTGTCACCACCAGCAAATCCCAGAGTTGGATCTCTTGAAACTTAACTGTGTTTGGTTTCAGTAGCACAGGGGTTAAGTTTTCTTCCAACTTGCCCTAGGCTCTTAGGAGCTGGGAAAGCAGTTCTCCCAATTCCCAAGTAAGTTTATTCAAGACAGCATAAGTCAGAGCTCAAATTCTTCTGTTGAGAACTTAGCACTACTCAAACCATAAGGAAATCTAAAGGCTGCCAAAATGCTTCTCTGCTGCCCTCCCCCACCAAGAGAGAGATAAAAATGAAAGATTTACAGAGCAAACTACAGTGTATGGAACACACACACACACACACACACACACACAAATTTTTAAAAACCCTACCACTTTGTCTTATTTGCATGAACACAAATCGCTTTCAACTTAATGCCAGAGAAAAAGGCAACATTCCCTGTGATGACTCGCTGAAAAGCTCACTGTATTTGTTTGATAATGGATTTTAGTTCATTGTCGTGTACTTCACTCTTCATCAGCAGGGGCACTTCAGGGTAAAGAAACAGGCTTTTACCACACTGGAACAAAAGCTATATAAGAAAAAAAAATCCTGAGCAGATGGAATATTATTTGCATTTGCACAAATAGTGCTTTTTAGCACAATTCATATTTCTCCATTGTGAGCTAAAGTAAGCCAGATGTGTCTACAGCATGCTGCAGACGCAGAATCGGCTTTTTGTTTGTCAGACTCAGAGGTCCCAACCTTATGATATCTTTGTACTTGTATATGCATTAGTTTTATTTCAGTTACTTATCAGGAGGGAAAAGAAGGAAATGGCACTATGTATTTAAGAGGACCATTGCAGAGATGGCCAGATTAACTATTTTTTATTTTCATGAATGAGGATCAAATAGGTTTTAGTTATCTGAATGTCCATCTAGAGGTCTAGATGATGATGTAAAATTAAAAAGCAGAATGTAAGTGCAATAAAATTCAGTTCTCTATGATTACATTGAATAATCTTTGATGTTTTTTCTTAAGTATCTCATGGAATGTAGATCAACAAATTATTTGACATGATAGAATTAAAATAGAATTTTAGATCTGAAAGGGATCTTTGACATTATTTTGTGCAATGCCCTCATTTTACAAATCTGGAAACTGAGGCTCTGGAACTGAAGTGACTTACAGGGAGTGGTACAAACAGGATTGGCACCTGGTCTTCTGACCTTGAATCCAATCCTCTATCTCCGTATCAGCATTTTAAAAAATGGTTTACTTGGGCTCCAAGCTCAGAAAGGCTTAATAATTCAGGCTTTGAAAAGTTAAACTAACACATTTTGTTCAGCTGTTAGTGTGTGCCTTTTGTGTTGGACCTTTCTAAGAGCAGGAAATAATAAAAACAGCCTTTCCCAAAATTATTTGGGACCCCCTTTTTCCATAGTACATATCGAGGGTCACTTATGTAGAATGTCCTTTTGGGGATTGTAGCAATGGAGCACTACATCTCCTCTACAGTGAAAAGACAATGAACGAATTTAAATCACAGGAAAAACAGTGGATGACTTCAATTTCTGGTAAAGATAAAGATATTCAGTTTAATTAAAAACAATAAGTGATATACGTATTTTTTAAAGTAGTCTCTTTGTCCAATGTGGGGTTTGACCTCATAACCCCGAGATCAAGAGTCACATACTGTACTGACTGAGCCAGCCAGGTGCCTCAAAAACAGAGTGATTTAAAAAAAAAAGATTTTATTTATTTATTTGAGAGAGAGAGAGAGAGCAAGAGGGGAGAATGGATCTGAAGCAGGCTCCATGCTGAGTGCAGAGCCTGACACAGGGCTCGATCCCGCTATCATGACCTGAGCTGAAACCAAGAGTTGGATGCTTAACGGAGCCACCCAGGCACGCCGGTGAGTGATGTTTTTAAAGATAGCTAGACACGGTTTTTTTTTTTTTTAAAGATTTTATTTATTTATTCGACAGAGATAGAGACAGCCAGCGAGAGAGGGAACACAAGCAGGGGGAGTGGGAGAGGAAGAAGCAGGCTCATAGCGGAAGAGCCTGATGTGGGGCTCGATCCCATAATGCCGGGATCACGCCCTGAGCTGAAGGCAGACACTTAACCGCTGTGCCACCCAGGCGCCCCCAGACACGGTTTTTTAAACTCAGTTAATGTTTATTTATTTCATTTCTTAAACCTCTGCTTTCCATGTTATTCACTATGTTTTATATATAATAGGGTGCTCATCTACCCATGCTGATAGTGGAATAGTGGCTGTTCTCCACCTATATTAACCCAGGGTCTAGTGGGTAACCTGAAGGCCATTTTTATTTGGCTTTGAGATGCTCTCATTCATTAGTCCATTTAGTTATTCCATGATACGATGGAGCTCCTATTCTATATCAGGCACTATACTGGGCATTGAGACTATAGAAGTAAATAAGATAGAGCACTTCTCAAGGTGCTTACAGTCTAGTTAGGGAGAACCAAAAAACAAATCTAAGAACCAAGCAACAAATCTAAACAAGTAAACAAATATCTCAAGAAAAAATAGGTAGGTATGATAAAATACGTTATACTGTATTCCATATCAAATCTTATAGCATACTTTCTGATATCATAATATACAAATGCTTATAATAGGATGCCATGGAAGCAAATGAAAGGGTATATTATACAGATGGAAAGGTCAAGGAAAGCCTTCTGCAGAAAGGTCTCAGCTAAGGGGCGCCTGGGTGGCTCAGTCGTTAAGCGTCTGCCTTCGGCTCAGGGCGTGATCCCGGCGTTATGGGATCGAGCCCCACATCAGGCTTCTCTGCTGGAAGCCTGCTTCTTCCTCTCCCACTCCGCCTGCTTGTGTTCCCTCTCTTGCTGGCTGTCTCCCTCTGTCAAATAAATAAATAAAATCTTTAAAAAAAAAAAAAAGAGACGTCTCAGCTAAGACCTGGAGAAAAACCAGATGTCAACTATCGCTAGGCATGGTGGGAAAGGGAAGAAGAAAAGGCATTCTAGGGACTAGAATGTACAAAGACCAAGAGGTCAGTGAGAACATGGGATGTTCTGGGGCTATGTTTCCATGTGCTGGGGTATAGAATATGACAAGGAGATTAGAAGATAAAGGGCTAGAGAGGTGAGTAGATACCAAAAGATGAAGGTTTCATGAACTGTGTTAAGGATTTGAGACTTTATCCACTGAACAGTGAGTATAAGAAGCCTCTGAAGGATTTTACTTCGTCAGATTTGTTCTTCAGGATGATCACTCTGCTTATTGTATGGACTGAAGGGGAGGGGGCGCGGGTGAAAGTACATGGACAAGTTAAGGGCTGTGAGATCATTCAGGACAAAGATGGTGTAGAACTGAACACGGTAGTAGTGGTGATGACAAGAAGTGGGCAGTTCGAAGAACATCAGGAGGCAACATATGTACTTCTTAGTGATGGATGACTAGTGTGGACTGAGAAGAGAGAAGACCCTAGATGACTCATGTGGTCGGGGCATTCATAGACTGCTTTACTTCGTTATATTTGGTTTAGGTTTTTTCTCTAACCATCTGACAGCAAAGGAGAAGTGCATTTCATGAGATCTGAAATGATACAGAGTCACAGGGATGCAGAAAAATATTGGTTTTTTTTCCCCCCTAAAAGCTGAAGTTGAAAGAATTTTGGGACACTTGGGTGGCTCAGTCGGTTAAGCATCTGCCTTTGGCTCAGGTCATGATCCCAGGGTCCTGGGTTGGAGTCCTGTGTAGGGCTCCTTGCTTAGTGGGGAGCCTGCTTCTTCCTCTGCCCCTTCCACTCCCTCCCCCTGCTCGTGCTCTCTCTCTGACAAATAAATAAGTAAAATCTTTAAAAAAAAAAAAAAGGAAAGAATTTTTCTCATTATAAAAATGAAATATTTGTATCTTACTAACTTTTTAACTATAAAGGCAACACTTTAATTTAGGAAATGTGCATAATCTACAAAAGTAGAGGAAAATAATCTGTCATCTCTCACTCAGAAAGTTACTCTTTTAACATCCAGCTATTTCTAACTGTGTGAATGCTTATTATCTGAATTCAGGAACTGAATTTTGATAACATGGAATATTTGTATCTCCTTCTAATCTTTTCATATTGTATTTGTAATTGTGTCCTGATTTTTTTTTGTTTACATTGCATACATTTGCCCTATTTATCATATAATCTTTAGAAATGGGCTTATACTGACTGGTCAATAATCCACTGTATTATAATTTATGGAACTATTTTCCTATTGAAAAACATTGTTTATTTTTGTTTTTTCACCATAAGCCTGTGGCAATGAACATTTTTAAATATAGTATTAGCCTTTGATTATTTCCACAGGATAAATTTCTAGAAGTGGAATTACTAAATCAGAAGTTATTCACATTTTGAAATCCCTTTAGTAAATAATGCCAAATTGACCTGATACTTTATATCAATATTTTGAGTCTTCCCTGTGTTCCTGGAAAACTGTGTTTGAATGTTTCCAGAAAGCAGAAAAATTTCAGAAAATATCTTTAAATCAGGAAAACATAACAGATATTTGAGTTAAAGGAAAATGTGACCATTTGTTTTGTTACTTATTTGGAAAGGGACAATAGATACACCTGCCATAATAAACAAGTGCTTAGTGTCTCTCTCACCAACTGAACACACAGTATTTATCATAGCCCACAAAGGAGGGGACAGCAAAAGCAATCTGGTATGAAATGAGCTTATTTTGTTATATAGTCATTGGAGAATAAATTGGACAATACATGAACAAACGTTGGACTTACATATATCCATCAAGAAAAAAAAGAAAGTTCTTTGTCTTCCTCCGCCTTTCCCAGAGATGTTTCATCCAGACCCACTCCTTAACTGATTCCTTTTCCAAAATCTTGTGCAGATAGTTGTCTCTTCTCTGCTCTTCTTTCAATAGCACCATTCCACTGCTAAATTATAATTTTCAAAGTGTTAAAAATACGAGGCTCATACTCTCATACAAATGACTCTCAGGCAAATATAAAGTGAACACATGGCAAAAATTTTATTCAGCTCAGGGGCGCCTGGGTGGCTCAGTTGGTTAAGCATCTGCCGTTGGCTCAGGTCGTGATCCCAGGGTCCTGGGTTCAAGTCCCACATCAGACTCCTTGCTCAGCAGAGTCTGCTTCTCCCTCCGCCCCCCCCCCCCACTCATGTACTGTCTCTCTCTCAAATAAATAAATAAAATCCTTTGAAAAATTTTTTTTATCGCATTAATAGAAGGACTGTCATTGAAATAATTATCATCTTGAAGGAGAATTTAAAAAGCAGAGATATGTACAAGTAGTTAGGAATGCAGAAATGAATATACCAGTAGATGGAAAACTGGTTAATATTCTTCAGGGCAAAAAAATGGTATGTTTGAGGTTATCTTTTCTACAGGGCAAAAGTCAGTTATATCTCTACTGGACAAAATTTATTTGCATTGCTAATAACAAAAATAATTTGTGTTACTCTTATTTTTTTTTTAACAAGTAAACTTCTACCTCTACAGAGTTGTGAAATAGTTTAGTTAATGGAGAGTCAATCAGAGGTACTGATATATTGCTACAAAATTAGATAAATCCTGGGAGGTCCTGGAAGGACATTTAATACTTTTCCAAGTCTTGGATATTTTTCCTAACACAATCATGACCTCCCTTTTGGTTATATACATTTAAATAATTTTTCCTATTGTTAAAAACTGTCCTTCCGCTTCTACTTGTTTCACTTTCAAGTTAGCTCCACGTTTATTTCCCTTTATCAGTCAACTTCTTGCAAAAGTTGTCTAGACTTTCAGCCTTCATATCCCCCCATCTCATTTGCACAACAATCACTATAATCTCTTTGAAACTCAACATAGAATTGCTATTACAAAGATCATGCAACTCTTATCCGCCCAATCTCATGCCATAATTTTCTAGGGCATTTGCACTGTTCACCACTCCATATTTTTTGAAATGCTCTTCTCCCTTATTTCCATGTCCCTGTTCTCTCCTGATTATCCTCTTACTTCTTTGACTTCTTACCTACTCATGCATGAATTCAGCACATATTTCCTGAGTGGCTGTCAGGTGCTAGCTACTTTGTCAGAAAACAGAGCTACAAAGATGAGTAAGACACTGGGGAAGTCTGGTAAGTAGAAATAAATTTATAAACAAATAATATCTACTGTTAGTCTAATGTTTTCTGTGTTCTAGTCCCTGTACCAAAAGCTTTACACATATCTCCTTTATTCTCAAAATAACCTTGCAAGGAAGGTATTTTCCTTTTTTTTTTTTTTTTTACATAGGAAAAAATCATGAATCAAAAGAGGTTAGGTAATTTGCCGAAGGCCACACAACTAGTGGATCATAGAGTGGAAATTCAACTCAGGTCTTTCTAAATCTGTAGTCTGGGCTCTTGTCCTCAGTGTTACAGAATAAAAGTATTATAAGAATTACAATAAGAATATTATTGTACAAAGTCCCAGGGGCTTGGCACAAAGGTTGAAGCATTCAGTTCTATTAGAGGATGAAGAATGGAAGATCCAACAAAACCTTGAAGCAATATTATGATTGTGTCGTGTCATTACAGATGAATATACATTCATAAGGTAGACAAAGGGAAAAGAGCACTCCAGAGGGAGGGAGCATGAACAAAGGCCCACTCTTTAAATACTGATGTTTTCACATCTAGCAGGTTCACCTTCTGCCATCTTTTATTTCGCACTTTATGGGCCGTCTGTGAACAATCTCATCCACTTCAGAGGACGTAAACACTGGTGTAGATATATTAGTCTCAAGCCTATATATTTATTGCAATCTTCTTATGGATCACCAGATCCATATATATTGTTAACTCACTGGATGGCTCTATTTGGGTATTCAGCAAGCACTTTAAATGAAACATGATTTGTTCCCTTCTAGCCAGGTTTTCCTCCTATATATATTTAGATTAACCTGATTTCATAATCTTAGATTTCTTATGTTTCCTCAACATTTAAAAATCTTTAAAAAAAATCATTAAGAACTATTATTTCTCTTTCTTAAATATCTCTTGATTCTGTCTTTTCCTCCTATCCTGGCTGCTATAAGCCTTAGTTCAGGCTTTTATTATTTCATTGAGAATATAGCTTTCTAATGGAATGGAAGCAATGTAGCATATAGATAGTAAAGTGGAAAGAATATAGGCTTTGGAGTTGAACAAATCTTTAGAATACAATTTCCAACTCTTAATAACTAAATGAAGTTATGGAACTTATTTGAGTCATTATTTTCTCCCTCTATAAAATGGGGAATCATAATAGCTACTCTTCGGGGTTATTGTAAAGATTTAATATGATAATCCCTATAAAGTACCCAGCACCATGGCTGGTATGTAATAGGTGTTTAGTAAATGGCAGGTATCTTTTGTATTTCGTTGTTGAGTGAAGTAAATGCAATTAAAAGACAAACAAAAGGAGAATAATATTGACACACATGAAACTGGGAATTTCAAGACACTGTCAATCCAGGGCTGATGCAAGATCAATAGAGGTCTCTTTTTCCTTTTACCTGTGTTCTTCTAATGTATTGGGATCTATTTTATGCAGACTCATTGTAATGGCCATATAGCTGCTGGGAATTCTCAGCCTATATCCTTAGACTATATTGACTGAAAGGATCCGTGGGTTAAACCTCAATAAATAACCCAAATTGGCTCTGCCTGAGTCACATGCCTACCCATGAACCAATCATGTGTCCCAGGAAGTATAGCATTAACATTGATCCAATCTTATAGCTCTGTGGGACATGGTGATTGAAAGTCCTACAAAGACAAGTGGAGAGGAAGTTTTCACCAAGAAATGAATGCTTTCAGGCAAAAACATGTCCACCATACCTCTCCTACTCAATCTCCTTGTCTCCAGCATTTCTATCCTGTATATCCTCCATGATATAAGTGAATTATTTTTCTAAAATGTAGAGCATAATATGTGACTCTCAAAACCTTAAAACCTGTACCTTACTTAGAGAACATAGCACCAGCTTCTTTCTAGGGCTTCAGATATGCACACTATCCGACTCCAACCAGCCTTCGATACTTTCCCACTGTGTACTAACAATACCATCCATTTCCTCAGCACACACTGAATTTTCCCACTTCTCTTCCTCTTTTCCTCTTGGGCCTTTGCTGAAACTGTTCTGCTTAAAATGACCCTTTTCTCCATGTTAGCTTGGAGGTGGCCAATCTATCTTAATAGACTGCAGTAGAATTCATTCTTTTGGTTTACCCAAAACTCCTCTTCCTAAAAGAATCTGCTTCCCTCCATTGCAATGATGTGCTTCTGAAAGCCATGCCAAATGCAGTAATGCCCCAATTTTGGCAGCATGATCCAGGCCAGACACATCATGCTTGTGGCCGAAGTGATTGATCCAAGGATGATCATGTAACTGAAGCTGGGCTAATTGGAGTCCTCCTTAGAATGAAGGTAGGCAAGACAGATACTCTTTCCTTGTGAGTCATTAATTTGGAACGATGGTTAGCCCATAGCTGCCAGTGACTCTGTCCCCTAATACAAAAAGAAAGCACACGTGCAGAAGGTGACAACGAGGCCAATGTGGAAAGAAAATCAGGTAAGAGAGGTGAACAGACTGAAAGTTACGGGGTTCCAGTCCTTGTTTTAATAGTGCCAACCCATAATTGCTTTTTTTTTCTTAACCTCCCCCCCCTTAAACTACTTTGAATTGAGTGTCTGTTACTTGAAAGAAGTAGTTTTCTAGGTCCAGCTTAAAAATTTCTTCCTCTGGGCAGTCTGTCTAGACCATGCCATTATAAACTTGTTTTATTACACAATTACTGTCTGCTTTTTAGAAGGTAGAGTTAAGTATTTACCTATTCCACTATGGTCATTCTTTCAGTAACATTGACCAAGTGTTACCATGTTTCCAACTGTGCTAGATTGAGAGCTTAACTCCTACCCTACTCAGCACAGGGCCTGGTACACAGCAGAGTTAAAAAATGTTTATTAAATTGAATTGCCAAAGGTCATTGAAAGAAGGGTTTTCTTGCCACTGTGCCTGATAACGTGTAGTTCTCTCTCCATTCCAAACGCAGCGCTGGTAATAGAATCACAAATAGTCTAAAATATTTCACTAAAAATGTGATTTTTTGAAAAAATATGAGAACTGGAGAACATGAGCTACATTAGAAGCAGAAAAACGTTAAGTTTTCAAATAATGAAATTTCAGTGTCTTACCTCTAAATAGCAGGTACAAATTGGTTTATTTGCATTTTCTTGGTTAATTACACATTTTGGAATGATCTTTCCATGTGGAAGTCATTGATAACAGGATCTAATTCCAGAGACCAAAGTGCCATTAGTTTCATTGAATTGAGGCATTTTCAGAGGTTGGAGTCAAAGCCTGGGAATTAGAAATCGTGGGTTTTAATTACATCTTGGTCACAGCTTGGTTGTTTTCTTGGAAGCACACAACCTCAAAGAATTCAAGTGCATGTAAAATGAAGATGAGAATCTTTGCCTCCTTCAACATCAGACTTTTATGGGGTTTAATGAAATATTATCTTAAAACACCTTTGAATTCAGGTAATGGTATGCATTACCTGAATAGAATGGCTGTTCAGCATCATGAATGAATAGGTAAATCAAGGTCTCTGGTCCAGTGGAAAGCAAAGTCTAGTTGTTTGTGAAGGAGGCACAGAAATAGAGGAGGGAAAAGTGTCGGCCTTGATTGGGTGCCTACTATACACTAACTGGGTACTGGGGAGGTCTCTTTACTTATCTTTAATCCTTAGAAAATTTTTAGGAGGTAAGCAGAGAATACATTTTACCCATAAGGAAACCGAACCTCAGATACCCTAAGTAATTTTCTTTAGGGTCACACAAACAACAATTCGGTGACGGTCTGTGTGCTGGTTTTCATAGAATTAATTTTGAAGTAAAAAGACATTGGTCTGGCAAACTAAGCCATTTACTTATAACAATAAAAACTAGGTATCCATTTTGGGTATCTTTTCAAAAGTAGTGTTATACATTTTATTCTAATTATTGTTAGCAAAAAGGGGAACTTTGAACTTCAGAGTGTTTTTGTTCTATCAGAGTGACTCATAAATTTAAAAGGTTAGCCCTTGAGTTTGTCTCTGGATAGAACTATAGGAGTGCTGTGGGCAATCGTCCCCAAATTCTAGGCATTAGATTCACTCGTGGAGCATGTTGAAAAAAACCAACACTGGATCCTTTTGATGTGGACTCTTCAGAGTGTGTGTGCGTGTGTGTGTGTGTGTGTGTGTGTGTGTGTGTTTATACTCTTCTCTCTGAAATAGGAAGATAGTGATTCAAGAATGACAGGTTTCCTGTGAGAAGACTAAAGCCAATCCTGTGGAGATGCATGAGAGTGGGAAACACTACGAAATCTAGGTTCTCTTTAGGGTGACCTGGAGTCCCTAAATTCACTCTACAGTTGTGGACATTTCTAACTTGGCTTCAGAATTGACCTGCCCTTCATATAACCCATTTGGCAGAGATATTACCTGATCCTGACAGCTTCTCTTCACTCATCTCAGAGCAGGTTTGAGTCACAACAGCTAACGGAGATAAGGAGACAGCATTCTGGGTGAATATGTGAAGCAGCTAAAGTGAGAAACCTTTGGCAACAAGCCAAAAACCATACCATTAAGGAGGCTGCACCCCTTTCAACCACCAGATAAGACAGGATAATACCTTCATGTTTCACTTGGCCAGTTCATAATGTGGCACTCGAAAAGAAGCAAGTCTGTCAAGCTTGTGTCTGCATTATCTGATTTTCCCCACACTGCCCCTGCCGTCCCCCATTGTGTCAGAAGTGCATTACTTGTTGGAGCAGTGAGGCTCAACCAACGTGGAGAGTGGGGCTGGGAGGATTATGGTGAAGAGCAGTGAGGCTCAACTAATGTGGGGAGTGGGGAGAGGCAGGGAGACGTACAACAACACAAGCTCTGCTTTGACTCACACGACCAAATCCAGTTGAAAAGCCAGTTCAGATTTTGGTGTAACAACTCTATTGGCAAAAGACAGCAGGAATTTTCCCAAAGCTGTTTCTTTTGAATTCAGATGAAACAGTGTTAGAAGGATGGAAGTGCCACTCCTTTAATTTGTTTGATTCAAAAGAGGTTTAAGTGTGAGTGTCTGTGTGTGTGAGTGTGCATGTGTGTGCCCTCATTCATTACTCCCTACATGGATACATGGAAGAAGTCCCTTTTGGAAATGGCCCTAGTGTGCTATGGGATAAAGTTATCTCACTGATATTTTTCACAGAATTTAACCTAATATTCCTTTCCCATGGAAACCGGCAGTAGTCAATATAGCGTTGGTATCAGATGAGGATTAGGGTGCACGAGGGTCCACATTTTGATTCAAGACTGTATCTATGTGCAAAAGCAAACAGTCTGTGGCATAATCAAAATAATCAGTATAGGCCGACAATGGGTTCTGAATAGTTCATAAAAATGGTTCATTATTAACCAATATAGGTCTAGTAATCACATTGATTATTAAAACTGGCCTTAGAAAACCACAGGGGTCATTTAAAATATTGGCAGTTTAATAAGTTTAAATATTTCTGATCATACATAATGCCCTGCTTTTTTTCATCTCCTTACTAAAGAAAAATTTAAATTCTTCAGGTGGGAAAACCACTTCGAAAGTACATGGTAACTTTTAGTAGAGAACCTCAAATGTGCTTTTTAACGAACATTAAACAATACTAAACAGTAATAATAAAAACAGCTACTATTTATTGCATAACTACTATGTTTGCAATATAGAGTGGTGTTTAACACACATTATCTCGATTAATTCTCCCCAAAGCCCTATATTCTTAATGCTATAGTATACCCATTCTACTGATAAGGAAAATAAAGCCTGGAGAGTTCAAGGTCACATAGCTAAAATAAGGGGTGTATTTAGGATTGGAACCTATTGAGGCCTGATCCTTGGAACCTGGCTCTTAACCTTACTCTATCCTAGAATCACAAACACCTTCAGCATAACCAGGGAATGTAGCAAGAGAAGTTAAGTGGCCTGTCATGTTGAGTGAACTTTTCCAAATTAAAAATTAAGAGTTGTTCACTAGATCACATAAAAGCTTCATTAAAGCAAATCAAGTCATCCTCCTTGCTTGCTAGCCTGATACCAACAAAGGATGGACTAGGGAGACTAGATTTCCAGTTAAAATTTGTTCCAAGCATGGTTGTTCATGTAAGTTTACATAATGTAAGCACCATCCTGCTGTCAAAAAGACCCCAGAGATATTAGAGTCTCTTTAGGTTGCATTTATTTATTTATTTAAGAGCGAGAGAGTGAGAGAGAGTGAGCGAGCATGCACATGCAAGGAGGGGAGGAGGTGGAGGAAGTGGAGGAGGGGGAGAAGGAGAGGGAGAGAAAATCTTAAGCAGGTTCCACATCTAGTGTAGCCCAATGCAGGGCTTGATCTCATGACCCTGAGATCATGACCTGAGCCAAAATCAAGAGTTGGGTGCTTAACCGACTGAGCCACCTAGGTGCCCCTATGCTGCTCTTAAATTAGGAATTGCTATTTAGAAAAGAAACATACCTTCATTGTAAAAAAAGAAAGAAAAATACAAATATATTCAAGATAAAAAATCACCCATTCATAACATAGAAGCCACTGTTTACATTTATTGTTCTTATATTCTTCTAGTCTGTTTTTTGTGCCCATATATAAATTCTTATTTTTTTAAATAAAATAGATCTACCATAATATTATTTTATTTACTGTCTTCTCTTAGCAACATATTAATATATGATTCTGCAGCCATAGCCCAACTCTACGTCTTCTAAATTGTGAAATTTTGGGAAAATTGCTTCATTTCTAAGTGCCCCAATTTACTTTTCTGTAAAATAGAGATATTAGTACTTTATAGTGTTGGCATAAAGGTTCATTTTTAATATATGAAAAATGCTTAGGGCAGTAGCTGACACATAGTTAAGTACCACACAAATGTTTGGTAAATGAAAAAGTAAATACTGGAACAAAGGATATACATTTTTCTTTAAGGATTCTGATACATATTACCAAATTACCTTCCAGAAAGATTCTCCCAATGTATGGTCCTTATAGCAGGATATAAGCGGAAGGACCCATTTTCCTGCCTCCATGGCAAAGTGGTTAAAAGTATGGGAGGTCAGTCTACCTTACCTCGAATTCTGGTTTATCACCCGTTAGCCATGATATCTTGGGATATCTTTGACCATGGTAAACTTCACTTTCCTTTTCTGTAAAATGGGAATGGCAATGAATACCTACCTCACGAGAATGTTATGAGGCATGATGAGATAATATAAATAAAGTATAGTGCCCAGCGGAGTAAAAGAGATCCATAAATCTATGTTTGGAGTCTCTCCATTTATAAAGATGAGAAAGATTAGGACCAGAAAGTATATCATCCACGGCTGAGCACTAAAATAATAGGTCAAAATGACACAGGATATCCAGTGCAAAATGAAATATCTGGTTTTAGGTGATATATTTTTTTGTGCATGGCTGACCAGTATAAATATCTTTTAAGACATATTTTCAGGATGCCTTCCTGTGGCTAGTGCTCAGCATATATTAATTAGTGACATGGACCATGAGGGCAGAAAGTATGCTCATTAAACCTGCCAGTGTAAGGGCAGGAGGGAGTGAACTTTATCTTGAGAGGGAGAACCAAGAAGACACAATTCTACAAGGGAAAGTGATAAATGGCTACTTGAAAAGCAAAATCAGTTGCCCAAGTACCAAATGGGGAATGAGTGATTATGCTCAAACCAAATCACAAAAGTTGTATTAGCCAGTTATGATGAATATAATTCTACAGCTTAAATTAACCTGGGAGACTTGAGTAGATAAACTGAGGATGGGGTGGTAACCTGCTCTTTTTGGCCACCACTGGTCAGCTTTTTATAAGTAACAAGGTGGACTGGGTTCCCTAATTAGAGATCGTCCTCCAGAGTATAGGATGTCATCAGAGGAGACCCACAGTACAAATGGCTGGAAAGATAAAAGAACCTAACATTATTCACTCTGAGGAATTTAAGTCAGACAATTTTGTTATTCTTTCAAGTACAGGAAAGATTCTCTTAGAGAGGAAAGTGTATAGTTAGTTGTTTATTTCCACTGAGAGTAGAACTACAGGAAGTGGGTTTCAAACTGCACCATGAAAGATTTAAGTTAGAAGGATTGAAAAAAATTTATTAGTGTGAATTGTGAAACATTGCAAGTGATTACCAATGAAAGCTATGTAATCTTTTCATAATTATTTAAAATAGGACATTTTTTATATTGGTTTTAAATTATTTTAGTGAGTATTAACTAAAGGCAAGAGAATAGGCTGGGTAGACTCTCAAGTTTCCTCTCTATGATTTGATGATAAAAAAGACTTGATCCTATAAAGATTGCTCTGGCTTCTTTTCTATTGCAGCTACCCAAGGAACAGCTGTTGCCTTGACAACAAGGGACATTCTTAGGTTCCTCATATGCTAATAGGAAAACGGCCAATTTTCTTGTTCATAAAAGAAAACTGTTGGTTAATGTGTGCATCTCTCTCTGTCTCTCCCTTTTTCTCCTACCATTACTAGCCACCCTTACATGAACCTCAGTGAGAGGTAGAGTTAAAAGAAAGAGGGTAGATAGTTTGTATTTTCAGAAATCCTCTCTGAAACTTAAGAAACTCATTCACAAAGGAGTTTGGAGTAAGATAATGACATGGGAATAACAAGAAATCAGCATTCAATGTGCAGAGAGGAAAAACAATGGATAGCATAAAATTCTTAATCCGCTGTAGAGTGCAAGCAGATTCAGTGAACAGATTCCAGGAGGAAAGACTGAGTGTACCTTCACAGCTGTCTCAACACTGATGACATCTGTCAGACAGTTTCAAACAACCACTTCCAGCTATCTAGGTACATGTATACACAGACATCATCAACTTTGGACTGATTGAGTAGATGGTATGTGAATAATAATATAGAACGTAGCAGAAGAATAGCAATTACTTCCACACTCAATTCACTAAAGTAATAGGCAACAATTAGTTCTCCCAGGGCAAAAAGCATGGACTAATCCCTGCTTTCTCCTTTGCTACCTGAAATATGGCCAAATGCAGGCTAAGAAACAAATTGACAGCTGATAAAAAGTGCTTTGAGTAAACTTCCTCATACATTATGTGGAGAGCTATAGCTCATTGAATAAAAGAAGGCCACCTCTCTGCAGTGTCTCTTAAAGCCTTAACTACAAAAAAGCCAAGTTTCTTAGCCTAGTGAAGTGGTGCTTTTTCCATACTGCAGCATGGAAGGTGCAAGCTGCAGCCCCATGCCAGCCTTGTTTTTATGCTGTGCTCACATGGATCGTGTATGTACGGCATCATGACACATTTCCCTGTGTCTTACCCTACATTTTTCTATATAGGTGTTCTATGGCGGGTATATTTTTTTTGTTTACTGTTTCCACTACTCCCCTTTAGCTCCCAAGGATTTTGGGGGGAGTATTGTTTAAAAGTATTTTTCCTGGGGCGCCTGTGTGGCTCAGTCGTTAAGCAGCTGCCTTCGGCTCAGGGCGTGATCCTGGCATTCTGGGATCGAGCCCCACATCAGGCTCCTCTGCTGGGAGCCTGCTTCTTCCTCTCCCACTCCCCCTGCTTGTGTTCCCTCTCTCGCTGGCTGTCTCTCTCTATCACATAAATAAATAAATAAATAAATAATATCTTAAAAAAAGTATTTTTCCTGCTCATTTAAAGATATTAGAAAGTTTAGAAAAGAACAAAGAAGGAAATGAAATAATCTTTGTATTATTTTGAAGAACAGTACTGAACACAAAGAAGTCTGTTATCAATCCATCACCAGTATTTCTTTTACTAACTGCTAGGACAGGGTAAGACATGGGATCTATACTTCCTCTCCCTGTCTTTGTGTCCATGATGGACCCTGGCGAACAAGAACACTGTGATGATGTACGCAAACATGCAGGTACTTGTTGGTGTTACTACGTACTCTGATGACGGTGGGATTGTCAAGCACATGGGAGAATATATAAGGCTTAACACATTTATACTTTGACAGGATACTTTTAAGGAGGTTTTGGAAACTTTGCTATTTGTGACACAGTACTGCTGGCAGATGTTGGAGCTAGCTTTCTCATCCCAAGCCCTCCAGTCCCTGATATTTCCCACAGAATGAGAACATTTTCATGGTTAATCCTACCTCCAATTGTCACAAAGCCTGGCTGTCTGCCTCTTTTTTCCTATTTCAGATCCTCATTACTGATCTCTTTTCCATTTATCTCTCCCAATCAGAATTATCTGATGTATCCCTATTATCCACGAGAAGATATTTTTGTGGCCTTGTACCTTTCAACTTTCCTTGCCTTGTCTCATGTTCCTTTCGTAGGCAAACGCTATACTACAGAAGTCATTCCATTCCCCATTCAGCAATGTTGAACTACTTGTAATTCCTCACTTCCCTTCACCTCCCAGGCTCAAGATTTTCCACAACTTTTTTCCTCAACTTTTCACCAGGAACCTTTTTGCCCACATCTTTGAAGTTACGTGTAAGGCCCTATTCTAATGGAGTGACTCATCCGTCCCCAATCCCCTCCCACCTGGAGACAGACATACTCTCCCTGAAGAGTCCTGATAGCTTTGCCAAACTGTGTGCACTTGGTTTGCTTTAGTTAATGTAATGAAAGTTCTGGAAGGCAGTATCCTACTCTGTTCTGTTCACTGATACATGTCCCTATCACTTACTACAGGGAACATGTCACATATTAGGTGCTCAAAGACTATACAATGAATGAATGAATGAATGAATGAATGAATGAATGTCTGCTGTGTACCTAATGCTTGGAAGCCAGGGTTACATAAGCTAGATACTCGCTGACTTATATTGCTTACAGTGTAATAGGGGACGTGGAGAAGTAAAAAGTTTAAGTGCCACAGTAGTGAAAATATGATGCTGGGGAAGCACGAATAGGTCAGGGAAGGTTGACATTAGCTGGACAAATTTGGGAAGAGTGTCCAGGTGGGAGAAACACGTGTGTCAAGGCTTGAAGTGGGAGAGACCTTGAGTAAAAGTAAACAGATTCATTTGAGCTAGAATTCCCAGTGTGAGGTGAGGGAGAGTGAGAGATGAGACTGGGGAGGAGGTAGGACCAGTTCATGAGGGCCTTATAAGCCATGCTGAGGAGGCCACCGAGAGCCAAGGAGAGGTTCTTATTGGGAGATTTGAGGTTTAGAAAAATTATTTTGGCTGAGGTGCAGAGATGGTTTTAGAGAGATTATGATTTATGAAGGCAGTTACCGGTTAGGAGACAGCTTCTCTACTTAATGGTTGGTTTCTCTACTTCATGGTAAAGTCTTTGAGGGAAAGATAACCACTTTTTAAATTTTGTAACTTGAAGGCTAGGTCAGTGTTTTAACAAATGCGATGTCTTTTATGAAGAACTCTACTTATGTCCATCATCATACCTCAGAAAGACAAATACAAGCCACTTCCTTTAAGAAGATGTGTCCCTTGTGACTCATGTAGTCATTGGATCAATGTTACTGCTTCCAGGTGAGCTAATTGCAGAGGAGATTTAGTGGCCCCCCACCCTGACCTTGCTCTCAGTAGGTATATAAGTTAATTTATATTACCTTACCTTATCTATATTATAACTGACTATTTGTGGGTTTTTTTCCATCTTTTTCATTAAGATGTCATTCCTGGATTAAGATCATGGCTTTTTCATGTTGTGTAGCCTACCTAGGAATAACCAATTCAATTTTGACATCGTGAGTTTATTCAAGGACTGGTCAAAGAGTTAATGAAAGCATGAATGAAGGAAAGCGTAAATGACAAAATAGTCTTCTAAAAGGTTGCTTCTGACTTTCCTGTATTTATATTAGAATCTGGTCCTTAAAGTGATCTAATTCACTGAATAAAACCATTTTGTTAAGCCTTTGGTGGGCAGATTAATACCTATGTTATGTATAGAACTCCCCTAAAATTAGTGACTACAGCTCTCATTTTTCTTTAGATACAATGAAAAGAGTAAAAAAAAATTAAAGAATGTGAAAGGACATTATGAAATCACATCACAGTTAACTAAATCAAAATTTAATACAATAAACTAATACAGTACTGAAAATGTTCTAATTTTTAAATTAGTTGATGTTCCCTTATTCTTGATTTATAATACAATGATTTCAAAGCATTTTGAATTTGTGAGCTAATAACATTACAATCTGCATGGAAAAGGAGACAAAATATACATATCTTCTGATTCAAAATATATGCCCAGGTTAGTTCTTGTATTTATAATACATAAGTAACATAAATTAACTGCTCATAGGTTGCTGGGTGATACGAATTATTTGTGCTGATGCCTAAATAGAGTCTCTACTTTTATAAAGCTTTCAGTTTTTGATGATTCACAAAGAAACAATTTGTATGGTTAAGCTTAATTGCTGTTTTAACAATAAACTTTATCTTTACAAAAATTTATATACCTAAGTCTTTTCCCATGTTGTCTTCTTAAATGGTGGATTTGCATGTTGATCTACCCATTACAATCTTAAATTTAAACTTTCATTGTTAATCATTATCATTGTTACGGCTGCTTCATAGTAATAGCAACTAGCAATATTTGGAAGAATAAGAGCGATTCTGATTTTGCATCTGGTTGTTTTTAATGGGCTGAGACAGAATTCTGTGTGACACTGAAGATTTTGTCATTTTAGAGTGAGAATGAGCTGAGGAAAAAAAAAACTGTTAATAGATTGTTAGGTTGGTATTTGGTCCACGGTTATTTGGGTGGGGAGGTTTCTCCTTAAGTACATCTTTAATGCTACACCCAGAGATTTGGCTCAGATGTCAAGAATAATGAGCTTCATTATAAGAGTAAACCTTGATGAGAGTTCTGGCTAAAAAAAGAAAGAGAGAAAAGATTAAAAGAAAAGAAAAGAAAAGAAGGCATTTGTGGTACTTTACATATACAGACATGTAGCACCATCTACTGGATTAGAGTAAATGAATAAAATCTGTAAAATCTGTATTTCCACTATCAAAAGTATGAACCCATGAGTATCAGAGCTTCTTATAGTATTGGTTTAGTCAGTTCTTTGGTTTTGAGGTTTGTTCTTAGGATAGATGAGAATACTTTGATATAAAGGACCTTCTTTTTCCCTTTGTCCTTGCAGTTAAGAAATAGTCACAGATAATTGTTAGCAGTGATTTAAAGTCACACATCTATAGCAATTGATTTTACAGCTGCACAGAAACACACACACACACACACACACACACACACACACACACACACACACACCCTTTGAGTACCCAACTCAATTATGTAATATTTTTTTGCAAGGCAGTGGTTGCCATGGGCCAAATAAATTTGGTGAACATGTATTTCCTAGAAAAGGATATTAGAAGGTCTGTAATTAGGTCTTTCCTGTACTGTTTCTCTGTAGTAAAAAATGTTTTATTTAACTATAGTTATGGCCCCCTGTTACCAGAAGAAATAAATCCTTAGGAATAATATATTCATTAATTTAGCGAGTATTAAGTGGTTACTGTGTTTCAGAAACAATGCTAAAAACATTGAAAAAAAAGGAACAGTGATTTCAAAAATACTGCCTAATATTGGGCTGTGATGTAAATGTTCCTTTGTAAAGACTTCCATCCATCTTTTTCATTAACAGGGTCCAAAAGAGCAGCCAAATATCTAATACAGCCTTTGCGGAATGTTTAAGTCTGCAAGATGTTATAGATACTAGTCAGTATATTCACCACTAAAAGCATATTTTGTATAGATAGTTAAGAAAATTGAGGAACAGGACAGTGGTGGGACCCCTCTGACATTTTTCCAATAAGACTGTTATGTAATTATCCAGGTCATTATTTCATAATAAACGGATTTCCTCAGGAGGGAGTGAGTAGCTAAGCAGCAGCAGCATAAAAACATTGCATGTTGCTGAAGTGCATTTTGTAGGAAGTCTCTTGGAAGACTCTTCTGAGTTTATATAAATGCTCTGAATCTGAATCATATGCAATGACTTAAGAATGAATCGCATAAAAGAAAATGTGAAAAAATGGAGACTTTTACCATTTTTCCCTGTAGGAAAGCAATAAAAAAAAGTTTCAGTTTTTTTAAATTATTGTGTATATTCAAGAGAGATTTCAATGAAATTCCTAGGATTCTGAGTCCTCGTCTTTTTTTTGGAGGGAAATGGGAAACTTGACAACTTGATTTCAAGGAAGTGTTTGAGGGTAGACAAGAATAGTTGTGATGGTGGCGATAGCTGGTGTGTTTGGCCCTACCGTATTAAGAAACTGTGCTACTCAAAACTGTGGTATTTTTATAGAGGTAGATAAATACATCAGTGAGACACCACATATCCAGAAACATATCTTTGTATATATGAGAATTTAGTATTTAAGAAGGACACATTTCAAACCAAAAAGCAAGATATTTATTTAATAAGTGGTGCTGAGAAAATTACTATTTGTTTTGAAAAAGAACTGTAAATCTACTTCTTCTCATACACAAACATAAATTTTATGTGCATTGAATTTTAATATGTAATTCTTTTTTAAAAGATTTTATTCATTCAGTCAGTCAGTCATTCATTTAGAGAGTGCGAGTAAGGGGGAGGGGCAGAGGGAAAGGGAGAGAGAGAATCCCAGGCAGACTCCACCATGAGTGCGGAGCCTGATGCAGGGCTTGATCCCAGGACCACAAGATCACGACCTGAGCTGCAGTCAAGAGTTGGATGCTCAGCCGACTAAACCATCCAGGCGCCCCTTAATATATAATTCTAAGAAAACTAGAAAAACTTTTGGTGATCATTTTTATAGTCTTCTGGAAAAGGCTATTTGGTGTGAAACAAAAGTTATCGAGGAAGACTGACATTTAATTACAAACATTTTAAACTCCTCTTTTTATTCATATATTGATTCTTTCAGCAGATTTTTATTGAGCACTACCATGTACAGGTGAACAAAATGCATCTGGTTCCTACTGTCATGCATATTGTAGTCTAATGGCAAGGATCAAAAATAAATAAGTAAACAAGCAAATAAAAACATTAACTGCCAATTGTGGTGAGTTGTCTGAATGAGATTACTAAAAGTGAAGAATCTGCTCTAAGAAAGAAAAACAGGAAAAAGCTATGATGGATTAAATGGGCAAGGAAGATCTCTATAAGGAGGTTGTATATAAACGGAAGACTATGGAACCCTGAAGAATACTATAGAACCTAGTCATGGGAGGAAAATGTTCCAGGCAGAAAGATCAACATATTTGAAGACATCTTGGTTTTTTTGAGGCTCTAACAAAACAATTTTAAAAAGCCAAGGTAGCTGGAACATAGTGAATGAGAGGACAGATGGCAAGAGATGAGGTTGGAAAAAATAGGCAGGGATCAGATCACATAGGACTTTGTAGACAGGTTAAAGAGTTTGGATTTAATTCTAACCAAACCAAAAAGGTCAGGCATGTTTTTATAAAACAAAACATATACACCTTACCCTATGGTCAGCAGTTGTATCCGTTGGTATTTATCTAGGAGAAATAAAAATACATGTCCTTGAAAAGGCTTGTACTGGGAGTATATGTTAATAATTATGGAACTAGTTTAAATGTAAATTGAGGTTGAAGAAATAAGTAAATGGATGATGAATAGTGGGAGCAAGGTTTCTCACTGTCAGAAGGGAAGTTTCACATAAGAAAGGGAGGCTAGAATGAACTCTGTGGTACTAGATTGGAGTCAGAGACATCAGTAGGTACTAATGTTTAGCTTATGCAGGTAGATAGATGCAAAGACAATTGTAGATATGTATGAATTCTTGGGTTAATGTACATACCTATGTTATCTAATTCTGTCTGCTGAGAGGGCCCAGAAATAATGACAACCCCGTAGCAGCAAATATACCCAGAGACCAGGTCTTGGTTTCTAAATACCGTTATCCACCAAAAGGAACAAGGGCTCCTTGGAGAAATGCTAATTCTTAGGCTGGGTAAGGAAAAAATAAGATGATCCTGGGACATTTTGCAGTGCCAGAAAGTAAGGAGGTGCTCAAAAGGATGAAGGTGTGTCAAAGAGACAGGGGCCAATGGCTGAAGCTGGAGCAAATTGAGCAACAAAACAGCGTAGTTTGGAATCCGAAGTATAAAGTATGTATCAGTCCATAGTGCTATAAATTAATAATTGAATAAATAAATGGAGAAGAGATAATCAATCTTACTATGGAAATGTTTCAAATAATATATGTACGTACTCTCCATTTAGGAGGTAGGGTGTAATCTCCCTCCTTGAAGGCAGGCTGAATATCGAATCACTTAGAGTTTGGAAAGGAAAATAGTAGCTTTAAAATGGGGTGAAATAGGGGCACCTGGGTGGTTCAGTCAGTTAAGCGTCTGCTTTTGGCTTTTGATCCCAGTGTCCTGGGATTGAGCCCCACATTGGGATCCCCACTTGGTGGAAAGCCCGCTTCTCCTTCTCCATCTGCCTACCACTCCCCATGCTTGTACTCTCCCTCTGTGTCGAATAAATAAATACAATCTTAAAATAAAGTGGGATGAAATAGATAAAGGGGACCAAGAAGTACGCTTATCTTGATGAGCACTGAGTAATATATAGAATTGTTGAATCTTTACATTGTACACCTGAAACTAATATAAAACTGTATGCTAATTATACTTCAATTTTTTAAAAAAAGAAAAAAATGGAGAAAACTGGCAAATGCTACCTTAACAAAATGATCAAGATTAAAATCACCAGTGATGTTATGAGAACATGTACTCCCTGATATGATGTGATGAGAATTGCACTTCACCTCTATGGGTTTCTTTCTTAAAACCCGTAACTCTGGCCTAATCATGAGAAAACCATCACATAAACCACATCAATGTCATTCTACAAAACACCTGACCAGTACTTCTCAGTTATGTCCAGGTCATGAAAAACAAGAAAAAACTGAGAACTTGTCACAGACCAGGGGAGACTAAGGAGACATGACAACAAAATGCAATGTGGTATGCTAGATTGTATGCTGGAATAGAAAAGAACATTGAAGAAAGGACTGGATATGTTAACTACCTAAAATTTAAATAAATTTAAGTAAAAATCATAAACTATGTAAAAAAAAAAAGAAAAGACCGGAAGATCTGGACTTAAGTTCATAGTCATGTATCAATATTGGCGTCTTGTTTTGTGAAATGTACTACAGTAATGTGTAATAACATTGGAGGAAACCAACTGTATGAGGAATATATGGGAACTCTTTGCAACTTTTCTGTAAATTAAAAGTTATCCTAAAATAAAAATAGTATTAAAAAAGGCTTGTACAAATATGTTTATAATAGCTTTATTCATAATTGCCCCAAACTGAAAACAGTCCAGGTGTTCATCATTAGGAGAATGGCTAAACAAAGTGTGTTATATTATGTAAGGGAATATTACTTAGCAACAAAAAGAAATAAGCCATTGATGCCACAACATGGATGAATATCAAAAAATATGCTGAGTGAACAAAAGCCTGATGTCAAAAAGTACATACTTGTATGAGTCTGGATCCAATCAGGAGGGAGAAACCACATAGTAATTTAATAGGGAAAGTTTAATAGCAAGGATTGTTAACTATAACAGAGGATTGGAGTACCAAGGGGTTGGCGGTTAAGATGTAAAGACAATTCTAAAGAACGTAGAAATAGGAGATATAAGGAGCGGTCATCCTTAATGCTGAGAGGACCTTGTCAAGGCTCACTGAATGGCAGAGAAGTTATTGTGGTGCTGGTTGAACTTTCTGGAAATCTGTTCTCTTGTGATGCTGGGGAATCTGTTAGCAGGGAGATGTCTCATTAGAGGCACCCTGCTGCAAAACTGCCCAAGCTGGGGTGGGGGAGGCCCTAGGGGAAGCTGCTGTGCACTGCAGGAGCTGGAACTGAGGAAGCCTCAAGCACTGCAGAAACCTGATGCCAGACAAACTGCCTGTGAGGCAGGAACTGGATACTGGAGAAGCTGTGCTTGCTTCAGGAGCCTGCTTGAGAACACTGGAACTCGGAAGAAAAAACCCTTTTTTCCTCCTGCTGTGTCTCTTCCTTACCCTAATAAAGCTTGATTTTGTGCCAACAGTCAAAGGAGAAATATTTAAAGGGCCCATATTTGTTTTCAAAGATAGGCAGGCAAAATGGGTAAATTTGGAGCTGAAAGGCAATACATTATAAAATATAGTACCTTTAGTGCGATATAGTACCTTTTCATTAATTTGAAGTTTTAAAAAAGTAGAAACTAACTTATGATAGAGAAAACATCAGGACAGTAGTTTGCCTTGGGGGTTGGAGAAGGTGAGAGGCAGGATCGACTGGCTAGAGGCAAGTGGGAACTTTCTGGAGTAGTGGTACTGTCCTACATCTTGAGAGTTTAAGTTAACCAGATGTACGCATATCTCAAAACACATTTTGTTTATTTCCTTGTATATAAATTTTACCTATAGAGGAAAGAAGGTAAACAAAAGTAAACATATGTATGGTGGAGTCTTTGGAGCGAGAGTATATGGATTCTTGCAATTTACTTTGAAATGCATCAACGCAGATTGATGAATGAATAGATAGACAAGTGATAACACAAGAATAGTAAAAAATTAATGGTAGGATCTAGGAAACATCTAGATCAAGGGGCTGTTGGTGCTCACTATAAAATTATTTCAACGTTCCTGTATGTGGGAAACATTTCAAATGAGTTGTTAGAAATAAAAGATTACCTGAACTGTTAAGGGAGAATGGATTTGGGGGATAAGAGTGGAAGTGGAGAGATTGTTGAAAACGCAGCTGCATTAATACAATGAGAAATGATGATAGTCCGAATTGGAGTGGTGGCAGTGAAGATGGAGAGAAGTAGAATTAATATAGACTTGGGGGTAGAAGTGAGATGTCATAGTGATGTATTGGTGGTGGAAGGTGAGGAAAAGGAAGGAATCAGTAATGACATCTAGGATTTGATTTTGTACAGCTGGGTATATGGCTTTGGTTCTACTGTGCTAGGAAAGACTGAGAAAGAGGTTTGGAATATGTGTGGGATGAAATCAAGAATTCTGTCTTGCACCTGTGTATTAGATTTGAGGCATCTCATCTAGGACACATCTCAATGGGACTATCGGGTAGGCAGTTGGATATATGTTTGGTGTGGAAGAGAGATCTGGGATACAGAAATACTAATGAAGTCGTTAAAGAAGTCCATGGTACTTAAAGCCATGAAAAAAATGGATATGATCATCGAGGAAGGAAGTATAAGAAGAGAAGAGAGGCAAGCTTTGGGTCTTGAGGAATGCCAATATTAAGAAGCCAAAGAGGACGAAATAAAGCAACAAATGAGACTGAGAGGGTTACCTGACAGTCATAAAAAGCCATGAGAAAAAGAGGGAAGGAATAGCTGAGAAGAGTGCAGCCCATAGATCTGGCGGGAGTTGATGCTAAACTTCCCATTGGAATATGAAGCATACTAATGGCAGCAAGAGCGGTTTCTGAGATGGTATGGCAAAATATACCGAAAACAAAGTTTTAAAAACTCCAAAAAACGGATAGGAAGAAAAATACTGTTCATACACACATGTCCCACACAAGCATGCACAAAGAATACTGTCCATAAAATAGAAAGCACTGTGTTATAATTCAAAAAGAAGAGACAACCTAATGGGATGGATGGGCAAAGGATATGATAACATTTTATTTATTTTTATTTTTTAAAATTCCAATACAATTAATATACAATGTTATATTAGTTTCAGGTCTACAATATAGTGATTCACCAATTCTGAACATTACTGTGTTCATCATGATAGGTGCACTCTTCATTCTCTTGACCTGTTTCACCCATCTCCCACCCACTTCCCGTCTGGTAACCATCTGTTTGTTCTCTATAGTTAAGAGTCTTTTTTTGTTGGTCTCTTCTTTTTCTTTGTTCATTTGTTTCTTAAATTCCACATATGAGTAAAATCATATGGTATTTGTCTTAGGATATGATAAATTCTTGGCAGAAGAAATGTGATGCTCAGTCTCATAACTATAAAATTGTCAATAAACAAAAAGATACCATGTTTTTCTCTTTAGGTTGTAAAATACTACTTTATAATATACAGAGTATGCAAGGGCACTGCCATGTTCTGTTGGTATGTAAAGATGTTTTCAAAGAATTTAGTAGTAGCTATCAAAATAATATTGCTTATATATGTTTTCCATCAATTTTACTTCTAAGAATAGGTCATGTAGAAACACATAGGTGTGCAAGATTATCTCTTATTCACCAAAGCAAATTGAAATATGTATCTCAATTTTAGAGATATTCATATGTGAAAATAAGTATACCCCAGACTTGATGAAATACAGTATTATAGAGATGTTCATTGTAGCATTGTTTAAGAAGTTGAAATTGATGGATAATACTGAATTTTAAGCTGCCATTAAAAGACCAAAGATCTAATGTACTGATATGGAAATATGGCCACTAATGTTAAGCAATAAAATGAATCTGCAAGAGAATATTTATAATATGATTCTATTTCTATAGGAAAAATTAATATATCTATGTATATGTAGCTTTACTTAAAAAAATACTGGTAGGACACATGTCAAACAGTGGCATTCTCTTGGGAATGAGATTAACGTGGAGGTGAAAGATAGCTTTTCCTTTGTACGTATATGTATTTTTTTTCTTTTTCCTTTTTTTTTTTTTTTACAAATATCATATTTTTTCAGAACCATAAATCTCTTCATATTTTAAGCTGAAAAATATGATTTGGATGAAATTATCTACTTGGGAATGAGATAGTAAAAGGGTAACATCTACCTTAGCATTTTGGGATTAACTTGAATATTTCATGGTCAGCAACAAGGCTTGTAAGCTTTGGGTTTTGTTTCCAAGTCTAGATCTGAATACATTCAAGTAGAGTTATAATAGTGGGATTATAAAAGTGGGAACTGCATGATATGGAATGCTGTGATGATGAGGTAGAGAAGCAGGAATACCATTTTAAGGCAGAAATGTACAATTAGGAGAATGTACAGACATTTTGTACAAAATTCAACACTGTATAATTATCATGCTGAAATTCAGGAAGTAGAATCCATGAGATATGAGATAATGGGACTCTTTGCATGGATTTATCCGCCAGACTTCTTATGTCCTTGGGGCCTACAGGAGTACACAGCAAAGACAGCCCTGTATTTGGCAGCTCCTGCTAACACTGAAACGGATGGATCAACCGATTGGCACAGGCTGAGGCAGCTGCCTCAGTATTCACATTAGTAATGGGGATGAGGAATTAGAAAAGAATGTTTAAGAGGAGTTAAGATGGGAGACACCGTTTTCAGCTGGTCCTCCGAGTCGAGCTGGATAGGTACCAGACCAGCCTAAACAACCACGGAACCAGCCTGAGACGCAGGAAGACGCATCTGGATCTCTACAAATGAACATCTCCAGCGCTGAGTATTGAGGTATGAAGCGGGGAGCCATGAAACTGTGCACAGATATCGGAAGATAAACGGAAGGGGGAGGGAGCCGCCGTGTTCGGGCGCCGGGAAGCGGTAGCCACTTGCACGGGAGAGCGGGCGGGGCTCGCGGACGGCACCCGCAAAACAGCAGACTGAGACCAAGAGCCGGATGCGCGCGCCACCAGGCATCTCGCGGAACACCGGAATCCCGGTGCGCCACTGGATCCAGACTGAGACCGGGAGATCTGGGAGCGGGAGCGGGCGGCTGGCGGCTGGCGGCATTAGAAACACAAAGGACAGAGACGCGCCGGCCCTGGAAGTGAGGGCTGGGACGCCGGGTGTGGGGCGCACATCCCGGACGCTGCAGGGTTGAGCAGCACCAACAGAAACAGAGTTAAAGTGGCCAGAACATTAGTAGAGAACGGGCCGCAATCCCTCTGTTCTGTGACAGAGGCTGAAATTTGGCCGCTGCTGCTCTGACTCTCAGAAGAGGCACAGCAAACCGCCAGGGAAAGCCGCCAGAGAACAAAAGCCTGGAAATACCGGCTCAGGGAGTGCCCATCCCCATCCCCCCTCGCAGGGGACGCCGAGACTCTACCCAAACATGGCTGCCTGAGTATCGGCGCGGCAGGCCCCTCCCCCAGAAGGCAGGCCGAAAAATCAAGAAGCCCACAACCCGGGCGCCTGGGTGGCGCAGTCATTGAGCGCCTGCCTTCTGCTTAGGGCGTGATCCCGGCGTTCCGGAAAGGAGAGCCTCATCGGGCTCCTCTGCTGGGAGCCTGCTTCTTCCTCTCCCACTCCCCTGCTTCTGTTCCCTCTCTCGCTGGTTGGCTGCCACATAAATAAATAAATAAAATCTTTAAAGAAGAAGCCCACATCCCTAAGATCCCTATAAAACAAGGGGCACGGCCTGGGACCCAGTCAATAATTTGGGCTCTGGAAACCCCGCAACCTCTCTTCATCAGAATGACAAGAAGGAGAAGCCCCCCCCAGCAAAGAAAAGACAGTGATTCTGTGGCCTCTGCCACAGAAATAATGGATATGGATGTAACCAAATTATCAGAAATGGAATTCAGAGTAACGATGGTCAAAATGATGAGTAGAATTGAAAAAAGTATTAACGAAAAGGTTACTGAGAATATAGAATCCCTAAGGACAGAAATGAGAGCGAATCTGACAGAAATTAAAAATTCTATGAGCCAAATGCAGGCAAAACTAGAGGCTCTGACGGCCAGGGTCGCAGAAGCAGAGGAACGAGTTAGTGAATTGGAGGATGGGTTAATAGAGGAAAAAATGAAAATAGAAGATGGTCTTAAAAAAATCCACACCCACGAATGTAGGTTACGGGAGATTACTGACTCAATGAAACGATCCAATGTTAGAATCATCGGCATCCCCGAGGGGGTGGAGAAAAACAGAGATCTAGAAGAGATATTTGAACAAATTGTAGCTGAAAACTTCCCTAATCTAGGGAGGGAAACAAACATTCGTGTCCAAGAGGCAGAGAGGACCCCTCCCAAGCTCAACCACGACAAACCTACGCCACGTCACGTCATAGTGCAATTCGCAAATATTAGATGCAAGGATACAGTATTGAAAGCGGCCAGGGCAAAGAAATTTCTCACGTACCAAGGCAAAAGCATCAGAATTACGTCAGACCTGTCTACACAGACCTGGAATGAGAGAAAGGGTTGGGGGAGCATATTTAAAGCTCTTTCAGAGAAAAACATGCAGCCAAGGATCCTTTATCCAGCAAGGCTGTCATTCAGAATTGATGGAGAAATAAAGACATTTCAGAATCGCCAGTCACTAACCAATTTTGTAACCACGAAACCAGCCCTACAGGAGATATTACGGGGGGTTCTATAAAAGTAAAAAGGCCCCAAGAGTGATACAGAACAGAAAGTCACAGCCAATACAAACAAAGACTTTACTGGCAACATGGCAACATTAAAATCATATCTCTCAGTAATCAGTCTTAATGTAAATGGTTTGAACCATCCCATAAAACGCCACAGGGTTGCAGATTGGATAAAAAGAAATGACCCATCCATTTGCTGTCTACAAGAGACTCATTTCAAACCCAAAGATGCATTCAGACTGAGAGTAAGGGGATGGAGTACCATCTTCCACGCAAATGGACCTCAAAAGAAAGCTGGGGTAGCAATTCTCATATCAGATAAATTGGATTTTAAACTACAGACTATAGTTAGAGATGCAGAAGGGCACTATATTATTCTTAAGGGAAGTATTCAACAAGTGGATATGACAATTATAAATATATATGCCCCCAACAGGGGAGCAGCAAGATACACAAGCCAACTCTTAACCAGAATAAAGAGACATATAAATAAAAATACATTAATAGTAGGGGACCTCAACACTCCACTATCAGAAATAGACAGAACACCCTGGCAAAAATTAAGCAAAGAATCAAAGGCTTTGAATGCCATACTCGACGAGTTGGACCTCATAGATATATATAGAACACTACACCCCAGAACCAAAGAATACTCATTCTATTCTAATGCCCATGGAACATTCTCAAGAATAGACCATGTTCTGGGACACAAAACAGGTCTCAACCGATACCAAAAGATTGAAATTATCCCCTGCATATTCTCAGACCACAACGCTCTGAAATTGGAACTCAACCACAAGGAAAAATTTGGAAGAAACTCAAACACTTGGAGACTAAGAACCATCCTGCTCAGGAATGACTCGATAAACCAGGAAATCAAAAATCAAATTAAACAATTTATGGAGACCAATGAGAATGAAAATACAACAGTCCAAAACCTATGGGATACTGCAAAGGCAGTCCTAAGGGGGAAATACATAGCCATCCAAGCCTCACTCAAAAGAATAGAAAAATCTAAAATGCAGTTTTTATATTCTCACCTCAAGAAGCTGGAACAGCAACAGAGGGACAGGCCTAATCCACGCACGAGGAAGCAGTTGACCAAAATTAGAGCTGAAATCAATCAAGCAGAAACCAGAAGTACAGTAGAGCAGATCAACAGGACTAGAAGCTGGTTCTTTGAGAGAATCAATAAAATTGACAGACCACTGGCAAGACTTATCCAAAAGAAAAGAGAAAGGACCCAGATTATTAAAATTATGAATGAAAAAGGAGAGGTCACGACGAGCACCATTGAAATTGGAAGGATTATTAGAAATTTTTATCAACAGCTATATGCCAATAAACTAAGCAATCTGGAAGAGATGGAATCCTTCCTGGAAACCTATAAACTACCAAGATTGAAACCGGAAGAAATTGATTCCTTAAACAGGCCAATTAATTATGAAGAAATTAAGTCAGTGATAAACAACCTTCCAAATAACAAAACTCCAGGCCCGGACGGTTTTCCTGGGGAATTCTACCAAACATTCAAAGAAGAAATAATACCTATTCTCCTAAAGCTATTTCAAAAAATAGAAACAGAAGGAAAGCTACCAAACTCATTCTATGAGGCCAATATTACCTTGATCCCCAAACCAGGCAAAGACCCCATCAAAAAGGAGAATTACAGACCGATTTCCCTAATGAATATGGACGCCAAAATCCTCAACAAGATACTTGCTAATAGAATCCAACAGTACATTAAAAGGATTATCCATCACGATCAAGTGGGATTCATACCTGGGATGCAAGCGTGGTTCAATATTCGCAAATCAATCAGCGTGATACATCATATCAACAAGAAAAGACTCAGGAACCATATGATCCTCTCAATCGATGCCGAAAAAGCATTTGACAAAATACAGCATCCTTTCCTGATTAAAACCCTTCAGAGTGTAGGAATAGAAGGTACATTTCTCAATATCATAAAAGCCATCTATGAAAAGCCTACTGCAAATATTATTCTCAATGGGGAAAAGCTGGAAGCCTTTCCCTTAAGATCAGGAACTCGACAAGGATGCCCACTCTCGCCACTATTATTCAACATAGTACTAGAAGTCCTTGCAACAGCAATCAGACGACAAAAAGGGATCAAAGGTATTCAAATTGGCAAAGAAGAAGTCAAAATGTCTCTCTTTGCAGATGACATGATACTCTATATGGAAAACCCCAAAGAAGCCACTCCCAAACTATTAGAAGTTATAGAGCAATTCAGTAACGTGGCAGGATACAAAATCAATGCTCAGAAATCAGTTGCATTTCTATACACGAATAACGAGACCGAAGAAAGAGAAATTAGGGAATCCATCCCATTTACAATAGCACCAAAAACCATATGTTACCTCGGAATTATCTTAACCAGAGATGTAAAGGACCTATATTCTAGAAACTATAAATCACTCTTGAAAGACATTGAGGAAGACATAAAAAGATGGAAAGATATTCCATGCTCATGGATCGGAAGAATTAACATAGTTAAAATGTCCATGCTACCCAGAGCAATCTACACTTTCAATGCTATCCCGATCAAAATACCAAGGACATTTTTCAAAGAACTGGAACAAACAGTCCTTAAATTTGTATGGAAACAGAAAAGGCCCCGAATCTCCAAGGAACTGTTGAAAAGGAAAAACAAAGCTGGGGGCATCACAATGCCGGATTTCGAGCTGTACTACAAAGCTGTGATCACAAAGACAGCATGGTACTGGCACAAAAACAGACACATAGACCAATGGAACAGAATAGAGAGCCCAGAAATGGACCCTCGGCTCTTTGGGCAACTAATATTTGATAAAGCAGGAAAAAACATCCGGTGGGAAAAAGACAGTCTCTTCAATAAATGGTGCTGGGAAAATTGGACAGCTACATGCAAGAGAATGAAACTTGACCACTATCTCACACCATACACAAAAATAAACTCCAAATGGATGAAAGACCTCGATGTGAGACAGGAATCCATCAAAATTCTAGAGGAGAACATAGGCAACAACCTCTATGACATCGGCCAAAGCAACCTTTTTCATGACACATCCCCAAAGGCAAGAGAAACAAAAGATAAAATGAATTTATGGGACTTCATCAAGATTAAAAGTTTCTGCACATCCAAGGAAACAGTCAAAAAAACTAAGAGGCAGCCCACGGAATGGGAGAATATATTTGCAAATGACACTACAGATAAAGGACTGGTATCCAAGATCTACAAAGAACTTCTCAAACTCAATACACGAGAAACAAATAAACAAATCAAAAAATGGGCAGAAGATATGAACAGACACTTTTCCAATGAAGACATACAAATGGCTAACAGACACATGAAAAAATGTTCAAAATCATTAGCCATCAAGGAAATTCAAATCAAAACCACACTGAGATACCACCTTACGCCAGTTAGAATGGCAAAAATAGACAAGGCAAGAGACAACAATTGTTGGAGAGGATGTGGAGAAAGGGGATCCCTCCTACATTGTTGGTGGGAATGCAAGTTGGTACAGCCACTCTGGAAAACAGTGTGGAGGTCCCTTAAAAAGTTAAAAATTGAGCTACCCTATGATCCAGCCATTGCACTACTGGGTATTTACCCCAAAGATACAGACGTAGTGAAGAGAAGGGCCATATGCACCCCAATGTTCATAGCAGCAATGTCCACAATAGCTAAATTGTGGAAGGAGCCGAGATGCCCTTCAACAGATGACTGGATTAAGAAGTTGTGGTCCATATATAAAATGGAATATTACTCAGCTATCAGAAAGAACGAGTTCTCAACATTTGCTACAACATGGACAGCACTGGAGGAGATAATGCTAAGTGAAATAAGTCAAGCAGAGAAAGACAACTATCATATGATTTCTCTCATCTATGGAACATAAGAACTAGGATGATCGGTAGGGGAAGAAAGGGATAAAGAAAGAGGGGGTAATCAGAAGGGGGAATGAAACATGAGAGTCTATGGACTATGAGAAACAAACTGAGGACTTCAGAGGGGAGGGGGGTGGGGGAATGGGATAGACCGGTGATGGGTAGTAAGGAGGGCACGTATTGCATGGTGCACTGGGTGTTATACACAACTAATGAATCATCGAGCCTTACATCGGAAACCGGGGATGTACTGTATGGTGACTAACATAATATAATAAAAAAATCATTTAAAAAAAAAAAAAAAAGAAAAGAATGTTTAAGACATATGGACAGAACAACACTAATAATTTTAGGAAGCAGCATCGCTGTAATAAATCTCCAGTATAAATAACTATATGCATCTTAATATGTGTTGGATACTAACATTTTCATTAGTAGGAATGACTAAACTATTATAAAATAAAAGATAATCTTTTATAAGGTTGTTTAAGCTCAAAATTTCCATTATTCCACACAGGTTGAAATCCCCCCTACAAGCTGTCTTTCTCCTCCACCACCTTGGGAATTTAGCATTGCAGAAGTGAGGAGTAAAATGCTGTGCTAATTCTACCACCTATAGAAAGTATTTCTAAGAATGTTGTATATGTGAATAAGTAAAGTGTTATTTACAGTGAATGATGTTTCACCACACTGTGCTGCATATATTTTGCATATAAAGGCACACATATAAAAATTCTTTCTAAAAAAGAATTGTATATATAGATAAGTACAGTATTTCAGTGAAGGAATGTGTTCATTACACTTTGATGCATGGAATATACTATATATAGTCAAATGTATAAAAGTTTCTGAGAATAATAAAATTTTATTGCATCTAAGTAATGTCATTCAGCAAAATAATATATGCCACGTATGCTGCATTTAATACATCTGTAAAGTATGCCACATTTATAAAATGTTTCTATAGTGATAGAAGATAAAAGATAAATACTTTTAAGAATACAAAAAGCTAATTTTAGTCTTTGAGACCAGAGAAATAGTCTATAAGATTAAATATATGGAAAATCATGTAAGCACAAGGAGACAAAACTACAAGATTTCAAAAGTAAAGTAACAAACCAATGGTAAAAAGACATTTTCAGGACAATTGAAGAAATATAAATATGAAATGGTTATTAAATGATATTCAAGAATTTTGATATTGTTAATTTTGATAGATGTGATAGTTATACTGTATTTATGTTAGAAAACATTGAACGTTAAACATTAGTGATGCATGCTCAAGTAGTTAGAGATGAAATGTCATGATGTCTGTGATTTTCTTTAAAATGCTTCAGCAAAAAATATAGATGAAGTGAATGTGGCAAAATATGTTAAATCAAGATAATGAGTATGTGGGCGTTCATCATAACCCTGCTCTATTCTTATTTCCCACCTCTCGCCCCCATTTCTTTTTTATATTTAAACTTTTTATAATAAAAGGTGTAACAAAACAATGGTAAAACAAAATTCGAAAGGGCAAAAAAGGCCACAGACAGTTGCTTATTGGATAAGCAAAATTAATTTAAGCTCATGATGCTGTAGTAGAGGTATTTCAGCCAAGAACATCTCTCATTGCAGACAGCATAGTTTGTAGTAGGAAATCTGTATCCTGGTCCTGCTGACTTTAATCGCTTTACCTTAGGAAGCCTCAGTTTTTTTTTAATCTGGAAAATGAAAGGATTAGATTAGTTGTTTTATTCTTCCCAGTTCTGAGATGCTATAGAACAGAGGCTCTAAACTCAAATGTCTACCAGTGCCAAGGAGGTTAATTTAAATTACCGAATTGGTGAAATGCTTGCCAGTCTAAAGGGGGCGCCTCTCAAGCCGAATAATGCCTTCATGATAATGTGGGCTCAGTGTTTCCTTTTTCGAGATTAGGAAGAAATACAGATTTCTATGTGAGATAGATTTGTGGATGTTAACAAACGAAAATGAGAGAAAAGAGAAAGAGAAAAATAAGGTGTAGGAGTGGTGAGGGAGGGACCACCAAACTCTGCGCCCCAAGTTTGCCAACTCTGCGCAGTCCATGTCTGCGGTTAGCCGGGACGCGCTGCAAAGGGCAGATGAGCATTGTGAGGAAGACCAGGAGATTAAAACAAAGATCGAAGCACACATCAGAGATTCTACGGGATGAATTGTGCTTCAAAATACCAGTCTACTTCAGCCTACGAGATTTCATCTGAGGATGAAATCAACAGACACCACTGGAAAAGAAAAGCCGGGTTTACTGTTTTCCTTAGCTCTCTCTCAGCGGCTTGCGATCCGGCAGTTGCGTGGCGCAATGCCATTCCCGTATCCTGTGTATCCTGGAGACCTCAGGCGCCACCGACTTTACACTCTCCGGGAGCGCCCGGGCAGACGACCTCAAGTCGCAGTTTGAGGGAAGGTTATGCGGGCACCTGGCAACCCCAGCGATCTCCTGGTGTATAGTGCTTCGCTTCCCTGGGAACTCAAAAAGAAAAAGCTCGGGATCTAGGGACCGAGTTCTCAACCGGAAGTTTTGCCTTGCGGCTTGAGCATTTCCTGTTTGGTAACTAAGGGCGCGGAACGGTTGCTAGGGCTGAGGTGGTAATTACAGGCGAGCTTAGCGGGTGTGGGGGATTGCCTCGCGTGCTGCTCCCGGGCTGTACGAGAAGGCGGATTTTTCCTCCACAGCTTGTCAGAGGTTCCCTATCCGTTTGCCATCATGAGTAGCGAATTCTTGGCAGAGCTGCATTGGGACGATGGGTTTGCTATCCCTGTGGCAAATGAGGAGAACAAGATACTGGAAGATAAGGTAAGCATCAGGTGAAGAAGGCGGGGTAAAGAGGGGAAATTTTCTGGTTGGCAGGAATACCCCAACCCCTTTATTCCTCCCCTTTCCTTCCCCAGGTTCGTCTCTTCACTAACTCTCACCCGCACCATCTTCTTCCTCCCTCACTTGCCCGCCCTTTTCGGAACTTGCTAAGCATTACAAAATATAAAATGAAACGATAATTGATATTCAGGACTATAAAGACTGAGTCGTTATTCTCTTCTCTCCTGCTCCATGTATTCATTTCCAGCCTGCTGGGCAGGAGAGGAAAGGCTGGTTCCTGGGTGCTCTTTTTCCTTCCTCAGAATTAAGCGCGGCTTGCAAAGGGACTTCTGAGGTTTTCGAAGCAACAGTTGTTTGCGGATGTTTATAAAACACGTTCGGGTCGACGTTTCTTTTTGAGTTTCTGCCGATGACATTTAAAGTTGAAAGTGTCTTGAAGAAATGTTTTCAAGAGGAACGTTCTAGTAAGAATGTAAAATGTTCAGTTTGCAGCTTTTCAAAGTGAGAATGTTGTCACGGAGTGATATAAAATATTTTACATTGTAAGGAATATTTTACACCAGCTTGCAACCAATGCATAATTTTTGTTAAAAATAAAATTGCAACCGGCTCAGAAAACTTTTAAAAACCTTTAACAGTCAGTCTAAAGTTCCATCACATGGCAATGTGTTGTGTAGAAGAGGGTCCAAGAACAGATGATGTTTACATTACTTTATAGAATGGAAGAGAAGGCTTTCTTTCCTCTGAAAAATGAAAATCCTTCACTGTTTTTTGAAGATTTTTCCCCCAAATACTCTGACTTATTTGCTCATGCCTAACTTAGATGGCTGCAGTTTTTTGTTTGTTTCAATGAAGGACAACATTAGGAAATAAAAGAGATTTAGCACTGAGTACTGAGGAATAATAATATTAAGAAGTATTCAGCCCTGGGTTCAGATCCTAATTACCAGCAATGAGCCTGTTTCTTCTTCTATAAACTGGAAATAAATAAAATAATTATTTCACAGGATTGTTAATACAGCTCTAAGGACATTAATGTAAGTTAAACTTCCATTCAAATGTTAGTTGTTGGTATTATTACCATAATATTTGTCTCATATGATTTTATATACATAGTAATTATATTAGCTATTTAAAAAATATTGCAGAGCAATAGAAAGAAGAAGAGTGAGGATCATAATCACTTCACCTGAATAAACAATGGCATTAAAAAAGCAACTCTGGTAAGTTTAAGCCATTCAAATAAAACAGAAGGGTATAAAATAAGAAATAGAGTACTCCCTCCTCGAAATACCTACTGTTGACTATAGAAGTGTGACTTTCATGACATTAAACGAATATTCCAGACATCATGGTCTACAGATATAGATAGAAGAGGCCAACAGAAGTATTATATGAATGGAATCCTACTATATGAGCTGTTTTTATTGTAACAATTTTTATTTAATAAAAATAATTTAGTTTTACTTAAGAGACAGAATGAAAGGGATTGTTGAATTTCAGGTAAATATTACTTGATTACTACAGATAGTGATTGCTTAAAAATTTTCTTAACCTTAGGAAAAACTATATAAGAAAAAAATGAAATGGTTAAATTATTGTTTAAAAAATGCTTTGTTTCATTTGTTGACAGTATGGGTTGACTCCCTGATCTTTCATTTTTCATTTTTAAAATAAAGAAATTAGCTCTCACACTTCTTTCCACCATCTTTTACCCCATTAAAAAGTAGTGGTTTTATTATTTTTATGTTATCAAGGTTTATTCAGTGTCCTTAATTTACTACAAGTGTTTAGTCTTATTTTATATTTAAACTGATGTAATGGTCCTTAATGCAGCCACTTGTCTTTTGACTGGTTGGGTTCTATCCTTAAATAGTTGTTTCAAGAAGGGTCCATAGTACTGTGCTTTTGATTCCTTGCATCCTTGGTTGCCAACTGATTTCTTGCATTGCCTGCTTTAAGTTTATATTCTTTAAATTATAGCATCGGATCTTCAAGATACCTTCCTTCTAGAGTCCTGTGTTTTTTTAATATGGACTATTTTTCCACAGGCCTATTTTCCAACTGTTAACTTGAGAATTTCCTTTATTCCTTTACTGGGTTGATGCTCTACTTCCTAGATCACATATCTTCTTTCTTGGGTAATTTCCTTATTTTGATGAAATACTTCTTGTGTGTCCCTAGGAAGTGTGTATAGGAGGAAAACTCTGAATCTGAAAATGTTTTTTGTTTAATCTCACATTTGATGGTTTTGGCTGGATAGAATATTCTAGGTTAAAAATATTTTTTCCACAGAATTTGGAAAGTATTATTTTCCAGTGGTGATATTCGTGAGTAATCTGATACTAGATTGATTTCCATTTCTTTGTGGGTTATAATTATAATCTCTGGAAGTTTTTAGGGTTTTGTTTCAAATTTACATTGTGGTTTTTATCTTGGCAACTCTGTCAACCATATTTTTAATTTTCAGGTTATTTGCTTGTTGCTTTTTTGTAGCACACGGTCTTGTTTTAGGAGTACAGTATCATTTACAGTCTGGCTGAGTGTGTGTGCGTGTGTGTGTGCATGTGTGTGTGTTAAGTTCTTTTTTGTGTCTTGAATTATGTTTCCTGTGGGATCTTTTTGTTTGTTTATCTTGATATCCCTCACATGTAAGTTTTCAATAAATATCTGGTGGTCCTTGCATGATCTTTTATATTTAAAAGAGGCAAAAGATATTTCTGGGAATTCTGTGGGGAAGGAATTATCAGCTTGTGGAGAGGTAATCATTATGCTTTCATTGAAAAAGCAGATGCTTTTGCTCTGGGTTCATTGTGCAATCATAAAAGTTATAACTGATGAAGTAAATAAAAGTCATAAAGCTGTATGCATCAAACAATGCAATAACTAAGTACATGAAAGTAAAAGCTATTATAAATACAAATAGACTTTGACAAAAAAGTACAGTTGTAGTAGGATACTTCAATATTGACCTCCTCAGAATTGGACAACCCTAATAGACAAAAATAAGAATATAGTTATGAATAATACAATAAAAATAAAAACAGAGAGAGCACATATATCCCTTAAATAAACACTTTAAGGAATATGTCCATAAAACATTTACAAATGTGGATCATTTACTATACCAGA